>NW_024527599.1:5610126-6064221 GCF_017590135.1 Pyrgilauda ruficollis | reverse complement strand
CGGGGTGGGGGGGGGGTTTCGTGCACATCTCTCCCGGCTGCCGAAATATCTCCCCGTGCATCCCTTCCCACGCGTGGTCGCCCAGGCTGGTGTGTGCCCCTGACCCCAAAGATCGGGAGCCCTTTCACTGTCAAAGCTCTTATTTTTACTGCTCTTGGTTGGAGATTTATGAATTGAGTCATGTTGTATTCATTTCACGCTCTTAAAATAAAGACTCTGCATATAGCAGGCTGATCTGATTTGTGACACTGAACGCTCCCCTTCAATACTGACATTTTGACAATATAAGAAGGGAAAAAAAAACATATCTCTGATCTGATCTTGCAAACAAAGCAATCGTGGGAGGCAGGATCAAGTCATTCCAGAAGATTCTGCATTTGTCATATTGCAGAGAGGCTAGACTGGGTGGAGGGAGGGAGGGGGTGCTTTAAAGGGGAAAACTGTTCTTTATGTTTGTCTTCTTAGTCAGGTCTGAACCTTTGCTGGGAGCTGGGGTGTCCTCCCTGGCTGATGAAAAGTGAATGCCGATCTGGGAATGTCGCAGTCTGCCGTGGGTGCAGCTCTGTTTGCCCATATTGCACCATTTTGTCAATAACCTTGCATTTATCAAACAGACAAAACTGTCACAGCCTGAGCCCGGGGAGGGAGGAGATGTCTTATCAAGGAATGAAATACGGATAATCGGAACGAGATATTATCACATTAAACCAGCTGGGCTGTCCCTCTGCTGCACTATGGCTTTTATACCATTTTCTGATAGCAGCATCTATTCATTTTAAAGCAAAGCCTGCTGTGTGAGCAGATCCTACAGCTCATTTCCTACGGATAATACAGCCACCGTGACAAAGCCAGCACGGATGTGCCTGGGACTCACAGCCGTGTTGCACTGTGAATTTCTCTTAGCCTGCCTCCCCGGGCTGGGTGCTCGAGCCCAGGTGTTGTTAAGAGCTCCTATGTGTGATTTTTCCTTACGGGCCCTGGTGAAACAGTAACCCGGGCTAACGCCTCTTATCAGCTGCCGGGTAGTTTGGCCGTAAGGAAACGATCCCCAGCGGGAGCGCTGCCGCCTCCCTTCACCAGCAAACAAAAGGCAGAGCTTTGTTCTTCCTTTCTGCACCGCGCTGCCCCAGCTCCGGCACGGCCGGTCCGGCGGCCACGGCCATGTCACAGCCGTGTCACAGCCGGTTATCCCCGTCCCCGTGCGCTGCCCAGCCCCCAGCCCCGGTTGTGCGGGAGGCTGATGACCTCGCACTCATTTCCGTAGCAACGCCTAGTGATGTCATATGCCATGGTCCAAGCTGCAATGCACCCAGGCGGTAGCAGAGAGCATGCGGGCTGCGCCTAGCGAAGGTGATGCAGAGCCATCCTGCCCTCCAAACCTAGCCCTGCCTAGCGCCCTGCTGAGAAATGCTGGATGGTTCTCCTTTCCAACCTGTCGTGGCAATGATGGGCATTAAAGAGGCTCGTTTTGCAGCAGCTTCATCTCACCGTTGCATTTTGGCAGCTGCCTCACATGGGGCAGCTGGGTTCAGCCTCAGCCCTGTGTGCTTGGGAACCTGTGCTGAATGGCTGTGTTAATGGTTTAAAATGGAAATGGTGTGCTGGGGTTCTTGCTGTCTGCTGATTCATCTAGTGATGTCTGGGATTGCAATAGTTTCTCAAAAATAATATTTATATATAATAACTTCTAGCGCCTTCCTTGCAAGTGCTAGCTGCCAGTGCCCCTGATTGCTGCCTGTTGTTATGTTGCTGCTGCAGGAGCAGGATTGCTCCTTCAGCCCCCAAAAAGGGCAGGTTTACTAGGGGGTCTCTGAAAACAACAGATGGTCCCCTCATCTAACAGAGGGAGCAGGTGATGCCACACCCAGGAAGCGTGCAGGGCTGGGCCCATTGATCCAAGGTATGTCTACATGACCTTGTTCATGTCCCTTGTTGCCTCAGTGCTGTCTGGGGGTGCCATCAGCCCTGTCAGGTGCTGGGGGACAGGAAAGCTCTCTGCTGGTCCCCAGTGTGGTCAGACATTGGCCTTGGGCTTGCTTGCTGGAGTTTCACTTCCCACAGTGCTGGTGGTTGGAGCAAGATGTATTTTTGTCTGGTTCAGCTTCAGGAAGAGCTTTGCTGTCCGAGCCCACGCCAGGGCTGGGGATCAATATCCATTAGCTGGGGAGAGCAGTGCTGCTGGAGGCTTTCCGGAGGTGGGAGCCCTGCCAGGCCCCTGGCCAGCACTGCCCAGGGGCAGAGCACGTGCCTCCCCACAGACCTTCGTGTTGGGGGGATGTGCAGGTGAATGAACAAGATTAACCAGGAAATAAGTAATCTTTTAAAAGTGTGTGGGGAGAATTATTGTACTGCACCTATGGATGGTGTAGGCATGGGGCTGTCCCCTGTGAGGGGATCACCTGACTGCTCAATTTTGGGGGGCCCAACCTCTGCAGCAGGGCCCTGGCTGTGCTGTATGCAAGGACCACCAAGTGTGGGTGTGAAGGGGGGACTGTTGGAGATGCTGGAAAGCAGATGGCTGCTCCAAGCTTTAGACAGCACAGCTTGGTGCAGTAAATGGCCATTGTGGGTGGAGGAGGAGCGTGAGGATGGGGAATTGCAGGCCTTCCCTGGCACGGGGTATGTGGGCTTCTCCCGTGATGGTCACCAGCTGGGCAGGTTACCATCCTCCACATCCAGTATGTCAGTGCTGACAGCAAGGCTTCACACAGACCACAGGCTCACCCTTGGAAAAAGGGGTAGTAACACAAATCCAGCCTATCTGGAGAGTCCCCAGGAAGCAGAGCAGGGATGATTAGCTGCTTTTCTGCTCACAGTGTACACAGACAAAAGGGTGGTGAAGGTGGAGAGGCTTCTCCAGGAGGAGTGCTGGGCAGGCCATCTGTGATGGTGGGAGGGGACCAAGGACTGCGAGCTGCTGTAGTAGCACTTCCCAGGGGGCTGGGGAAGGCTTTGGAGAAAGCATTCCCAGTGCCGAGGTGGATGGTGCAGTCATTAGCTGTTGGCATCTAATGGCAGCATTGATGCTCTTGTGCAGGCAGATTGAATGCTGCCCAGCCTCGTGGTGCCTGCAGACCACTGGTGGACTGCAGTGGTGCTGGGGATTGGACACAGCCTGGCTCACGAGCAGGGCTTCCCTCCTGGAGGCCCACGGGGTCAGGACAGGATGGTGGCTGTCAGGAGCTCCTGTCCTTCTGACCTTGTAGAGGTTCACAGTGTGGGGATGTCTCTGTGTGACTCAGCCTTGGGACCTTGTAGCAGTAGCCTGAGTCACATCTGCTCCTAAGCCACAGATAGGTAGCCGTGTGCCCTGTATGTGACTGCAGTGGACACTGCTCAGTAACTGGCCAGTCTTCAGCAGATCAAGCTCTTAAAAATTCCTCTTTGAGCTCCTGTGGGTTCTTATTTAGTCCATTAAGGAAGAGTCACTGACTTACAAGACCGTGCTGGGTTTCTTAGTTAGCAGCCAGGGTGGATTGGACTTGGAATAGCTCTTCTTGAACTAAACAAAAGTGATATTGAGACTATGAGGGAGAATATAGCAGATGAATTATACCTGGGGGCATAGAAATAGTAAAACTTGGGCAAGGGCTCTCCATGAACCCCTGGATTATTTGGGCTTATCCAGTAGATCTGTTGATGATGTCTAACCATGAAAGTGCAAAAAGATTGGTTGAGTTGTCTTGATTTATTAAGTTTTCTTTCAACCACCTTTATTTGCTGCTTCTTGTGTAAAAAGATAGCTGGTTCACAGGAGATTCAATTACTTCAGTACACCAAATAAATTCTATAATGTCAGTGGATAAACTCTTTCTGCTCCAGCTGTGTTCACCAGCTGATCCCAAAGTTGCTCTCTGGAATAAACTCCTTGGACACTGATGATGTGTGCTTGGGCTTGCTGGAATACTCAGGAACAGCAATTTAGGGACAACCACAGAACTTCAGCTCCAGAAATGTTTACTGGGTTGAAAACTGCAGCACCTAGGGACATATACACTGTTCTTGGCAACAGGATGATGTCTTTGGCATCCTCTTAGTGATTCTCATGGATGTTCTGGATGGTGCTTTTAAGAGGGTTATCCACATAACTGGTGTATCCCTCTGCCTCCTGCAGCTGAGGTTTGGTTTCTGATCAGGGAGATGAAAAACATGGTTCTACCTCAGCTTCTACAGCTGGTAGAGTTAAGATTTTCCTTAATTTGAGGATCCCCACCATACTTTTTCTCCTTCTTCATGAGTATTACTGAACCATGTTTCTTGTGCCTGGCCAGTAGCATTAGTGCTGCTCAGGAGCATGCTCAGCTTGGCTTTCCAAGTAGGAATAAGCAGCCGCAGCTTTGCTAAGCTTAAGATCAGGGAGGTGGAGTAAAAGTGACCTGATGGACCCCATTAGCCTATGGGGAAGCCTGGGTTTTGTTCCCAGGCTGGTGAGTGACCCCAAGGTTACAATCCTAAGGACAAGGATTTTTCAAAGCCTGATGTTTCTACTACCTCAGCAGGCTTAAAAGTAGCTGAGAATTGGATCCACTAGCTGTTGCTCTTGAGGACAGAAGGAGAAACACGGCTCTGGATGCAGCTGATGGAGCAGGGGCTGGGGAGGAGACTGGTAGCCATGACCTGACATCTGGAGAAAACTCCATGGATGGTGACACATCTGGCAGGGCCTAATGCGCCTACTCCATGACTGAGCTCTTGAGCTTCTGTTTGCAGCAGCTTCATGCCAGCTAAACCATGCACAGAAGTTGTGTGCAAGGGTACATATTTAGGAAAAAAAGAATCCAAGCTTTTGTGTGTCCCAACTGCTAGTGCTTGAGTAACCAGCTGCTTTTTGGGAGGTGGCTTTGTCTGAGCTCAGACGTGTCCTTGGATGTGGAGCACTGCTGAACTTGTTGGTGCTGCTTTTTCCTTGGCAGAGGTGAGTGGTGTGTTGGGAGCTCAATTCCAGTCTGGCAGGGAAGAGCCATGAGGACTGTCAGACTAGTTCAGACCAGAGCTGGCTGCTCGGTGTCCCAGCCACACACCAGGCTGTTCAGAGGCAGGTACAGGGAAGGAGGCATTGGAAAATGCCTCCAGTCTACCTGAGGGAGCTTTTCCTCAGATGGGTCCATGCCTGAGGCATTTAGGACTCTACCTTGTGCTTTTCTGCCCTGTTCAGCCTCCTGAGCCACCAGGAAAACATGAATGCATATTAGAATGACTGCAGTACAAAGCACAGTGAAACAGGATTTGTCTGGCTTCCCAAGCGTTTCTCCATTGACAGCCTTGATAGGATCCAGGCATCATCTTCCACCTCACTGTGGCAAAGCTGTGAGCAGGGCTGAGTTTGTCTCTGGGTGGCTGCTGCACCTCGATGCTTCCAGGCGTTCTTCTACACTTCAGTGCTCTGCAGTTCATGACAGATTTTTCCAAAGGAGGAATATTTTTGTGCTGACTGGTTTGGAGCCAGCTTAGACCTTTTTTCCTTCACTGGTCAAGTCTTTGTCTTTTCTTTCTGGAAACCTGAAAGCTTTCAACAACTTCTGCTCTTTACTGGAAATGTAACTAACCTAACTGGTCCTTAGCTGAAGTCTTGTTCCCAGTGTTAGATTCATGTAACTGCAGAGAAATGGCAACTGCCCTTTCTGAAAAATGGCAACCACCTTGTCTGGGATGCAAAAACTGAGTGAAAACATAAGTATTGACTCGATTTGACTAGTGATGGTCACTGCTGGGCAGCAATAGCCTGGAAACCAGCTAAAACAAGGGGAAGTAGCAGTGGATCAGTCAGTGTGCTGGATTTTGGGTGGCTTTGTCTTTCAGCTCTGAAACCTTTGGCTTGACTTGAGGAAGCAGTCCAGAGAAATGGTGGTGGCTGGTTTTATGCTGGTGGCATTGAGACAAAACATTCTGCCATGGCTGCTGGCTGCCAGGCTGTGCCTGTGCTTCTGCCAGTGCAGTTTTTGGTCTGGTGGGGGAACTTTTCTTTCTTCATGCAAATGAAATGGCTTTGTGGGAATATGTTTCCCCCTGGCTGCTTGATCTAATGAGCAAAGTCCTTCCTTCCAACCTAAAATGAAGTAAAATGGGGACAAAATTACTTTTATTCTGCTGTTTAAATTTATTTATTTTCTTAAGTAAGAGGTCTGACTCTTTGCTTCAGAATCCAGATGTCAAGATGTGGGATTCCCACCCATGGCTCTGGGGGAGGAGCTCAGCAGTGGGATGGCTTTGTCCATCTTTTCTGAGTGCACCATGACACTGAGGCTGAGCTGCTGCATCTTTCTGGTCCCTTCTGTGAGCTGGAGCCCTGGGAGCTGCTGAGGCTGGTAAATCATAAGGGTTGATCTTCACCCTGGAGTCTCATGCTGGTTGTACTGCTGGTTATCTTGGTATAGTCTGGAAAAGCTCAGAAATGGTAAATTCTGGAAAACTGAGCTGAAATGATGAGGCAGCAATTCTTGGGCTGCTCAGGAAACACTGACAAGACTGTCTCAAAAGCAAAGCCTTCGTGTAGCTGGTGAAACAAAAGCCTTTGTCTGCCTGTTTAAGGGCAAACTTCCCCCAGTTTGAGGTTTTTCTGTGCTAACCCAGATTTAGTCACATCTCGGACATGACCCAGTACATGCTCAATTAGATATTAAACAAACCTGATTTTTGGCCTCAAGCTAGTGATCTAGTGACCAGGGGCAGTGCATTAGTTAATTGCAGTGGGAGTGTAACTAGAGAACATTTCACTGATGATGGCATGAGATTCCCTTAAAGTGATCCCCAGATTAGGGATTAGAGTACTTAATGTTTTTCTTCTGTGAAGGAGATGTTGGAATTGAGTCCGTGTATGGGTGTTTGAGGCAGCTGTGCTTGGACAAGCTCAAGTCTGTAGGGATTCCAAGTGCAAACCATTCCTTAATTGTTTGCAAATTCCCTCTGATCTCGCTAGATGGGTTGGCTTGCTTGGGATGTGTCTTTGCTTACGTACCAAGCAAAGCTACTTGGCGTGTCAGTGTGCTTCTGACTCCTCTCTAAGATGGTTTCAGCAAGGCTCTAGGAAAACACCAGTGAGAAGTCTCAGCCTCAGTGCTAACGAGGCTGCTGATGGACACGTTGTTTGGACAGTTGTGGTGCTCAGCAGCATCAAGTTTATTAATAGTAGGTGGAGAAGCTGTTGCTGTGCCATGTGCTAACAGACACGCTCAACAATTGCTGTAGGAGATGTCTACTTGTAAAAGGCTAATGCAGCAGTGAATGAGAACTTGGGGGAGATTAACAGCCTTTGATTTACACCCAGCTGGGGCAGGCGTTGGAGCTTTGCCTGTTTTTGCTGTTGGGCTTTGTTACATGGGGTGAATATTTCATTACCTAGAATCTGGGAGCTTGGCTTCTTGTGTTTGGTGGTGTCAAGATGACATCGGCACCCGAGGGGTTCTGTCACCTGTGGTGAACTGAGGTCAAATCTGTGGTGGGAGTCCCTTGGGCTTCAGAAGAGGCTGGGAGGGGGTGGCTGGAGCCAGGTGAGAGGAGTTAAACTGTTGGATCTAGGATAGTAAAGTGACCCTCCTTGTAATTTAAAATCGGTTACAGTGCTCCAGAAAGCTGCCAGAGCAAAAACTGTCTTCTTTTCTGCAAGTTCATTTAAGAAATTAAATAAAATTGTCTTTGTTAAAGGTGTATAAGATCAAGCCTGAAATCCCCAAAGCAGTGGGAGGGTAAAGTACATCTGGAGGGATAATCACCTTACTCACTGATGTAGAAATTAAACCTATCGTGAAGCTGGCATGCAGAAATCCACCTGGGTGTTCTGGGAAGTCTCTTGCTTAATCTGGTAAAACATGTTTGAGACAGCAAGGAACTGCTGGATCTGCAGACCAAGAGACCTAGAGCAAAAATCTTGTGAGGTGCTTGTTTTTAATGTTTCTAGAATCTTACCTTGATATGTGACAACCCAAGTGTTCCCAAAGTGTTTGTGGGAGTGACATGGAGCAGCTAAAAACTTGCATGCTCACTGCAGGGAGTTCTGCATGGCTGCAGCTTCTCCCATGTCACCCTTTGGAGCAGCAGCTTGCAGCTGCCATGGCAGCAATGGCTCTGCCGTTCCAAAGGAAGCCATGCCAGCAGACAGGAATTGCCCAGTTCATCCTGCTCCAGCAGACCTGGCAACAACCTCTCCCAGCAGCCAGAACCTGCTCTCAGCCTTGGGGTGGCATGCCCATGGCACGTCATGTCTTCTCTCTTCACTTGGCTCAGCTAGGTAGAGGTCATGGGCACAGGCAGTTTTTGAGCCCCTGATTAAGGACAAGGCCTGGCACTTGATGCTCTGGGGAGGATTTTATGATCTGGTGGCAGGATTCTTACTGCCTGCCAGTGGGGCTGGAGGTGAGCAGGAAAGCACTAAGATCTGAGCCAGATTAGTACCCTTGGAAGCTGTGAGGTAAATCTTTAAGCAGCTAATGCTCCCAGCAGCACTAAACACCCTCCCCACATGAAACTTGGTGTATTTATCTAGAGTCCCTGAAATCTCTCTAGCTTGGGTTTGCTTTACCATGAATTGGAAAGAAAAAAGCCATCTTCCTCTGTGTGGACCGAGTCTTAATGGCCAATGTCCAATAGCCATCCTGTGAATGGCTGCTTCAGCTCAAAAGCCTGTGAGTAGATGGAATCTTCTGAGGAATAATGCTTAAACAGAAATTTAAAAACCTCAAGTCTTTAAACTTGTACAGAAATGCTTCTGAGGAAAGAGCTACAGTTACTCTTGAAGAGCTCTTCAGCTCTCACCTGGAAAAGCTTAATGCAGCCCAGAAGAGCCTATAGCAGCCATGAATTGTCATTCTCCTTCCAAAAGGATCAATGGATCAACTCTGAGCTTCTGAAGCTTGCTGTGAGCTCCAGGGGCACATCTGAGCTCTCACAGCAGTGGCACACTGTGGCACTGGTCTTCCACATGCTTAGCAGAGAGCTTGGAGAACAGGCCTGTCAGCAGGGAACAGAGCAGATAATCCAAGGCAGGAGAGCTCCCCAAGCTGTTGGGTGATGGAGAAGGGTGGTGTTGATCCTGTGCTGCTGCTGAGGCACTCACCGAGCACAGCAGTGGGCAGATGATGCTGTCAGCCTGCTGTATCCCAGGGAAGGAATAGCTTGGCATCCCTTCTGTTGCTTTGTAGTTAGCAGGCAAAGGTGCTAGTATCCCATCTGCCAGGGACGATGTGATGAGCCCTGAGTGACAGTCCCCTGAAACGTGGGACTGATGTGGTTGGACTTGCTGCTCTCTCCATCTGGTGGCTGGAAGGCACTAGGCCAACAGAGGTCAATCATCTTCCCCGAGAGTTTTTAATAAGTACAAGGCAGGTAGTGGCAGCAAGATGCTGAAACAAGTTGTCCTACAGCCAGTTTTCATCTTGTTTAATAGCCTGTCAGTAGGGCTAATGGGAATCAGGGTGTTAAAAAGGAAAACAAGAAAATTTGAGCATAATTCCTTCCTGGCTCAAAAAGCACATGCTGGCTAGAGGAGCAGCTCCCTGCAACAGGACTGTGCAAAGCTAACTCAGAAATGGTTTGTAGCTCCTTGAGTGTTTGTAGAACACTTGAACATACACAAAACTGGGAGGCCGGGGTTTTTCCTTCCAGTTGGTTACTGGGATGTGTCTGGGCTGCTCTCTGTCCACAATAGCCACGGCAGGCAGATGCTCCCTCGTGTTTCCCTTATCTCAAGCTGCAGAAGAAGTCAGGGACACAAATCAATGGCACCCAGGTGTTCTGTAGTGGAAAGAAACCCAGAGTCGTTAGACCAAGTGCTGGGACTGCAGTGCTGCAGATAAGGGCTGGTACACAAAATGCTGCTGCCAGACACTGAATGGAGCAGCTCAGAGCTCTGCTGCTCTTACTGGTGTTCTCACCTTGGCTCCCTTCAACCTTTCATGTGCAAGAATGACCCAAGTAGCTGAAATTTGCTTTTTCTCCAACTGGAATCCATGATGGCCACACTGAAACTGGAGCAGGAGGTCTGCAGGCTCCAAGGACTGATCAAACCTGAACGCAGTGCAATCACATGTAGTTATTAAGCTACAAAGGCCAATAAAATAAATGAGCTCTTGGTTTCCACATCTCCCAGTTTGAAGTCTTTGTCTTGGGTGGTTCAAAGTCGCCTTAAGTAATAAAGGCTGCAGAGTGGGATGAAAGCTGCTGTTAAGTGTAGGAACATGCAGAAATCCTAATTGGTGTCTGGAGCGCCTGAGTAGCCTCTGAGATGCAGTTGGGCTACAAGCAATAAACAGTTCTCTGCAGACCCTGGTCCTTGAGGCACTGGGAGCAATTTGAAATGTAATGGCAGAGCCATCCCATGTGCCCTCAGCTGCTGTCCTGTGATGTGAACTGGTCCTGCCAGCTTAGAAAACGGGAACTAGTAGGGGATTATTCATAGTGAAACAGGCAGAGGAGAAGGCAGTGGGGAACTTGTGTCTGCCCACAGCCTGCATGCTGCACGTGCTTTTTTTTGGTCTTGTCTGGGATGAGAGGAAGGGTTTGACCTACAGTCCAAAACCCCCCTGGCCACACTGAGTTAAAACATGAGCAGAGGACAGCGGAAGGGGTCAGCAAGGAGAGAAGCAGTTACAGTGTGACTTCCACTTTAGAAGTGTGACATGGGGGCGAAGGCAAGGCAACAGGGAAAAGAATCCAAACCAATCTGGTAACATTTTAGATTTAGGTCTGGTTTAACACACGCCTACTTCACCAAAGTAGGACAGTGCTTAAGAAAAGCATCTTCTGTCTGCTGTGATGGAGTTGTAGGACAGCTCACTCAGGTGCTTGGGGAGAAGCTGCTCTTGGTGAGGCTGTGTGACATCGAGTCGTGACTCTCACCAGGCTGCTGGGTAATGGTGACAATTTCATGTGCTTGAGGGCAGCCATTTCTTCAAGCTAGGGCGAGCTGGGGACAGGAAAAAACAGGCAGTCTGTCAGTCATGACCTTCCAGAATGACAGCACTTGGACTGCTGAAGGTGGTCTTGTCACAGAATCATTAAGGCTGGAAAAGACCTGCAAGGTTACAGAGTCCAACCTTTAACCTGTCACCACCTTGTCAACCAGACCAGAGCATTTACTGCCATGTCCAGTCATTTCTTGAATACTTCAGGGGTGGGGGCTCTACCAACTCCCTGGGCAGCCCCTTCCAATGCCTGACAACCCTTTCTGTGAGGAATTTCTTCTGATGTCCAGCCTGAACCTGCCCTGGCACAGCCTGAGGCTGTGTCCTCTTGTCCCTGCACATGGGTGGTGGGGTCCCAGCATGAGACAGCAGCTGGAGATGGGGGGAGGTGACATGTCTGTAGGTGTTGTGACTTTTTTCAGCTCCTTGAGCCTGGAGGCGTTGTGTGCTTGTTGCTCCCCTTGCCAGTGGCTACAGACCAAGAAGGAATTTCAGTGGCTGGACTTGGTCAGAACATCATTTCAAAAGCACATTTACTTTTCAAAAAATGAAACAGAGAAGGGGACTTTCAGGCCAGAGCTCAGACTAATGAGCTGCATTTGGAGGAAAACAAGGCACTTGCTAGGGTTTGTGTGGAGAGATAACAAATTTAATTACATGGTGCAGGAGCTGTAGATAGAACAGGAAGCACGAGTGCTGAAGGGGAGGTGGATGTTGTGTATCCTGATGGGAGAGGAGCTCTGATGATCTTTAAAAGCTGTTCTCAGTGAACAGTTTGAAGTTCTCATGGCTGTCTCTGTCTCTCCAGGAAAGCTTCAGTCTGTTGTAGCTGTCTGATGTCCTGAAGGACTCAGATTCTCTTTTAGGCAATAAGAAGAGCAAGTGTTGAGGTTCATAACATGGGTTAAACTGTCACATGTTGATGGTATTCCCCAGGGAAGGATCTCTGGGTCCTGTCAGCTTGCCAGTGCTGTCTGCTTTAAGATAAGACATCAAAGCCAGGCAGAAGCTGTAAATGGGTGGGCACTTAATTATCAAACTAAGTGAAAAGTGTGCAAGAATAAACAGGTAGAGCTAAGTCCTGTGATGGATCTTCACTGCAGTCACTGAAGGGACCTCAAAAACAGTCATTTCCTGATGTATACTCAGACCTACCCTTGCAAGGTGGGAAGTAGAGGATGGGAGTCCTGGAATAAACCCCTAACCAACCTAACTTGCTGTTCTCTGGGAGCAAACCTTCCCTGTGGGTCTCACCAAAGCCTGTTAATCAGGATACCTCCAGAAAGAAGGTGCTGTAGAACCAACCCTTGGGCTTTTGGAGTTTACTTACCTTGGCATAAGGGACAGGTAAAGTTTTGCTTGTTCCTTGGCTTCTCCTCAAGAGGCTGAAGCTTGCCTGGCTGCAATGTGATCCTCGGGCATGCCGGGAGCCTGCCAGGTTTTGGGCAGGGTGCTGAGTCAGAGCTCCAGCTGTAGTGGAGAAATCAGGAAAACCTTCTCAGAGATGGTGCTGCCTCTGCAGTGCTTTGTTGCAAATCAAAAGGCTTGCATTTGTACAAGCCTCTGGTCTTCCAAGCAGTATAAACCCTGAACTTCAGTAATTTTTGTCCAACGGGAATTCACGGAGTTTCCCCATGGCTTAAGGGCCCTTGAGTCTCAGTGCCATCAGACACTGTGCCATCAGAGACCTGGTGGGACTGGAACTGGCAGTGTCCTCCAGCTTGGTGATGAACATGCCTCCCAGCCAGAGCCTGGCAGCATGGACTGCTCCATGTCAAGCTCCCTGCACTCCCTGCCTAGGTATCCTTGTGCAGTCTGCTCCTGGCAGGTGTATTCTCCTTTTTTCTTTTTTTTTTTTTTTTTTTTTTCCAGAATAGCTAGAAGACTTTCCTTTATCAAGTTTCCACCATGTGTCTCAGCTCTTTGTCCTTGGCTGTTTATGCCACATCCAGGACTTGACACTGGCTCGTGCATCTCCTGCCCCTCTCCCTAGTCTCCATGAGCACAAGAGTGAGATGAGGCTGGACAGTTACTGAGATTTGCAGAGCAAATTCTGCTGTTCTCTGCTGGCAGCCAGGGAAGTAAAACTAAACTGACTGAGCTTCCCAAAGAGCAGGTAGACTGCAGCCAGGGGCTGATGGCTTTGTGCTCCTGCCAAGCCCTCCTAATGCCAAACTAAGATTTTCCTTTGGCTATTTGAAGTCTCTGACTCCATGTAACAGTGCTGGAAATGGCATCAGGGGACCTGATCTGGGTACTGCCCTTCTTTGGGGAGGTGAAATCCCTTCAGGGTCTGAGTTAAGAAGAGGGATGGTTCTGCCCTTGCATAATGTGACTGCTGCAGTGTGATCCAGGCCTGTTGCAGGATATTGCCTTATTTGATGTTATAGCAGAGGCATTCAGTGCAGTGGTACAAACTCAGTTTATCAGAACCTGCTGTTTAGCCAGTGGCTTGGTTGAACTCACTTCGTTTCGGTATCCTGCAGTGTAAGAAAAAAACCCCAGCGTTTGTTTGGCCAGCACAGGCTGCAGAGAAGGCACAGCCCCATGTGCATGTGACAGGCTGGTGCAGAGGTGTTGGAGTGGTTTCTGCTGGAGATGGGCAGCGGTGCAGTGCTGTGGGAAGGGCAGAGTGACGGGGACTGCGCAGTCTGGAGTGTGGAGGGGGCTGTGGCAGGAAATGCCAGCACAGGCAGGCGGGCAGCAGGCAGCTCTGGGCAGACCGAGGGCAGAGATGTCCTCAAAGACAGCTGACCATGGGTACATCTTTTCTGCTTTTTTCTGACTCTGCTAAAGCAGGGCAGTTCAATGTACCCTACTGTCTGATACCTTGTGTCCTGGGCATTTTTGCATTTTCTTCCTGCTGGGAATGCAGGAGCCAGATGGTTTTCTGTTCTTCCTCCCTCAGCCCAACTGCGAACTGAAATGTGTGGGACTACAGCCCCTTCACTTTCCTGGTGCTGAGGGCCATGGTCCTTGTCCCCACCCATGTCACATCTTGGCCATGTCTCTGCAGTGCTCCTCCCTGGGAGTCTGGGTGCTGCTAGAAAGCAGTGACATGGTTAACAAGGCTCCCTTCCTGCTTTTACAAGTTCCCTGTGAGCTCCCTAGGGGAATCTGCTGTCTCCACAGGTGTACCTTCCATCTGTCAGCCAGTTTGTTGAAAGGATTTTGACAGGCAACTTTCCTCCGTAATCCTTAATAGCTTCGAATTTAAAATGTTTATGGCAAAGCTAATCCCACGAAACTCCCTGTAGTTTTAATAAATCTGTCCTCCAGCAAGACTCTTCTGGTGAGAGGAGGTAAATCTACTTCTTCCTGCAGTGATAAGTATCTGCAGACGTGGCTGTGGGGCACCTGCTTGTTCTTCACTTCAAAACTGGTGTTTCTTCTCAGGGAGCACCTTGCTAAAAGCAAAATTTCATCTGGTGATCAATCTCCACAACCCCTGTCAGGACAGAAAACTCTTGGAATCAGTGAGTCTCTTGTATGGTTGTTGGTGTTGGACACTCCATTTAGAGATGGAAGAGAATAACTCAGGCTGGGATTTCTGGATGTTTCTATTTCCAAATCCCTCACTCAAAACAGGGCAGCTTAGGTGGGATAAGCTCCCAGGTAACCTGATGGAGTCTTTGCTATCTCTGAGGACAGATAACCCATAAGCTCTGGGGCAGGGGGACACCTTGGTTGTGCTCCCAAAGAGGTCTTTAACCCACAAAATCATTACTGTGTGTTTTGTGCAGGTGTCACTGAGAGGGAAGAACAAATGGAGACATTCTGTAAAACTGCAGAGTAGAGACCTCAGCACAGCAGGCAGTGTGTGAGTGTCTCACCACGGGTATTTGGGCATATTGTGGTTGGCCCTGCCTGGTCCTGCTGCAGGAAGCAGGATATCACAGGGATCCCAGGGCCCTGTGGTTAAACAGTCACTGTTGTCTTGGCTAGGAGAGGGGTGTGAGGGTTGGCACTGGGAGCTGCGGGATGGCCCGGGCACCACTGCCCTGCTTACCTTGGGTGGGAGCACTGGGAGCTGCCCTGGCATCCTGCTCTGTGCTCTTTGTCCTGCGCCGCTGGCAGCTGCTGATAGTCCCAGGAGATCCTGCCCTCATAACGTGACACCCATTTCCCTGCTTCCCTGGCTGTCCTTACCCTGCAGCAGAAGCAGTTGTGCTGGTTTGCACAGCAAGACCCTCTTCCATATGGAAAAGGAGTGTCTGCTGTTCCTGTGCCGGGCTCTAGAGCATCCTGTGGAGCAGCACAGATCACAGAGCAGCGGGGGTGGGAGTGGAGGGTCTGCTTGCTGCCTCTGCCTTGAGGGAAAGGGCTGATCAGAGACTCTGCTTGCTGTGGGGGAAACAGGCTTAGCTGTGGCCTGATTTTAGGAGGAGACATTAGCCAGAGCATGGCTGAAGAGCTGCTGGAGGAGTGGATGTTCTGGAATGTGCAGGTCAATATGGTGTGAGCAACTGTGAGTCATTCAAGGCCATTCAAATGAGGTCCTGGGCTGGGCCTTTGGCCTCCTGATCCCCACCATAAATGTGGTTATCTGGGCCCAGAGCAAACCTTGTCCTTACAGATCCTTGTGAAAGTGACTCAGTGTTTGCAGAAGCCTTTCACATCCAAAGCATTACCTAATCCTTTACTGCTGTGAGGTGGCTCACAGGTTCCTGCTCTGGTGGCCTGATTCCCAGGTGGCTGTGCCCAGGGTGTGGATGTGGGGTGGGGGCGTGTCCTGGGGGAAAGGGGACAGTGGCCATGCCCAGGCTCAAAGTGGCACTTGGCAGCTGTAACCAGCTCAGGGGAGCGGCCGTGTGCAGCTGCCGTGTGGTGTGCTGTCTGCTGCAAGGGCTCCTCCTGCTCCTGGGGGTGGGAGGCTGTGCAGTCTTGGCCAGAGGTGCTGACTGGGTGGCTCCAGCCAGAGATGGTGTTGTGGGAGCTGGAATGGGATTATTGTGATACCAAGTGGTGCTTCCCAAGTTACTGAGGGAGCTCTGTGCTCGTCATCTCTGTAATCCCTTTGTGTTTTTTGTGGTGCATGAGGCGAGGAAAACTCGGTGAGGAAAACTCGGTGTGGGGGATTTCCCCTTCACCATGTGAGCTTTTAAGTCCTTATCTGTGCATGTGCCTGAGGCAGTTGTAATTGTGCCATCTCAGAGATTCTTTGGGTGTCTGTGAAGCGTTCCCCATGCTTGTGGGAAGTTGAAGAGATGAACACCCTGTAGCTCTGGTGGTGTTAATCCGTGCAGGTAGCTCATATCCCTGGACCATCTCCTCCCTCTTGCTTTCACTGTCCCTCTCCCCTGCATCACCACGCCCAACTCTCATCCTACAGGTGAAAGGCATCTCTTTCCTAGAAGACTTTTCTCGCTCTGGAAGATGCTGATCTCTCAAATAAAGCCCAACGCCTGCTCCTGTTGTTGTGGGTCTGGGCCACAGCATGATTCCCAGCTGGCTCCTGCTGGGATGGGAGCAGAGACAGAGCTGGATGACAGAGCAGGACTTTGCGAGCTGACTGCCTCCTCCTGCCTCTCTCTAGAGATGCACAGGCACACCCAGAGGTGTGATGGGAGCGTCACAAGGCTGGGGCTTAACCCAAATGTCTCTTTTCTCTCCCCCTCTCTCCGCACAGGTGACGGAGCTGAACGAGCCCCTGTCCAATGAAGAGAGGAACCTGTTGTCCGTCGCCTACAAGAACGTGGTGGGGGCTCGGCGCTCGTCCTGGCGAGTCATCAGCAGCATCGAGCAGAAGACCTCTGCAGATGGGAACGAGAAGAAGATCGAGATGGTCCGTGCCTACCGCGAGAAGATCGAGAAGGAGCTGGAAGCGGTGTGCCAGGATGTGCTGAGCCTGCTGGACAACTACCTGATCAAGAACTGCAGCGAGACGCAGTACGAGAGCAAAGTCTTCTACCTGAAGATGAAAGGGGACTATTACCGCTACCTGGCCGAGGTGGCCACCGGGGAGAAGAGGGCGACCGTGGTGGAGTCTTCGGAGAAGGCCTATAGCGAAGCCCATGAGATCAGCAAGGAGCACATGCAGCCCACCCACCCCATCCGGCTCGGGCTGGCGCTTAACTACTCGGTTTTCTACTACGAGATCCAGAACGCGCCGGAGCAGGCCTGCCACCTGGCCAAGACAGCCTTCGACGACGCCATCGCCGAGCTGGACACCCTCAACGAGGACTCCTACAAGGACTCAACGCTCATCATGCAGCTCCTCCGCGACAACCTAACGCTCTGGACGAGCGATCAGCAAGACGACGACGGCGGAGAAGGCAACAACTAGACCCCCCCGATGGACTGGCAGCCGCACGCTGATGCTAACTACTGCAGTCTTTATTTTTTTCCCACGAGTGGGGGGGGGTCCGGGGTGGGGGAGGGAAAGGGAGGGGACACCTTCCCAGGGAGGCCCCCCACAACCTGTCTTTGATTGCCTCGTTGACATTTTTGCCAAAACACCACTAGTGGAAGTCAGGCTGGCTGTGCTGGTATGGAATAGCAGCCTCACTGGCATATGGACTGTTCTGTAGATTATTAATACAAGTGGAGCTGTCTTTAATTTAACTTTATTGCTAGAAATAAAAAAAAAGGGTTTTAAGATGAATTTGCGTGGATGGAATGGCCCTCATTTTTAAGGAAAGCAACGCAAAAACATTTGGAAAAAAAAAAAAAAAGGAGTTCTGTGGTTCCAGTAAGGCTTCGAGCGTTTGTTTCCGCAGCCCAGGTGCCGTGTGCCCGCACCACGTCGCGGGGCCTCTCTCTGCAGCGCTCTGCCTGCCAGGGCACAGCTGCAAATCCCCAAATTGAGAAGGAATTAAAAATAAAACCAACAAAACTAAAGAATTTGGGGCTCGCAAAGCCCTGGGATTTAGGCCATCCAATCTTTTTTTTTTTTTTTTTTTTTTTTCTTTCTTTTAATTTTTTCGTTGAGATATTTATTAGGGTAGCTTACAGTATTAACACTAAATTGCAGTTTACAGTATTTCTACATTACAGCCATATGACATCAAGCCTTTGATTGTCTGTTTTTCTTTCTTTTGCTAGTTCTTTTGGCTTGCCTTCCTGAGCAGTCCTCGCCTGTGGACTGGCTTTAGCTATTCTGTGTCGCCCAAGGCAAGAAGACCGCCCGCCCGAGGAACATCAAAGCTGCTCTAGTTTTTTGGTCAACAGCTTAACAGGTGCTTGGCTAGCGGCTGTTTCAACTATTTTAAGTCCACAGCTAAAGGTTTAAGAACTTAATTAGACAAAGGGGGAAGTGTTTAAACTTAAAAATGCCACTTAAATAAAAAACAATAAAAAAATATTAAAAAAAAGAGCATTCAGGTCTGTATGTCATGTACTGTGTTTGGTATTTCAAAAGACCATCCTGATTTAAGGTGCCACAGCTGCTTCCTCAGGGATTGCACTGCCATTTCACTCTGCCTGACTTTCTCCCACTGTACCATGAGGTTTGTCAGCAGATCTCCGGCACCCAGGGCTCCCTTGTTTGTCACCAGGGAAGCCGGGTGTGTTTCCTTTCTCCTGGGGAAGCTTGTGGTGTAATGAGTGAACTTCAGGAGCTTAGACACTAATTTGGTAGAGGAATTCCTCAAGGGAAGAGCTACAATCATAGACATTTCTGTCCACCATCAGGAGCCCAGGAACTTAGTTCTCTTCTTAGCAAAATCTTTTCTCAGTCTGTCTGATCCGGCCGGGGGTGGGAGTTGGGGCATCTGAATTGCTTAGCAGGTACTGTTTACCCCATTTTGAGTAAATTTAGCTTTCAGTTTGATTTTTTCCATGGTTGTTGGAGGTTCACTGCTGTTCTCTGGCTCGCGGAGTGCTGCGCCCTGCACGCTTCCCCCAGCGCTGCGCAGTGAGGAGAAACCGCGCTCGTGCTCTAATTCTTTAATTCCCTATCGTGATTCTGGCGCTGATTTTGGAACCAGGCTTTCCCTGTCCCTTGCGAGAGCCAGCCCCACACGGCGCGCTGTGGTGAGGCACACACGGCACCGCCGGGCCGGGGGGACGGACACGGCTCCGGCCCCGAGCGCTGCCCGGGAGCGCCCCGGCCCGGCCCCGCCCGGCCCTGCCCGGCACGGCTTGCTTTGGGCCGGCTTCCCCCGCTCCGAGCGCCCCGCAGGGGATTCGGGGCGCAGCGTCCCGCGGCGAGGGCTGAGCGGTGCCGGTGCGTGCCGGCACCGGGAGATGCTTTAGGCTTCTGAGCTCCCTCTGTCGCCCCCGTGTCCCGTGAGCAGTGTTGTCCCAGCTGTACAATTGGAAGTGATTTACTGGAATTACAAAACCTATCTTTTTTTTTTTTTTTCTTTTCTTTTTTTTTCCTCCAAATAATTACTACTCTTTTTGGCTTTTCGCTCTGGCTGCTTTAGGAAACTTATGCAGGAGAGATGGCACAAGAGGGCTAAAAACGGAGTGGGGGTCAGGGACTTGATTTTTAAGCAGCTTGAATGGTTTCTTTCATTTTTTAAGAGATGCACTTGCCTATGATACTGTCTCTCCAGTGAAATGATTACTGCTCCATTACTCTATTGATACAATATTGTGCATGCTAGTGTCGTATTTCTATACAGTAGCTTGAAATTTATTAACTTATACTGTAGATGTTATGTATTCCTATGACAAAATAGTCTTCAAAAATTTTTTAAAGTTTTTTAATTTATTTTTCTTTCCTTTTTTTTTTTCGGGGGTAAAGTTTGCTCTACCAAATAGTGATCGTAACAAACTGATCTGTTATGGATGTTGCTATAGTGACATGCAATTATATATTATTTTGTTTTTAAAAAGGAAAAAAAAAAAGCAAAAGAAAACACCAGTGTTAGCTTAATCTTAATGTCTGGTGTTCGTCATGGTGAAATTATAACTATTACAGTGTAGGAGAACAATGACTGTGTTCTTTGAATGAGCCTTTGTTTGTGCTTTTTGTCATGTTATGCAGTGAACTATTTTTAAGGTCTAATCAGTGATTATTTTTCCAACTCCGTGTTTCTGTAAGGAATTATTTCACACACGGACCATTCTTAGCAGTTTTTCCTCAGTGATGGAATATCATGAATGTGAGTCATTATGTAGCCGTCGTACATTGAGCAAATAAACTTACAGATCTGACGTCAGCGCTGCTTAATTGTTATCGCCTGTCTCGACTTTCTGGGGGGCTCCGTGGGACGAGGGGGCTCGGGAACGGCCTGGCTTCTGCTCCTGGGCCACCTCCCTTCCGCTGCTGCTGGGGATCCGCATCCCTGCGGCTGCTCCGGCTCCTCCCCGGGGCGGTGGGAGCGCGGGGCGGGTCCCGGGGGTTCAGGAGAGGCTGGGTGGGCGCTTCCCCACCTCCGGCCCTTGCCGATGGTTTTCCGCTCGCAGCCACACGCGCGGTGACTCACGCTGTAAAAATATTCCCCTCCCCGCGAACCTATAAACAGAAATGCGCCTTGACTCACGCGCCCTGCGAGGGATCCGGGGCTGCAGCACCGACACCCCCGGCAAGGGGCTGCCGACAGGAGGGGCTGGGCTCACCGACACCCCCACACGGGGAGGGACCCCCCCACCCCGTCCCAGCGCCGTGGTCCTGCCGCAGCCCCACCCCCGCTCGGGGGACGCTTTTTTGGGGAAGCAAAAGTCACCGTGGAGTGGCCACGGGAGAGGGGAGGGGGCCGGGGATGCTCCTCGGGGCCTTCTCCCCCTGAGTGACGCTGGGGCTGGAAGAGCCTCCCAGCCCGGCTCACACACACACGGGAACCCCCCAGGCACAGGAGGGACCCCCGGCGGCAGGAATGGATCGCCGGGATCGGGAATTGATCCCCAGTGCCTGCTGAGACCTGCCCAGCTCATCACAGCCCAGACTGCTGGGCGGGCGTGGGGGGCAGGGGCTCGGGGGCACGTGGAGCCCCCCGAGCTCGCAGAGGGGCCTCGCAGCTGCGGGATTCCTCCCAGGTCACCGTCTGCCAGCGGGATGACTCAGGGGGGATTAGTGGGATTTGACGGAGCAGGAACATCGGGGGACATGGAAGCCGTGGGCCTGACCTCGGCCATGTAGGGCCAGTCCTGCCCAGAGACCCGGGGGCAGGGAGGGCACCGGGGACACGGGGCCAGCCGGGGCCAAATGGCACCGGGACCACGACCCAGCCCCTCCTCAGTCCCCCAAGGGAGGCCGAACCCCCAACCCAGCCCCTCAGACCATGGGGTGGAAGGAAGGGGGGCACCACGGGGGCTGGGGCTCAAGGGGCTGCACTGCTGGGGTGGGCTCTTGCCCATGAAGCCCCTATTTGCCCTCTGACCCAAAGGGGGTGTTTGTGTAGTTGTTTTTCAGGGATGCAGCATCCCAGGATGGTGACACTGGGGTGTGGAAACCCCAAATATTCTCTGATAGGCCATGTGGAGACCTGAGTGTGGGAGAGCAGGCATGAGGAGACTCACTCTGCTGAGATCTGGGACTGGAGACACCTGGGATGTAGGAGACCCAGATTGTGGAAAACTGGGATGCTGAGACAGGGATGCTGGAGACCTGGCATGTGAGCACCAGAGATGCTGGAGATCCGGGAGGTAAAGCCCCCAGACTGCTGGAGGTGGATATGGAGAGCTGAGATGTAGGAGAGCCAGGTGTGGGATACCCAGGGCGGGGAGGCTCAGGGTGTGCAGGTCTGGGACATCGAGCCCAGGATGCTGAGCCCGGCTGTGAAGACTTGGGGTGCGAGCACCTGGGATGTGGAGCCCTGGGTGACAGACCCCAGCTGCTGGGCAGGCTCGGGGACCCTGCTGGCCCCGCCGGCCCGGGCAGCCCCGTCCCGGTGCTCTGCTCCCGGGGCAGCTCCCAGCAGGAACGGCACAGCCGAGGTGCCGGGGCAGACACGCCACAAGGACCGGTTTCTTTCACCAGCTTTTATTCCGGTGGATTCTTCACATTTATTCAAGGCACTCAGTGACAGGGCGAGTACAAAATCAACAGTAAAAAGGGGGTGGGTGTGAGAGGGCAGCTGGGGGCGGGGGGCAGCAGCGGCTTCTCCTCCTCCTCCGTCTCCTCCTCCTCCTCGGTGCCGCCTACTTCTTGGCCGGCTCCTTGGCCTGGCTCTCCACGGTGACGGGGATGGTGATTTCGGCAGACTGGATGGCGGGTTTGGGCAGGGGGGCCTCCACCGTCAGCATTCCATCGGGAGACAGCGAGGACCGCACAGCCGTGGCTTCGACACCAGGGGGAAGGCTGGGAGGAGAGGAGAGGGGAGGGGAGGTGAGGGCTGCAGCACCACCCCGGGGGACGCAATGCCCAGCCCCAAATTGCTGCCTCTCCCACTCCCAGTTTGGGTGAGCAGCACTGCGATTTGGCCAGTGAACTTTGGAGGGTGTGGGTGGGTGGGAAAACGCCCCCAAAGACATCGGGGCTGCATCAGGAGTCTCCCCTCCTCCCTGGTACTTACGTGTATTTTCGGGTGAAGCACCTGGAGATGAAGCCGTGTTCATCCTGCTTCTCCTCATGTTTGCCTGGAGAAGGAAACAAAAACCTCTCAATGCTTGGAAGGGACTGGCTGGGTGGGAACCTTCCTGCCCCACCCCAACACTTGTGAGGGGCTGATTCTGCCTGTCCTGGGGCTTTTGCCATAATATCAGCCTGGAGCAACTTGGGGGGAACCCTCTGCAGGGCCACTCCGGGTGCATCCCGCAGATTTAAGCAGAGGAAAGTGCAGTGCCACGATCTGGGGGTGGCCAAAGGGGCCCAACAGTGTCCAGCTGGCCCCACAGCTTGGCAGGGCTGGAGATTGAGCAACCCCCCTCCCTGAATTCATCTGGGAATTGCCCCCATTCCTTGCAGGCCACCCTTCACCCAGCAGGAAGCACATCTTGGCCTCGTGCCACAGATCTGGGCTTTGTCACAGCATCCAGGGCGCTGTGGGGGCTGCAGGGCTCATGACACCCCACGTCACCCCCGGGGTCCCTCTGTGTCTCCCTGTGTCCCTCCAGAACAGCAGCAAGGGGTCAGTGTATGGGGCTGGGGGGGTCTCTGCACCTGAGTGCACCCTGAGACTCAGCTCTAATGCTGGGCCTTCCTCTGTGCCTCGATTTTCTCCTTCCCTTTTTCCTGTCCTCTCCTCCATCTCCTTCTGCTTTTCCTTCCCCTTATTCCCACCCCTTATTCCACCCTTTTCCACCCAGCAAGCTCCAGGGCAGCATCTGCCCCATCCCTGGAGAGCCCGCAGAGCCCCACCCCAGCACCCACCGGTTATCTCCACGATATTATCCTTGGTCTTCACCACCAGCTCCTCGGGTGCGAAGTGGTTGACGTCCAGGGTGACCTTCCAGCTGTCGGCGGTCTGGCGGATCTCGGAGATGCCGCTGCTCAGCTGCCGGCTCAGCGCCTGCCCGAAGGGCGAGCCGGGCGCGGGCATCAGGGCGCTCTCCCGGGGCAGCAGGCGGAAATAGCCGGGCCAGGCGCTGCCGCTGGGCCACTTGTACCAATCCTCGGGGATGTGGGGCATCCCGAAGGACTGGTCGAAGAGGCGGCTGCCATGGTACCAGTCGCGGAAGGGGTCCCAGCTGGGGCTGCGCAGGAAGGTGAAGGGGACGCGGCGCTCGGCCATGGCGTGCGGGGCTGCGGGGGGCGGCCGCCGGGGCCTTATGAAGAGAGCCCGGGGTTATTTTTAGCCGGGCTGCTCGGCTGGCTATTAATGGAAATTGCGACGGCCCCGGGGAAGGGACGAGAAACTTGCCCGGGCTTGGGGCGGCCGCACGCAGCCGCAGTGGGTGGGCGGTGGGTGTGCGGGAGGGGGCTGGCAGCCTCCGGGCCCCCCTGCCAAGGAATTGTCCGTCCTCCTTTCATCGGGAGAGGCTCGGCCTGCTTGGGAGTGATGGATGGCCCTTGGAGCGGCTCCCGGCCTCTCCCGCCTGCCTGCCCGGAAAACAATCCCCGGGATGCGGCGTGAGAAGGGGCTGGGGCCGGGCCAGCGCCTCGGGAGCGGCCGGATGAGTCAGTGCAGGAGGCCCTGAGTGACCCTGTGCTGTGTCACCGCCGGCCAGAAGGTTCCAGAGCCCCCAGCTCCTGGTCACCCATCGGCCAGAAGGTTCCAGAGCCCCCAGCTCCTGGTCACCCAACAGCCAGAAGGTTCCAGAGCCCCCCAGCCCTCTGGCACTCCAGTGGCTGCAGTGCTCTCTCAGCACCGTGGTAGGAAAGCCCAGCACCCAGCTGGGCTGCTGCAGTCCCCAGGAGTGGGGTCCCTGAGGCCCTTGGGGTTGGTGAGGGTCTGGGGGCCAGTGGGACCTGTGGGGGGTGGTGGGGGCTTGCAGGACCTGATGGGGCCGGTGGGGACTGGGGGCTGGTTGTGATAGTGGGGTTAGGGGGGCTCTGGTGGGGCAGGGGGACTGGGGGTGGAAGGGGATCCTCTCATCCAAGTCTCTCCACACCCCTGGCACCCAGGAAGGGATTCCCATCTGGAGCCAGAGCCCAGCTCCCGTGCTGGGGAAGGGCTGTTTTCCAGCCCAGCAAGCCTAGCAGCTCTGGAGCCCATCCCCTCTGGCCCCAGAGGCTCTGGTGGGGCAGGGGGACTGGGGGTGGAAGGGGATCCTCTCATCCAAGTGTCTCCACACCCCTGGCACCCAGGAAGGGATTCCCATCTGGGGCCAGAGCCCAGCTCCCGTGCTGGGGAAGGGCTGTTTTCCAGCCCAGCAAGCCTAGCAGCTCTGGAGCCCATCCCCTCTGGCCCCAGATTTGCCCTGGAGAAGACAGGAGGTGGGTGGCAGCTGAGCCCTGACACACGCAGTGCACGAATTAGTGACCTCCAGGAGTGTGGGGGGATGCTGCAGCAGGAAATGTGGGGGAGGGATGGGAGGGATGTGGGGAAACGAGAGGGATGTGGGAGGGAGGGGAGAGATGCAGGCAGGAATGCAGAGAGGGATGCAGGGAAATGGAGGGGATGCAGGGAGGGATGCTGGGAGGGAGGGAGGGGTCAGAGGAGGGATGCAGGGAGGAATGGAAGGGTGGCAGGTGGGAATGCAGGAAGGGCTGCAGGGAAATGGGAGGGATACAGGCAGGAACGCAGGGAGGAGCAGGGAAGGATGGGAGGGATCAGAGAGGGATGCAGGAGGTATGGAATGGATGGGAGAGTTGCAGGCAGATGGGAGGGATGCCGGGATGTGGGAGAGAGGGGAGGGATGCAGGGAGGGATGGAGGGAGGGATGCAGGCAGGACGGATGGGAGCTGGCAGGCAAATGGGAGTGCCGCAGGGAAGGATGCGGAGCCAGGGAGGATGCAGGGAGCCAGAGGGTTCCCCACAGACACAGCAGGACCCTCGGTGGGATCAGACCCAAAACTCCCGGTGCTGCTCCACATGGAGCCAGAGGGAAGAGCAGGATGGATCCGCAGGGAGCCGGACGGAAGGAGCGGGATAACCCTGCCGTGCTCCTGGCAGGAAGAAACCTCTCAGTGCCCCGCAGAGTAATTTACAATATATACTGTATATTTATTATAATTGCACCAGCTCACGGCATCTACAGCTGTACTCACAACCCAGAGAGAGAGCGCACGCGCGACAGGAAAATACTGAAGTATTTCTACAGAGTATTTGTTCCAGTTGGCTCCCTCCGCGGCAGGAGACAGAGACTGTAAAAGAGGAAGACTGGAATTTTTCCCTGATGTGCTGGCTGGTCCGCGGCGCCGCTGCAGTCGGGGCTCGGGTTTTTGGGAGCCGCGGCCCCGCGGGGGCTGCAGGGCTGGGGCTGCAGGGCAATCCCCGCTGCTGGCTCGGCTCGGCTGTTGTCAGGGGATTCCCCCATGTCCCAGCAGGGTGGGGGCTCCAGCGGCAGCTCTGAGCTCCCCCTGGGGCCGTGGGGGGACGGGGGCTGTGGGGCAGCAGCTGGAATTGCTGGGATGGTCTTTGGAGCGCGTGGCTCAGGGTTTGTGGGGATGCTGGGGGAACTCACGTCCTCCATCTCCCCAGGCTCCAGGAGAGCAGAACCCTTTGTCTCCTCCTGCTCCATCCAGAGCTGCCACCCTGCCCAGGGCTGGCACGTGGGGACAAGCTGCACCATGGAGTGCCACGAGTGTGTCCCCTCCTTACCTGCTCACCCCATTTCTAACCCCTCTGCTTGTTCAGGTGTCTGTCCAGCGGGTGCTGGGACACCCAGGGGCTGGCACCCATCATTGCCCAGCTCCTGGGATTTTGGCCAAGGGCTGGTGAATCCTCAGCCTCTGGCTGGGCCTGGACACGCCAGATTTGGGACGCTGACCCTGAAGTGCCCCTTTGCTCCCACCTCTGTCCTCCCGGCTCCTTTGGTTCATCAGGCCCCGCATAACGAGGCTGAGCTCCAGAGGATCCTCCCAATCCCGGCTGGCTGGAAACCAGCGCCAGAGCCTGGCTTTCCATGCAGGGGCAGCAGGTTAATCCGGGCAGCTGCTCTCCCACCCAGGGAGGCTCATCCCCGTTGTCCTGCTCCAGCCATCCGGAAAATGCGGGACCACGGCATTAAACACCAACCCCCCTGCGGGCCACCACTGTCCTCAGCGCCTGGGGGGCTTTTTTTTTTTGGGAAATCAGCAAAATCCTGCAAAAGCCGGGTGGCGGGCCAAGCCCGGGACCCTTCTGCCTCTCTCTTGCCATAATTCAGTTTAAAAAGCAGCCACTTTTCCCCAGAGCAGGAGGGGACTGGGGGCTGCGAGCCCAGAGGTGGGACAGGCCAGGGGATGGCTGGATGCACCCCCTGCCCAGCCCCGGGCCCTGCAGCTCCCTCCTCCTGGGGGTGCCCCCCAGACTGGCTGGGTGGGTGGGTGCCAGGGCCCTGAGCTGGGACAAGCAGCGTTTTTCCCTGGATCTCCTCGCTTGGGAAGAGAATTACAGGTGCTGCCAGCTTTGTTCATCCATGGCTCAGTGTGTGCTCAGGTCTGGGGGGACCCCAAAATGTTTTGCAGAGTCCCTGTCCCCCATGACACCCTGGGGACAACTTCACTGGGGGAAACAGGGCCTTGCTCACCTCTGGCTGGCATCACACCCTCCAGCTGAGCCTGCCCCCGTGCCCACCTCCCCGGGATGCTCTTGTGCTAAAAAACAGTCAAACAAAACCAAAAAAAGCACAGGGGGACCCCAGGGGTGTCCCCAGCCACCCCCATCCACTGGCCCCAAGGTCTCTGCAGAGCATTTGTTCCCTCGCTCTGTGCTCGCCCTCCCCACCCCGCCCCGCCCCACCCCGGCACTCGCAGAAATAAGAAGAGATCCTCCCCTTCCCCATCCCGACCCCAAAACACCCCGGAGCGGGGGGAACCACCCCCTCCCAGGGCGTTCCAAGGACCCATTTGAGTTCCCGTCCGTGCTTTCCCCCGCTGCCAGGTCCGTCCTTAGCATCCCCCGGCTCCTTTCCACCTCCCCGGTGGTCCCGTCCCTTGTGGGGGCGCAGGTGGCATGGAGGGGGCAGAGCTGGGCTGTCGGGGGGCTGCGGCCGGCTGCCGGGGGGGCTCAGAAGCCGGCGCTCTCCGAGCTGCTGCGGCTGTTGTAGCTGGGGCTGCGGCTGGGGCTGCGGGAGCGGCTGGGGGGGCTGCGAGTCCGGCTGCGGCTGCGGCTGGAGCTGTAGCTGTCGTAGCTGCGGCTGCGGCTCCGGCTGTACGAGTAGGTGCTCAGCGAGCTGGAGGACGAGGGGCTGGGCCGGTAGTAGGGGATGGGGCGCTTGCGTGCGCTGCAAATGGAAAAGGGAAACTGAGTCAGGCCCCCCGCGGCCGCTCGGGGAAGCGTGGCCAAGCATTCAGCCAGGGCAGCCGAGCGCCCCAGCGGCCGGGCTCAGACCCGCTGCGGGGTGTCAGGATGCGGCCACCGGCATCACCTCCCCTTCCATCCATCCATCCCTCTCCTCCTCCCCTGCCCTCTCCCCCGGGGTGTTAGTCCTGGATTAGGCAGCGTCGAGGGCAGAAAGTGAGCAGGTTAATGTGGCTTTTGTGTTTCCCAGACACCAAAGATTGAAAGCTGCTGAAAAAGAGACGTTTGGGATTAGCGGGAGGCGAGCTGCGGCCCGCTGGCGCCTGAGGATGAGGAGGGACACGGGAGGCGCGGGGACAGTGGGGTGGGGGACACAGGGGGCAGCGACATCGGGAGTCGGCCCCTTGTCCCTTCTCCCAGCCTGGTGTTAGTGGGACCAGAGAGCGGCTGGGTGCTGAGGGCATCCTAAGGTGTGAGGAGACACAGAGGAGTTCAGGAGGAAGAGGAGGAGGAGGAGGAGGAGGAAGGGGGAAGGTTACCCTGGGAGCCAGGCTGGCGGCGATGCTCTCCGGGAGGGACCTTGGGATGAAATGGAAAAGGAGAAGTTGGCATCACTGAGGTAGGACCACATGGTGGAGGGGCGTGATGGGAACTGGGGACAGGGCAGGCGGGCAAAGGAGAGCCCTGGGGCTTCTGGCTGGGCTGTGGGGCAGGCAAGGGGGGCTGGGGGTGTTTCCCTGGCTGCCCCCCGCCCACAGCATCCTCTACACCTCACAGAAAAGGCTCTGCTCCTCCTGAACCCTGAGCAGAGCAGGGTCTGCCACCCCCATCCCCCCCAAGGATGGTGATGGGGATGAGGTGAACAGTCCCCACAGGGACCTTGGTCTGTGTTCTCCACCTGAGCCCTGCCACCTCTATGGGGACATCCTGGGAAAACCTGGATAGAGCAGGAGGGATGGAAAACCAGACAGTGGCACCTGGGCTGGGCTGGGAGCAGCTTTCCCAGCCCATTCTCTTTCCAGGGCATCCATCAAGGAGAACTGTGGGGAGCTCTAACCCATGGGCTCTGCAATGTTCCTCCTGTCCTTTCTCCTGTCCTCCCTCCTGACAGCTCCAGTCCTGCCCAGGCAAAACAAAATCCCTCCCACAGGGAGGCAGATTTCTGAAAATCCAGCCCCCCCTGATCACCCAGCTGATAGTGGGAGAGACAAATAGGTCAGGAAGGAGGTAATCTCGGCTCGGCACGGCCCCGCCACCAGTGCTGCATCTTAATGAGGTGCTACATATGCACACAGTGTTTTGTCTGGCACGAAATATTGCCTGTCTTACAGCTCAGGATCCTGAGGCAATAGGATCCCAAGGAAGAGAAACCAGCTTTTGGAGGGCAGGAGAGACGTGATTGCGGACGTGCACATTGCTGGGATATGCACAGCAGATTAAAATTAATTCCTGTTTTCGTGCCTCGAAATAGGAAGAGATCAGAAGGTCACAGCATTGGAGGCAGTCTGGTTACCCATCTGTCTGGGCCAGCTGATCCACCCAGTCATCCTCAGAGCTATCTGTGCATCCACAGAGCTGCTGCTGTCCATCTGTGTGTCCATCCATCCACCCCTCATCCATCCATCCATCCATCCACCATCCATCCATCCATCCATCCATCCCTCCCTCCTCCATCATCCATCCATCCATGCATTATCCATCCATCCATCATCCATCCATCCATCCCCATCCATCCATCCATCCATCCATCCATCCATCATCCATCCATCCATCCATCCATTCATCCATTATCCATCCATCCATCCATCCATCCACCCACGTGCCCTCTGGGGTCAGCTGGCAGCAGTGCCCAGCGCCGGGCCGTGGCAGTGGCCATGGCAGAGCCTTTGCCACATGCCAGGACACACCTGGTGATCCTCCTGGGCTCCATGAAGCTCGGGGAGTCACGTCTCCTCTTCCTGATGGGGGAGTAGCTCCTGGAGCGGCGCCGGGGGCGGGCGGGATCGGGATCACCATGACGTGTTCGGGGCTCGTTGTCCTTCTCTCTACAGCCCGGGGAGGAGGAGGAGGATGGTCAGGGAATGGGCTGGGATCCCGTGTGGGACGCAGGGACACCCTGTGACAGCAGTTCCCCGCACGGATGACACTCCCACCTAGGGCTGGCCTTTCCAGTGTGACCAACAAGATGTGCGGCCCCTCCCCGAGTCCCAGGGCAGCCGGGACCACCCTGAGCTGCGATGCCCTCTGAGCCCACCGGCACCCGCGGTGTCCCCGTGCCCCTGTCCCCTCGGGCCTGACCTGCTGGCTGGCTTTTTCGGCGAGGGCGAGCGGGAGCGGCTGCGTCCTGCTCTCTTCTCCCGGGAGCGGGAGCGGGACTTGGAGAGGGAGCCGCTGGAGCTCCAGGAGCTGCTGCGCTGGCCCGGGCTGGGGGACGGGCTCTTCCTCCGCTCCGAGGCGTGCCGGGAGTGCTTGGCTGACGACTCCGAGCTGCTGTTGGGCCGGCCCCGGTGGTGCCGCTCCTTCACCCTGCGAAGGCAGATGCCAGCACCGCCTCGCACCCCGTCCTGGCTGGCAGGGTGTCCCCACAGCAGCCAGGGACCCCAGGTTCCCATAAGGAACACCTCCATGACACCAGTTTTTGACTGGACTATATCCCTGACTGTAAAGCACAGGGCTTCCATTTGCTTGGCATCCCGCATCCTGTGGGGTGCTGTGATCCCCTGCTGCCATCCCGGCACTGCCGTTCGCAGTGGGATAATCCCTCGCAGGGATGACCCTTCCCACAGTGTGCTACCATTGACCCACTGTGGCTCTTCCCTATCCCCATCCCTATCCCCAAGCCCATCCCTTCCCTATCACCATCCCATGTGGCAGGAGGTCTACAGGGTCTGTCGCCATCCCCATTCCCATCTCCAACTCGCCCTCATTGCCACCCCCACTCCTGTCCCTTTCCATCCCTATTCCCACTCCCATCCCTTGAGCATCCCAACCCAGCCCCGCTCCCCAGCTTAGCCCCCAGGGCTTTGCCTGCATGGATTTAAGGTGCCCGCAGGGAGCCGCACCCCAAACATCCGAGCCCAGCTCCCATATCCCGGCAGGGATGACAGGACCCCATCCGGGGCACTCCCTTACTTCTTGCCGTGCGCTCCGTGGTTCCTGTCGGGGCCGGCCGGCGGGTGGTACGGGTGGGAGCCGGCCGAGCCCTCCGAGTCGCTGCTGTAGCCGGCGGGGCTGAGCGGCGGCGCCGGCGGCTCCCGGGGCGCCGGGGGCCGCCCCTTGCTCTGGCCGCGGTGTCGGGACGGCGGCGAGGCGCTGCGGGAGCGATGCCGGTGGCCGTGCTTGGCCCGCTCCGGCGTGGGCGAGCGGGGGCTGCGGGCGCCGTGTCGGCTCCCCCGGGAGCGGGGGGACGGCGGCTCCGTCCTGCCGTGAGCCCGCGGAGAGGGGGACGCCGAGGCCGGCCTCTGGCAGGGGGGGAGAGAGAGAGAGAGAAGGAGGGAGAGGAGGAAGGGGAGGAAGAAGACAAGAAAGAAGGAGAAAGGGGATTTTAACGGGGGGCGCCGGGCCGGGGGCGCAGATCACAACGTCAATGCACATCGCATAAGGCAGGCTACACAGACGCTACTCTGCACCTTCCTCGCCCTCAACAACGTGGGTCATGCAAACCTCCGCATGCAAAACGCCAAAAAAATATAACTCAACTTAAATCGTAATAAAAACCCAAAGGAAGGGGTGGGATGGGAGGAAAAGAAACAAATCCAAGAAAGCCCCAAGTCGTCGGGGAGGGAGAGCTTGAAGGGAAAGAAACAAACACACCCCCCCACCCCAAAAAACACCTGGAGAGGGGAGAAAGCAAACCCTGGTGCCCGCCCGCCCCGACCAAGAAAGGGGAAGGGAAAAGGGGGATAAAACCCAAACGAAGGAAGGAAAATGGGGGAAAAATAATAATAAAAAAGAAAAGATGAGAGGAGGGAAGGTGGGGCAGTGGGGAAGAGTGAATCAGACTGAGCCGAGGGGAAAGGGTCGAACCAAAGAGGGCTGGAGGTGATGGGGTCTGCTCACACAGAGGCATGCACATATATAGAGATATATGTTCTGATACGTGTAGTTTTTATCAATAGTACGGCTTTCGGCTTAAAACAAATCCAGAAACGAGGAAAAAACGGCACAGAGCGACAATGGAGGGCAAGGCAGGGGAGGGGGCCGGGGGGCGAGAAGGCATAAAAGAAACCAACAAAAAAGAAAGAAGAAAAACCATCCAAATAAAAGAAATTTAAAAAAAAATAATAAAAAAAATAAATAAAAAACAAAGCAAAACTTCACAAATGTCCTCGTTACTGAGATAAACGAATGTCTCTGAGCTCTTCCTGGGACACGCATTGAGCTGTTAGCTGTGACTCTGCAGGGAACTGCTAAGTCCTCATCAGCACTCAACACAGACTTTGCTTTCTGCTTCCTTTTTTTAATTTTTTTCCATTATATGTTTTTTTTTTAAGTCCCTCTTGGTTAACATCCACTTACCAAAAAAGTGGCATTTCCTCCTTTAGTAGGTAAGGTATGAAGAGAAGGGAAAAGCGGGGCAATATAAGTGCATCATTAGATTCACAAAAATGCAAGAGAGAAAGAAAGAGCGAGAGAAGGAGAAGAGACAGAGACAGAGCCAGAGAGAGGAGAAATAAAACAAACCAACTCACTTCTCCTACGGGGAGGGGAAACCTTGGGCCACCACCGCGGCCAAGCCCTGAGGCTCCCAAATATCTCAGCTCCTCTGAGCCACAAACGCTGCCTGGGTGTTCCCCCCATCTTTGCAAACACCACGAGACCAAAAAGATGGTTGGAAACAGCTCCTGCAACACCAGTCCTGCCCAAGCTGGCAAACCCCAGCTCGGGGGGCTTTGGGGTCTCCTTGCCCCCCGCCACAGCCCAGTGCCAGGTCCCTGAGAATCCCTGGAAGGGTGAATCCTGCACAGAGCATGGCTGAGTCCAGCTGAGGGGACCAAAAGGGGTTCAGGGATATTGGGCTGGTGCCAGGATTGTGCCACCACGCCCAGGGCTGGTGACCCCAAGCTCCTCACCATCCCCTTGCCCCAAATATGCCAGTGAATGGTCAGTGGATCCTTGAGGCTGAGGTTCTCTCCACCCATCCCGCTGTGTCCTCAGCACCACTTTTCTCCCCCCAGAAAAGAAGGGGGCAGGGTGAAGGGCTGGGATTCTGGGGATCACCACGAAGATGCTGCAAAAACCACACAAAGCTTCCATGTCCCTGAGCATCCCAGACTGCTCCACACCCCACCACCTCCTTGTTCCCATGGAAAAGCCAATCCCTCCAGCCACAGAGCAGCAAGCTGCAGCCAAAATGGGAGGATTTGGGGGTTTTATTAAAAACCAGTTGCTGTTGCAATGTCTGCAGCGAGGGGGAGGCTGGCAGTGATGATCAGCCCTGCCCAGCTGCCCTGCAGGTACTGGGGGACATGGATCTGCTCCAGGGGGATCAGCAGCCCCAGAAAGGGGGATCAGGGGGCCCATGCCCAGCCCCACATCCCAGGAGAGGAACATTAAAGCAGAGAAGATTATGAAGAAGAAGAAGAGGACGATGAAGAGATAAAGAGAGGAGGTTCCTCTCTACCAGGGTGGCATTTTGGCACTGGCTGGCCCTGCTGTGGGCTTGGGCTGTGGGATGCAGGGTTCCCACCCAGACCCTGGAGTCTCCTGCCCTGGCATGCAGGAAGGCAGCAAAGGTAAAAGCATCCCGAATAAACCCAAATTGCCAAAGACTCAGCCTAAGAGGGAAAACACACAGTGGGCACTTGTGGGGATGGGACAGCCAGGGCAGGGATGCTGTCACCTGCCCCTCGCAGGCTGGGATGTCCTGGACCTGCCTCTCTCCATGCAGGAAGATTTAAACCTTTCCCTACTGCAGCCTCCCTCAGTATTTTCCCTGAGCTGTGTTTTCGTCCCCCTGAAGAGGGGCTAAACTCACACATCTCCCCAGATTTCTCATTTCTTGCCCAATCCATCCACCCCAAAACCCCCTGTGCCCACTTCTACCCGTGGCCACTGCCCCTATTTCTCCCTAAATATATTCACCTTCATTACCAGGCCACTAATGGGGGACTGAAAGGGAACAGCCGTGCTCGGCCCCTGAATGGAAACCAACACAAATTCAGAGGGCTGAAAGACACAGAAATGCATTCTACCGACAGCACGAGGAGACGGGGAAGAGAAAAGGGGGGAAGAAAGAAAAAAATATTACGTGGACAGGGCAAAAAAATATAAACAAAAAGAACGTAAGAGAAGAGCATGGCTTTGCAGCTAACTGGGAAAAATACAAATAAAAATACAAATTAAAAAAAATTATATATAGCCACCAAAAAGAGACAAAATGAGAGACAGAGAAGGGGAGTGAGAAAGAAAGAGAAAGAAAGTCAGAAAGAAAGAGAAAATAACATTAAATCAAGCTACGGTGCTTTTCAACAGGCTCATCTGCAGAAGTGAACGTGCAGAGGTGGACAAAATACCTACCTTCGGAATTGGCAGTGACAGGAATGCAATAATAAAAAAAGAAAACAATAATCTCCACATTTGGAGGGCAGAATGGGAAAAAGACAAGGACTCTTTAGTATGGCGATCCAGACCCCTCGGCTAATCCCGTTTGCTTTGCTTAGAATTTTTTAAATTATTTTTAAAATTGGTCTCTTTAGCTTCTAAATTTTATTCTCTTTTTAAAAATTTTTTGTTTGTTTATTTTTTTAATTGGAAGGCTGCGGCCGGCCGCCGAGCGGGGGGGCCGCGGGGGGGGTGGCTGGCTGGTGTCTGTAACCCGATCAGGCTGCGGTTCAGTCTTAAAAAGTCACTCTATAACATGGCAAAGTCCCGGATAACATGCAGGGAAGGCGATGGATGGAGGTGGGACACGGCGAGGGATGTCGGGTTGTGTTGGCCCAAAGAAAACCGGAGAAAGAGAGGGGCTGGGTGGTGCGTGTGGGCGAGGAGGAGGAGGAGAGACCCAGGAGGAAGGCTGGGAAGGCAGCAGGGATGGATGGAGACAGGACGGGGTATTTAAAAGGGAAGGCAACCGCAGTGCCCCGTGGCCCCGGCGGCTCTGGGGGTGCTGGGGTGGGCACGGCTCACCCGGAGCTTTTGGGGGTCTGCGGGAGGCGGGGAGGGGGCTGGGTGCTCATCCTGTCGGGATGCAGGATGCGGGACAGCTCCGCACCCAGCGGCCTCATCCTGCAGCCGGGGAGGAAAAGCTCGCCACGGCAGCAGGATCCAGCCGAGGACACCGGGCAGTTGCCAATTTGAGGAGGAAAAGGGCAATTCGCTCCTTTGCAGTGTAGAGCTGCTGGGTTCTCTTCCCTTTTAAATTCCTTGTTCAAAATATAGAAAATGGAAATACAATATTCAGCGGCCGTAAATATTTAGAAAACACATCGGGTTTTTGTTTTTGTTTTGTTGTTGTTTTTTTTTTTTTTCTTCTCCACATTAACACACACAAAAGCAAAAAATTCTAGAACAACACGACGACGACGGGGTGGGGGTAATAAAAATAAGAGAAATATATATCGTTTGCATTTCTGTACATCACAAGGGAAAAGAAAATAAATAATGAGAAAGGAAACTAAAACAAGGGGGCGGGGAAAAAAGCACGTTTCATTGCCCTTCCCTCCCCCTCGTCCCTGCTTCTGCTGAGCAAGAAATGGAAGTGTATATTACCGTTTGGGTTTTTTTCAAATGGGAGGCTAAAGAAAAACACAGATGGGATTAAAAAGAAAAAAAAATAAAAAATAGAAACCGGAGAGAGAAAGAAAGAGAGAGAGAGAGAGAGAAAGAGAGAAAGTTGTTGGAGAAAAGTCCCGCTGGTGCCGGGGAGCCAAGGGAGCTCTGCGGCCTGGGCGATGCTGGGGTGGGCAGGGCGGGAGCGGGGCCAGCCGGGCACCCGGGGGCGGCGCCTCGGCACCCGAACCCCCCCACGCCCCAGCCAAACCACAGGAAAGAAGAAAGCAGAGAGGTGCCCCGAGAGGTGGGCAGGGTGCTGGGTGCTGCTGGGGGGTGCTGGGCTGGGGAGGGCCAAGGGGATGTGGATGTGGGGTCAGGGGCTCCTGGCCCGGTTTCCCGGGGTGCCCCTGGCCCTGCAGGTGTTGGGGTGTCAGCGTTGGGTGCTGCCAGCCCAGGACCTCAGCTGTGGGAATAAAGTTCCCTGGGGCAAGTGGGGACCTGTGTGGGCTCCATTGGTAGAGTCCTGCAGTGCCCTGCCTTTGCTCAGCCCTGCCTCCAGCCCCCCTCAGCCAAAGCAGGCTCCTCACCAGCCCAGCACTGGTTAAACTGGGGCTGGCCCCCTGGGCTTTGCCCCACTCAGCAAGAGGCTTTGCCCCACTCCCCAGGTTTTCACCAAGATTTTCACCTCGGGATGCTGAGGCAGAGCTGGGGATGCTCAGCTCTGATGTCACCTGCCACGGGGATCTCAAGGTCCTAAAATCTGAGCATCCATCATCAAATCCCCTCCAAACCCTAACTTGGCCAGACTGGGTGTTGGAGTCCTGAGCACTGGTGCTGGTCCCTTGGCACTAGGGAGAGTTGGAGCTGGTGGGCAAACAAGAATTTTTCTGCTTTGGCCATTTCTTGGCTGCCTGGGATGAGTCTCAGGGAGGTGCCGAGCCCGGTGCTGACCCTGGCAGGTGATGCTGGCCTGCCAAGCCGCTATCCCGGCGGGGTGACATCCGCAGGGTGACGTGTGGCTTTGGGAGAGGGATGACCTGTTGGCTGCCCTGATCCCTGCCTCAGGGTGGTGGGCTGGCTCCCCCAGGAAGATCGTGCACCCAGCGCGGGGTCGGTGAGTGCTGGGAGGGTGCAACCTGCACCCCACATCTCCCCCGTGTGCTCCGGCTGGGCAGGGCGGGGAGCCGAGCGAGTGGGGAAGGAGGGGAGAGGAGAGCAGGGGGGCAGTCCTGTGGAGGGAGGAGGGGAGGGAAGCGAAGAGTGATCCAAGAAAAGCCTACGTACATCCGAGGGCTCCGGGAGCGGGGCGCCGTGGCTGTGGCGGCCGTTCTGGGCGCTGCCCTTGTGCCCGTTCTGGTGCGGCGAGGCCGAGCGCTGCGGCGAGGGCGAGGACGGGCTGCGGCTGGAGCGGGCGCTGCTGCCCTTGGGGCCATCCTGCCGGCGCTTGGGGCTCAGCCTGAGGAGAACCGCACCGTCAGCTGCCCGCACCCCCGGCCCCGAGCCCGGCCCCGCCTTGGCCCGGCTCCGGCAGAGCCGCCGGCTGCAGCCCAGGCTTTGCCGAAGCCAGAAATGGGGTGAGAATTGGTGTTTTGTGCTGTCTTTAGCTAAAAATTGAAACCCCGTCTGGGGACTATGTTCCCAAACCTTCCAGAGATGCTGCAGCACCTTCCCACTCCCCTCTACAACTGTCTCAGGGATGTCTCTGCCACCTGCCTTTACCCTCCATCCCCCAGGGTCCCCATCCCTGGGACACCTCTGTCACCCACCTTCTGCCGTCCACCCCCCCAGGGTCCCCATCCCTGGGACACCTCTGCCCCCACCTCCCTGCCCTCTGCCACATAAGGGTGTCCCTCACAAGGACGTCTCTGTCCCTGCCCTCTACCAGACAGGGTCCCATCGCGGAGGCTGGGGGCTGGGTGTGGTGGTGGGGACGGGTTTCCCGGACTGTCCCTACCTGCCCGGGGATTTAGAGCCGCTGTCGTCAGAGGAGAGCGAGGCGCTGTGGGAGCTGCAGGAGCTGCGGCGGTGCGAGCGCCAGGCCGGGGACTCGCTGCGGGACCTGCGGAGAGGGCGGCCGGGGGCCGAGGGACAGGCTGAGCGGCCGCGGGGGACACGCAGGGACACAGAGGGCCCCGCTGCCCCCGCCAGCCCGGCCCCTCACCTCTTGCGCTCTTTGTTTTTCTCTTTCCGTTTGTTCTTGGGGCTTCGGGACCTGCGGGAAGAGCCGAAAGCTGCAGACGTGGGAGCGGGGGCAGCACCTGGGGGTGGCTTTCCCAGCCCCCAGAGACACCGAGGCTGCGGGAGGAGCGAGGGGAAGGACCTGCCTGGTCTGGAGCCAGGCTCCACTGAGGTTCAAAGCGTGGTGGGGATCCCAGATGGATTTGGGGGGACTGTGGGGTCAGGTGCAGGCTGGCGAGACCAGGCAAGAGAGAAAGGGGGGAATGGCTCTGCTCAGCATCCTCGGGGGGACCATTGACACACCCCCACTTGTTTTGCCCTGTGCCCTTTTTGGCACCCTTTGTGTGTTTTTCACTCCTTTCACCCTAAAATAGCAGTGTTGGCAGAGGGCATCTGTAGAGCAGTGCAATAGTCAAGGTTTGCCCTGGCCATGTCTGCCTGGGATCCCCCCTCCTCCCCTGGGGGACATTTGGGGCCCCACAGTCAGCCAGAGTGGCCTTGTGCCACATCCAAGGGTAGAGGACACACAGCAGTGTCCAGCTGTGGGGTGAGGAGGCTCATCACGATGTGCCGAGGGGAGGGGACAGCAGGGGGGCAGGGGAAGCTGGCAGCTGGTGGCAGTGGGGTGGCTCCTGGTAGCTGTCACTCTTACCTGTGTCTTCTCTTTTTTCGTGACCCTGACTCAGACCTAAGGGATGAAGAGGAGGCACAGATGAAGGAGATACACTGATCTGGCCGGGGGGAGCAAAGGCTGGGCAGTTTCCAGGTATGAGGAGAAGGACAGGGGGATGGCCCCGAGGTGGGCGGCTGGATGGGGCAGGTGACAGTGGCTGTGAGGAGATGATGGCCCCATGAAAAGTCACCAGTGTCCACCCCTATCCACTTCTAAATCCTAGCCCAAGGGACGGAGCAGCCCCAACAAGCCCCTCTGTCCCCAACCACCCCTGCTGTCCCCAGCCTGCTGTCATGTCCATCCTACCTGTCACGTCTGTGTTTCTTTCCAGTCTTCTTTTTCTTTTCCTTGCGGATGGGTGAAGAGCTGTCACAGCTAGAGGGGAAGTGGGTGCCCTTGAGCAGGGAGCAAGGGACTCCCCAGCCTCTTCCCCCTGGCTCAGGGGAGTCTGGCCCCACCACCCCCAGCCACATTGCTTCCCCTGGACCACCCCATGGGATGCATTAACAGGCATTTCCTGGGGGATTTGGGCTGGGGGACAGAAAGGGACTTTTGGCAGAAGGGCTCTGGCTGCCTTCAGTTCTGGAATGCCCAAATCCTGCTGTGTCTCATTGCCACCTCGTGGGCTCTACAGCCTCCAGCAGGAGACAAGGTGGCAAATTCCCAGGGGGATTTCAGAGGGGGACAGTGAGTGGCAGAGGCCACTCTGTGCTCAGTGGTCTTGCAAGCCCAGAGGGGACCCCACAGCCCACCCAGCCCAGTGGTTACTCACCTGCGCTCTGAGCCGGGTTTCCTCTTTTTGCTGCCGTGGGAAAGGCAGAGAAGAAAGGGACATTAGGGACAGCATCCTGCCCAGGCAGCTAGTGCTAAGTGGTGAGGTTTTGGGCAGATGAACTTTTCACAGAGCCATATCCTGCCTGCTGTGCACTGTGGCAGAGAACTCCTTCCCCACATGGACCAGGCAAGGTCCCACTAGTGCATGCAGTCGGTGTGTGCACACACATGTGTTGCAGTATCAATACATGCAGATGTGCTGCACCTCTTAAGGGTACATATTCAGGGATGTACTGCCCCCAAAGTGGGGTGACCTGCCCCTCCAGAGCCTGGCAAAGTGCTGAGCTGGGAGGTGAGCTGCCCTCCAGAGGGACAGTGCAGGGACAGCCAGGGACTCACCGGCTCCGGCGGTGACCTGATTTCTTCTTCTTTTTCTTCTTGGGTGGAGGAGAGGTGGAGCTGCTCGAGCGTCTTTTCAACCTGTGGGAGACAGCAGATAAGGCTGGGAAAAGAAGAAGGGACAGGCCCTTGGCCTCTGTGTGCCTGGATGGGGACCCTGTGCAGAGCAGGTGCCCAAAATCCACACAAACCTGTACTCGCGGTGGCCGCTGTCCTCGCGGTAGCACTCGGCCGAGCAGTCGCACTGCAGCAGGCAGCCCTCTCCGTAGCCAGCGTACTCCACCTCGTACTCCTCCCCATCTGCCCCGTGGTGGTTTTCTATCACACTGCCAAAGGAGGAAGAGCAGGATTAATTTGGGGATCCCCATTTCCTGTTTCCCACTGGAGCAGCTGGGGCAGCCCCAAAGCAGCTACAGGGGTTGGGGGACATTGCCTCTGCCACAGCATCCCCAGGGGATCTTGGTCATGTCCCTTGATGTCCACACACAGCAAAGTCCCAGGGTGAAGGTCTGCTCAGGGTATTCCTGTGGCTCCAATCCCTGCAGAGATCCCCACCAGGCTGGCACAGGGACACTGTGAGACTCAGGCCACCATCTCCCCACAGGGCCCACCCTGAGCCTCGTTTGAGCCCCTTTTGGCTTTGCTCAAGTGCTGGGGCTGGGCGGGAGGCTGGGTCAGCCCAGGAGGGTTGCAGGGCTGGATAAGGGTGAGAGGAGCTGGCAGAAGACCAGCAGTAGAAATTTAGGTGGGAACTGCCTAGGATGATCTGAGCTTTGAGGCCAGCACCCCACAGTCCCACCAGCTCAGCACTGGAGCTTCAGGCAGGTCAATGTCCCTCTTAGGACCAGGTGAAGAAGGGGTGAGGGGACATCATGCCTAGAGCCATCAGGGTCTCTCTCTCTCCCCTGAGTGACTTCATCAGCATTAATTTTTCCCACTGCCATGGAAACCGGCATGAGGTTGCCATTGACTACCGGGGCTGTGGGCAGGGCTTGGTAGAGGCCTGGCAGCTGGACTAGGACAGTCTCAGGAGTCCCTGCCCAACCTCTCCCTGATGCCCCCACCTCCCTGGGCTGGCTCTGCCATCATCCCCTGGAGCAAAACCCACAGGGAGCCTCTCATTTGCTCTTGAGGGATGTAGGACATGTCACCCATGGAGGGATGAGGACATCCAGGTTCTCTGGAAGGAAACTTAAGAGATGGGGACAGGCGTGGAGGGTGCCCAGCACCACAACAGCCCAGGTGTTTGCTTCCCAAGGGAGATTTGCCCTCAGAAACCTGATGTGGGCTCCTCTGCCCTTCCCAGCCTGGAGGTGAGCAGTCAGCGATGCTGGTGGAGAAGTGCAGCCCCACAGCATCAGTCCCTTGGCAGCCTGGCCATTGCCTGAGAAGAGGGAAGCTCCCAGTCCCAGACTGCAGATCTGACAGTGGCACGCATTGGCATCCTTGGCCACAGGCAGGCCATGGGCTGTTTAACCTAATTAGAAATGTCTTGGACAGAAACTACGCACGAGGCACCCTCCCCCTAACCATGGATGATCACTCAAGCATGACTCGGGCTCCCTTCTGTGCCACAACCATGGCTGGCTGGGTCCTCTCCACATGACTCCTGCTTTGGCCATGTCCCAAGGTAGAATCAGCCTTTCAACCACCCACCCAACCGTGGGAAGGGGGACAAAAGAGGCAAAGAGAGAAGGGAGTGGGGTTAATTCTCTGTGTGTGTCTTTGCTCTGTGAGCCGGCAGAGCTCCACACTGGAGCCTGCTGCCAGCATCTCACCCATTAGCTGTGCTCAGCAGCTCAAGACCAGCCTTGTGCTGTTCCAATTATCCCTCCCTGCCCAGCACACGCTTGCCTTTGTCTGCAATCCCACCAGCCTGTCCATCAAACCCTTCTCCTTGGGGACAGGGCTGTACCGAGCTGTGCACACGGAGACAGGAGCTGGGAGAGCACAAAGAGCAAAGCCAGGGACTCAGGTGGTCACAGCTCTGCTCGATGCCTCAGTTTTCCCTGGAGAGTTATGCAGATGATGCTGAGCCCTCGCATTGGCTCTGAAACAGGACCAGCTGGTTCAGACTCACAGTTCCAGCAGCCAAGGACCAAGTGGTAAAAGCCCGGAGCGGTGCTGGAGTGGGACCAGCCCATGAGATGTTCTGCTGAGCACTCTCCCAGCCACCACAAGGGCTGAGGCTCTTTATTTAAAGCTTATTTAACCCCCTTGTCCAGCCTCTTCATGCAGCAGAGACCTTTGGCACGCAGGATATCCTCCCTGCAGCATGAGGAGTCACCTCCTTTTGGACCCAGCTCCTACCAGCCTCCTCAAGTGCCTCTGGCTTTGCTCTCCTCCGAGCAATCCTTTGCTGTGAGACTGCTCCTTCCAGCTCAGCACTATTATTTATAGCCCTGGGGCTAATCTTTAATGATTACCCTTCATTTTGCAAAACCAATCCTGTAAAGGTGACAGCCAGGGCTGCCCGGGTAACTTTCAGGCACCTTTGGCTTCCCCATGTGCTCGTTACAATGCTGGCCCTAACGAGCCTGCCAGGAAGATGCCCTGGAGATGACTCCTGCCCCCACCAGCAAAGGCCACTTGTTAACACCTCAGGCATGATGCTCAGTGACCTGGGCAGGTTGGTTTCCCCCATGCTTTGTTTTTTCCTGCCTGGAGGAGGATCCTGAATGTTTCACGCTGTCCCAAGCCCATGAGCCCCATCCAGGCAGGGCACAGCCATGTCCCTGTGTCCCACCCTGCCTGGCGTGCCAGCAGAGTGGTGTGAGGGAGGCTCTCCCTGCTGCCATGGCTTCCCTGCCTCCCCCCTCGCCCTGATTTCCTGACCCTAATGAAGCATTAATATTCAGTGAACCTGAAGCATCTATTCCTGTCCCAAGTGACCTGGTTTCCAGGCTGATGGATGGTGCACGCCGGGCCAGCCATGCTGCCTGGGCCATTAAGCATTGCACTGATAAATCATCATCGAGCCGGGTAGACCCTGGTGAGGCAGGGAATAGTCCAGTGCAGGGCAGGAGCAGCAACTGGCATGTTCCCAGCAGGAGCTGGGCTGCTTTGGACACCAAACTTGAGCCCAAAGTTCCCTTCCAGGGCAGATGCAGCCCCCCAGGACCAGGCACTGTGAGGAGTGATTAGAAGCAGAGGAACAGTACAGGATCTCCTTGGAGGAGCTTCTTCCATGGGGTCTCTGCCCCTGACTGGTGGGGTTAGCCAAGTATTGAGACCTTCTGCACTTGGGTTTCATCCTCTGGGACTGGAGCATTACAATGCTGGCCTCTGCACAGCACCCAGAGATCTCCAAACGACCATTGCAGGATAACCTTTAACCTCTCCAGGGATAGGATATTGGCTTAGAGGGGCAATTCCTGCCTTCAACTGACTGAACAGCCAACCAACCAACCAACCATCAAATCAACCAACAAACTATCAAATCAACCAATCAACCACCAAACATCAAACCACCAAATCAACCAACCAACCAACCAACCAACCAACCAACCAACCATCAAATCAAACAAGCATTGACTCAAAGCCAACACCCATCCATCCATCCATCCATCCATCCATCCATCCATCCATCCATCTCTTTGTACCCTCTCCATGTCCATCCATCTATCCAGTCATGCCTAGGTATACCCTCATCCACCCACCCATTGATGCTCAGAAGCAATCCAGGACGTGCCTCTCTGGGATGAGACACACAGATGGACCAGCTGGAAGCTGACTGACTTACATGTGGCGCCCGTGCTGGTCCTCCCTGGTGAGCACACCCTCCTTCTCCATCAGCATTTGCCGAAAGGTCCCCACTTTCTGTCGGATCTCCTCTTCGGAGTACCTGGATGGGCAAAGATGTGGTCAGGGCTGCTGTGGTTGGAGCATGGGCTCCCCATGGACCTGCTGAGGAACTCTATACCTTTGAAGTGACACATGGCCTGAGGGGTCAATCCAAAGGGGAGGTGGCACAGTGATAGTCATCAGGGCCTGGAGGACAGCAGGACCTCTGCTCGGTCCCCTGCCACCACTATCTATGTCCTCCTCTCTGCCGCCTGCTTCTCCCAGCAGTGCTTGGCAGAGGAAGGGACATCAAGAAGGGAAAAAAAGAAAAAGGATGACTATGAAGTTGCCATTCCCTGTGACTGCCCCAGGCTTTGGGGAAAGTGCCCACCAAACCCTCTTGGCAGTGTCACCACTGCAGCCAGTGATTTTGGGGTTCCCTCCCAGCATCTCTGTCCCATCATGAGCTCCCCCTGCACATCCCCTGATGCTCTGGGGCCCTGAAAGCTGTGCCAGCTCTGTGTTACTGCTGAGCTGACTCAGGCACTGCAGGGTCATTAACAAAAGACACTAATCACTGTGTCCTGGCATCTGAGAACAGCCACTGCAAACCACGGCACTCCTGCCATCCCTGAGGTGTCCCTGGGAAGGGACAGGTGACAGCCCCGGGTGGGTGGTCCTGTGCCACATCCTGTGGCTGCACAAATGCACCTGAGCATCCTCCTCAACTAAAAACATCCCAACAGAGGGATGTCGTGGAGAGACTCACGATGCTCTTGGCATCCCAGGGGAGAGGGTGAAGGGGGAGGGACCTCATGTCACCACCACACTTCCCTAACTTCCTGTTAGGGAAGGGGTCAGGCTCTGTCTGTCCTCAGACACAGCCTCTAGAGGGGCTGCTCATGGCCCACCCTTTCCATCACACCCCATCAGCATCACTGCCACGAGCCCAGAAAACGGGATGCCAGAGCCAGGCCTAGCCCTGCAGTCCCCAAGGCTGGCACTTCACACAGCCCGTGCTGGGGACAGTGATGCCCCTTGCAGTGCTCTGGGTGCCCTGGGTGAAGAAGGGCACGCAGAACCACCCACCCCTCCTGCAGTGTCCATGAAGGGGAACAGCAAGGAGAGGGGAATTAATATTAACAAACTCATTTGCACTGAAAGGCTCTCATTAACTCTCCAGCCACACTCCACACAGAAGGAAGGCTCATAACAGGGTATGGAGGCAGCCTGCTCCCCCTCACCTTGCACCTGGGTGTGGGGAGCCCCAAAACCAGGGTAGCACCCCCAAATGCTGCTCTGCTCCATTCCCTCGATGGCAGTGCACCCAGCTGGGCAGAGTGGCCACCCCAGAAGGACAAAGCTGACAGCCCCAGCCATCCCATGGACACCAGCCAGCCCACAGCAGCAGGAAGATGTCTGCCCAAGATCAGCATTTGCTGCAGCATATTAAGGACAGGGCCAGTGCTCTTGGAGAGGGGACATGAGGCCGAACAGGAGGTGACAGATGGGCCACTGTGGCTGGGCCATTAGCAAATCTGTGGGGGGAGGCCAAGGCGAGGAAGTCCCCACCACCTCCAGGGATGGAGGCACGAGCATCACCAGCCCTTTCCCTCCTGCATTCCCCTGGTGCTGTTTATAACCCTTTTGGAGGGGGTCTGCTTTTGCATTTAACATAGAGAACCGATTTGGGAAAGAAAGAAAATTTGCTGACACTTCTTTTCTGGACCAGGAATCCAGCCCGCAGGCAGGGAATAACAGTGCAGGCAGCCTGGAGCCAGCTACAGCACAGGCAGGAGGAGCCATCCGCCTTTAAGGAAACAAGGGAGTGCTTAAATCCCTGCAGAACCCCCTCTGCTGACACTCACATCCATCCTGGAGCTCTGCCCTCATCAACAACGCCCCCAAGGCCATGGCCAGGAGGCTGCCCCTGGTGCAGGCAGAAACCTCAGGGGTGCAAATCCCTTCTCATGGAACCCCCCTGGAAAGCCCGTGTGCAGAGGGGAAGAGCAGGCAGAGGATTAAGCAGGTTGACCAGGATTATTACTGTAATTATATTATCATTTTGGCGTATCACCATCATCAGTGTTATTAATAGCCTTAATAACAGCAAAGCAATTACAGCAATAACAACAATCCTGGTTGCAGTGTTGCTATTACCCATTGCAGTAATGCTACTACCAGTAGTAAGATCCCTACTAGGGCTCGGGAACCCGACAGGAGGCTCTGGGCTCCCCAAAGCGCCAGGTCAGCCTTATTTATTTCCATAATGACAAATTAGGCACAATCATTATTCCAGTCTGTGTGAGACAATTTAATTCTAGGTCACGCTTGCACTCTTAATGAAAGCCTTGGCGAAGCCTTCCCTCAATCCATTTTCCTTCTCCCCAGCTGATACCAGTCCCCATCTACCCAAGTGTGCTGAAGAATTTGCTCCATCCATCAGGTTTTAGAGAGCTGTCAGAAGGATCAGGATGTTTGGCTGCTGCCAGAGACAGCACAGCCATGCCCAGCAGGGATGGGGGTCTCCTTTCTGACCCCCCAGTCCCTTCTGCCCACCCAGGAAGGGATGTTCCTCAGCCCCTTGTGTTTTTCCCTATCGCTTTGTTTCCCAAGGGGAGAGCAAAGGCTGGGGAGCAGCTTGCAGTGCCTGGCCATGGCATTGGCAGGACGGGGGCAGGGGGTCCCATCACCCCAAAACTGGGGAGGGGAAGGAAAACAGGGCAAACTGAAGCCCCAAACCAGCTTCTCCTGTGACTAAACCCCAGCTTTCCTCTGGGATCTCACATCCCAGGCATGTGGGGCACAGGGTAGGTGGCACTGATGAGTTGCACATCCATGAACAACTTCACTCCTCCTTCCTGCTTCAGCTTTCCCTGCAGGACAAGCTGGGAGCCCAAACTTCCAAGCAGGGCAAGTGGATGAACTCCTAGGCATTTCCCACCACAGACCAACCCACCAAAGCTGTTTGGTTCACCCAAAAGTGGATTTACTTCCAAATGGTGACATTTGCCACATCAAGGTATTTCTTAAAGGGGGAGAACAAGGTGCAAACAGGTCAAAAGGATCCCATCCCCGATGTCCCCACCACTCACCCCTGCTCCTCCATCATCTCCTGCAGCTCCATGCACTTCAGCTCCACGCGCCGCTTGCGCTCATGGTCCAGGATTTCCCGGTGAGCCTTCTTCACCACGCTGGGCTCCACCAGCCTCACCTCCTCCTCGCCCTTGTGCCACGTTCCTGAGGCACCAGGCTGGGGGAAGCCATTGGAGGTTTCCTGGGGCGAAGGCACGTCAGCCCCATTGTTGTAGAGAGCCATGATTGCCTGGGAGGGAGAGAAAGAGTCAGGGTCAGACCCTGTCACCCTGTGACAGTGAGGGGACCCTGCTAGGACCTGAGGGTAAAATCAGTCTTGAAAGCAGGTTGATGGGGACAGTGACTAGGTGTCCCTGCACCTTGCTTCAGAAGCAAGACTGGGGCTACTTCTGTCACCATGACAAGAGGGCTGGCTGCTGGGAAAGAGAGGAGGATGCTCTGCTCCAGCCTTGTACTGGAAAAACCTGGCCAGTGGTGGGTCTGTGGGGCCCAAGACAGCAGCAGGACAGGGACCCCATGAGCCCCATTGTCAGCAAGTGTGGGTTTAGAGCAGGGACAGGTATCCACCCTCACAGTCCTCTAGGGACCCAAAGACCTCGGATATCCCCTTGCATTTCCCAGCTGCACTGGCTGTTTTGGTTGCAGGTTGGGACATCCTATTGAGACAGCAAACACTTGCTCATGCTGTTGGGCCATGGCCTGGAACTCTTTGGATATGGCCTGGCATCCTCTGGCACAGCCCAGTGTGGGCTGCAAGGGGAGATGAGGATCCCCACCAGCTGCTGCCCCTCTGCCTTCTCCCTGCTCCTTCACCTTCACGTGTCTCTGCCTCCTCTTTCCACCACACAGTCAATGTGTCCTCACTTGGCTCCAAAAATAACCCCTGGAAGAGGACAACTGTTCCCAAGCAGCCCTGCCGTGCTGAGGCTCTGGCTGATGCTCCCCGAGCCTGAGGGAGGAGATGCTCCCAAATCTCCTGGATCAACCAGACAGACACAGTCCTGTGTCAGCACCCTCGGGCCATCGGCGCATGGCTGAGCACCCATTCCTCGCTGTCCTGCCCTGCCCAGCTCCCCTGCCCAGCACTCCAGCCCTCTCCCGAGCATGGGATGCTCCCACTGGAGATCTGCTGCCTTAACCACCAGCTCCACCTGCAGAGGCACCACCTTGCCTTTACAGGGGCCCTGCACGAAGAGAAACGATCAGGAGCAAAGGCAGAGCATCCTGCCTCACTCTTCAAGCTGGATTTCGGCTTGGAGAGGCAGCTTTTGCCAAAAAGCCACTTCTCTGAGGTGTTTCTATCCCAGGGATCGTGCTGGAGAAGCTTTTCCAAGGATGGGTGATGCCTGCATGCTATCTCCTAAGCAGGAAACAGCCAATCCTTGGATGGCTGGCACATGCTGCCCATGGAGGATGGGGCAAACCCTGGCCCAGGGAAGGAGGCATCCCAAAGCCCAGCAGAAGCAGGAAAGGCAGATGGACCATGGACTGATCCACACTGTTTCAAGCCCAGGAAAGGTTTGCCATTCCCAGTGTGCCATTCCACCAGGATACCAGGCAGTATCGGAGCCCTCCCTGGGGTGGTGGGGATCCCAGCCTGGCCAGAAGGTGTCTCCCACCCCACAGCATCTCCACAGGACATCTCTGACTCTCCTGCTGCCACTGGCTGCCCCACACAGTCATTTATCTCCTGACAAGCCTGTCCAGGGAGAACAGCAGCTGAGTGCTTAATTACAAGGCTTTTTTTTTCTTTTCTTCCCTTCCCCCCCCTCCCCCATTACTACCATGCAGAGAGGAGTCAGCAGCCTTTATTTCCACAGAGGAACAGGGGAGATCCTGCTGGTGCAGCAGGAGCCAGCCAGGAGTCTGCACTGGGGATTCCTCTCCCTCTTTCTCTCATCAGAACATGAAGCCAAAAACCTGGAAGGAAGTTAGGGAAAGGGGGGAGCTCCCTACTTAGAAACCTTTCCCCACAGAGGGGCTCAGGGAAGGAGAGAGGATGCTTTCTGCAGCAGCCTCTGCTTGCTTGTCCCCAGTGGGAATTCATTTTATCCTGAGCACAGCAGTGGATAAATTCATTGCTGAAAAACCTTGAGAGCATGTGGGATATAGAGCTGGGCAGGTAGATGGAGACAAACTGGCAGCTGGATGGGTACCTGTGAGAGAAGGCTGCATGGTGGGGCAGGCATGCAGATCCACCAGGAAATGCTCCCTGTTCCCATGAAAAGGATGGAGCTGGAGAAATCCCCTTGCACCTGGGGCCAGGCAGGTGGAGCTGGACTGGGCATGGATATGGTGCTGATCCCAGTGTCCTCTCAGGCTGGAGCAATATCCACCCTGGGAGGTGCCACCAGCCACAACATGGAAACAAAGGAATGGGAAAAACCCACCCACAACCCTCCTCCAGCTCTCCAAAGGTGCCCCAGGCAAATCCCTGGGTGCCAAACAGAGCCAGCCCTACACTGCTGGTGACAATGGGGACAAGGCATCAGGGCAGAGGGAGCCCATGTCCCCCAGCTGGGTCTGTGCCCCGCAAGGAGAGCCCCAGCGATGCCCTGCACTCACAAGGGACAGCTCAGGGACACAGAGTGGCTGCCACCACCACGACCTCAATCCATTGGCCACCACACAGGGACCACCTGGCTCTGCCAGCACCAAAATCAGCACCAAACCCATGAGCACAGCCCTGGCCAAACAGCACTGGTTTCCCGCCCGGCTCGGCGCTACCCCGATAATAAAGATGATGGTTAAATATTTCATTATCTGCAGTAATTACCCACAAAACATCAATCACTGGCAGCCACTGCCTGGCTGCCTTGCCCAGAGGGAGAGGAGGCATCCTGGGGTGAGCTCTGTGTCTCCACACACTCCCAAAGGCTGCAGGATGTAGCTGGGGACACAGTTGCTGGCATCCATTCCCAGCTCCCAAATTCCCTTACTTACCCAGGAGGGCCCAAACCTCCTGGCACCATGGGCTGCAGCTGCTGGGGAGACTTCTGAGCAAATCCTTCTTTTCCTATATTAACCAGGCATTCGCCCACGTATTTTGGGATCCTGATCCTCCTCCTACATGCCACCTTGGGCCTTGGGGAGGTCAATCCAGCTTTTCAGCTTGCAGGTGCTTTCTGATACCTGGATTAGAGCTTTTGGAAGTGCTCAGAGATGCCCCCTCCTCCATCCTCATTCTCCACCCCTATCTTCAATCTCATTCCCAAATTCCAACCTCATCCCCCATCTTCCTCCTCATCTTCTTCCTCAGCATCCTCCCCATCCACCATCTTCATCCCCATTCTCCATCCCCATCCCTACTGTCCATTCTCCTCCTCATCCCCATCTTTATTCCTCTTCTCCATTCTCCTCCTCCTCACCCTCCACCGCCATCCTCCATCCCATGCCCGGGTCTCTCCCTCCCTCCCCAGCCATGCTGAATCACACCCAGGGTGTGGAGGGCCTGGGCACCTGCAGTACCAGCTCACAGACTGCCAGGACAGACAGAAGGATGGACACACTGCACTGTGCCCCTGTCACACAGCCAGGACAGGCCCTGCCAGCTCGGGGTGCAAGGCCCAGCCTTACCATCCTGCCAGGGTTTGGAGCTGCTGGTTTCCAGCCAAGCTCTGAATGGAGCTCACTCCCTGTGGGCTGGAGTGGGGTAGCCCCAGGATGTGACCGTCCCCATGTCCCAGCCCTGGGGCTGTCCCACCTGGGTTTTGTCCAGCTCACAGGCTCAGAACTCTAGCCCGAAAAGAAAAAAGCAAAATGATGGGGAAAAGAGCATTGTTTCACCAAGCCACTTTTGCCCTTTTATTTCCCAGCCCAGAACAAGCCCCTTCCCATCCGGCTCTGCTGAGATCCCCCCTTGGGCCCCGCTGAGCCCCGGGCCATGCCCGCAGCCCCCGGCGCTGAGCAGCCGCCGCAGGGCCCTGCCGCCGTACTGCGACTGGAGCGGCTTCCCGGGGGGAGCGGGGACGGCAGCGGGGAGGCGGCGGTGCCTGGATGCTCTCCCGGGTGCCTGGATGCTCTCCCGGAGTCTCTCCCTCGCTAGGGAAAGGCGGCAGCGGTCCCCGGGCATCCTGCCCCCTCCCCGTGCCTCGGTGCTAATTAAAGCCGCCTCCGGCCGGTGCTCCATTAATTCTCGCCACATCCAGCTGCACCAGCCGGGGCGGCCGTGAGCACCCGCGTGCCGGGATGCGGGCACGGGATGTGGGCACAGAGCCCAGGACGGCGGCTCCCTGGACCACTCGTGCACTGAGCGTGCCAGAGCTCGGCCCCAACACGCCAGAGACAGCCCAGATGAGGTGAGGATGCTCCAGTCACTCCAGAGAGGCTTAGAGGGGTGGTCCCCATGGTTCTCCTGCCTGTTGGGATCTCATCAGGACACACCACCACTGACTGAAACCATAACCCTGTCCCCAAGAAGGCACAGCCCCATCCCAGGCTGCTCCCTGTCTGTGCTGTGGAGACAGCTGGGAGAAGATCTTTTTTTTTCAGGACACAAAATATGCCAGAACACCATGGCCAAGCAGCCAGCCTCCTCTGAACACCCAGCTGGAGTTACAAGGAGGAAAAGTCCGGGGTTGCTGCCATTAATTGGGCTGACCTTCTCCGGAGCTGCCTTCCAGTGCCAAAAACTGTGAGTCAGACCTTCAAGAACGAGGAAAAAAGGCAAATGTAGCTTTAAAAGTGCAGCCATTCTGGGGCTCGTTAGCGCTGCCCTCCAGCCCCAAGGCATAGGGATGATGCCCGCGGGAAGGGGCAGTGGGAATGGATTGGTGACAGCTCTCCCAGTGCTTCCATCCCTATTTCCCCAAGCCCAGGGCATCTTTTCCTATAGCTGCCTGAACAGAATTTGACACCTCACAGATTTTAAAGCAATTAGTAAAGAATATATGGATGCTGGCTGGGGGGTCAGGAGCTGCAGATGCGTGTGCATACCTACGTCTGTGCAGAGATATATATATATATATATATATATATATATATAAATACATATATATTTTAAAATAGATGAGGAGGCTGGTGGAGAAGCTAAACAGTTGCTAAGCAACTGGGCTCCTTCCTGGCTTGGGGATGTAGGGATGGGGGAGCAGGGTTGGGGACTGGTCCCACACCAGACAAGCATCACACAGGGGTGTGGGCACAGACATCCCCTGGAGATGATCCAGGGAAAAGGGCACGATGGAGGGTGAGGAGCCAGGATTTACTCCTGTCCCCAAAATGCTGTGGCCAAAGCCCCCCCAGCCTGAACTCCTTGGGCTGTTGGCTATTGAGGAGCTCCATTCTCAGCTCTGGCTGGAGAAGAGCTGGTGGGAAAGGGGTTACCCCATGATAGGGAGCAGGCCCAGGACCCATGCAGTGACCCCATTCCTGAATCAGGGATGAGGGAAAGGAGCAGCACATCCACGTGGCAACAGCAATCCCCCCATGCTGAGTGGAAAGGCAGCAGATTCAGGTGATGGCTTTTCCTACGGGATCCCCAGCCCTGAACCCCTTTGGCCACACTTCCCTCATCCCCTTGGGAATGCCCTGACAGACCTTCCCCAAACAGGAGGTGCTTAAACAAGGAATGGGGATGGAGAGGGGGAACAGCCACCCCAGCTTTTGTACCTTTGGGGCCATTTGCTTTGCTGGGCAAGGAGTCAGGAGGAGGAACAGTCAGCCCAAGGCCCCTCTGAGGAAGGGGAGTAATAACACTAGTACAAATAAAAGCAATTATTGAGCACATGGAGCAGCAGGGGGATGACTGTCACAATGAGGTCACCTTCCCCAATGGGGACACAATCCCGGTGAACAACCCCTGGAGCCAAGCACTGCAGGTAGAGGGGGGTCACGGCCAGTGCAGGGGGAGCATCCAGCTGGGAATCCCCCCCAGCACCCCCCTCCCGTGGCTGGCTGGGTGGTTGTGTAACGGGAGGAGCTATTCCGGGGTTTGAGCACATTATATAAGCCACGGGCCACCTGGCTGGGGAAAACGGGAGCTGGGAGACAGGAAGGAGGAGGAGGAGGAGGAGAAAGGGCTCTGGGGATTGGGGACCCCCACATCCGGCAGACCCTCAGCGTAAGCACTAACCCCACAGGGTGACCTGCACCCTGCAGGCAGCCCCTGCCCAGAGATACAGGGTGGGCACCTCTGCTCCCTCTTCCAGCAGCCCCCAGGACCTGCTGCCACACACCCACCCACAGCTGGATCTGGCCCCTGGGGCACAAGACCTTTGTCCAGGGGAAAAGCGTCATTTTCTTGGCACCAGAGACAAAGCCAACCAAGACCCCTGCGCCCCTCTGCCTGGCAAAACCCTTGCTTGCTATTCCCAATAGTGACCAAGGACCAAAAGTTCCCTTCAGATCTGCCCAGTTTGTGGCTCTGAAAGGCCCCGACATTCCCTGCACGTGCTGTCAGGGTGAGTCCTGGGGCAGGGGGAGGCAGGTGGGATGCCAGGGGGATTCAGGGGAAAGCAGGTGAGACACAGAGGGTGGCATTGTGTGAGGCCACGCTGGCAGAGTGGGACAGAGATGACGATGTGTGTGTGGACACAAATACTGTCCCCAAAATCCCCCCCAGCGGGGGTGTCCCTGTGCTCCTGCCAGAGAAGAATCCACATGCCAGGGCAAGGAAACCAGTGAGCATCTGCACCCTCGGAGAAGGTCCTTGACATTTGTCATCAACCTGAGACACCCCCAAATGCTCCCAGCTCCCCTGCAGCAGTGGGAGCACAGGCAAACCGAGACACATCCAGTCTGAAATCTTGCTCTGGAGGAAGTGAATGAACCTGTGTCCTCTGAAAGCCACCTGCTCCCCTGAGCCATGGCCTGACCCATCACCACCAGCTCCCTGCATGGCACAGCCCGGACATCCCTGGGGACAAACCTCCTGATCTGGGAAGGAGAAGCACAAAACACTCCCAAAAGACAAGTGGTTGAGTTGCTGCTGTGGCTCCCCGCTGCCAAGCCTTGCCCCCTCTCCTTCCCTCGTGCAACACCCGCAGGGTTTGAAATCTCATCAGCCAAACCCTCTCCAGCACAGCCTGGGGGTCCACACAGCAGAAAAAGGGGCTTTGGGAACCTTGTCCCTGCCTCATATCCCACCTGCACCACACAAGACACCAGCATCTGCTGAGGGATCATCCCCGTCCCATCCTTCCCAGCCAAAAACCTGCTGCTGGGGGTCACCCACTGTCCCAGTCCCAGCCTGTCTTCCCCCAGCACAGAAAAGAGGGAAGTACCCCCAGCACCAGGGAGCCCCCGGCACACCCGCATCCCTGGAGGGGCCCCCTGTACCCCAAAAAGTGCCTCATCTCCAGACTCCTCACCCCATCCCACACCCCCAGGAGCATCAAACCTCACAGGGGGACACCCCTGGCACACCCCTCCCGGTGGGGTTCCCAGCTGTCCCAGCACCCACAACACCGTGCACGCCTTCTCCATCCCTCCCATCCATGTCCCTTTGCAGACCCCAGTTCCCAGCCCCCCGAGGAGCACCGCACCCCCAAATCCCCACCAGCGGGGGTCATCACCCGCCTGTCGCCAGCATCACCCGATGGGTGGGGGGGCTCCGTCCTCCCCCACCCCCTGCACCTCCCAGCGTCCCCCTCAGGGCCCAGCACGGTCCCACCGCCCCCGGGGGTGCCGGTGGGTGCAGGGGGAGCCGGGGGTGCCGGGGGTGCCGGGGGTCCCGCCGGCCGCGGCCCCTCCCGCGCGGCCCCGGCGCGGCCCCTGCTGAAGTGCTGGACAGCTCCGGCACACGGAGCCGCCCCACACAGAGCGCCGCCGCCGCGGGGAGCGCGCCGCCACCGCCCGCAGCGCCGCCTGCCGGCCGGAGGGCGCGTCTGCACCGCGCCGCGGCGCGCCGCTCCGGGAGCCCCGAAATTAGAGAGCCCCGAAACTACAGAGAGCATTGTACTTACACACCAAGAACTCACAGAGAGCCCCGAAATTACACAGAGCCCCGAACTCACATAGAGCCCCGAACTTACACAGAGCCCCGAAATTACAGAGAGCCTTTGTACTTACACACCCCGAATTCACATAGAACCCCGAAATTACAGAGAGCCCCGAAATTACAGAGAGCCTTTGTACTTACACACTCCGAACTCACAGAGAGCCCCGAAATTACAGAGAGCCCCGAAATTACACACCCCGAATTTATACAGAGCCCCGAACTTAGAGAGCCCCGAACTTACAGAGCCCTGTCATCTTTACATAGACCCACAAACTTACACTGAGCCCTGTCCTTGCACAGAGCCCCCATCCTTCCATAGGCCCCCCGTCATTCCACAGACCCCTGTCCTTCCATAGAGCCCCCTTCATCCTTACACAGAGCCTCCCGTCATTACACATACCCCCCCTCATCCTTGCACAGAGCCCCCAGTCCTTCCACAGCCCCTTTGATCGCTCCACAGTTCTTCCGCACTGCACAGAGCCCCCCATTCTTCCACAGAGCTCCCCCCCATATCCCATCCCATATCCCACCCCATCCCATATCCCACCCTGCATCCTATCCCATACCACACCCTGTATCCCATCCCATCCGATCCTAAATCCCATCCTCTACCCCACCCTGCATTTCATCCCGCATTCCACCCTGTATCCCATCTCATATCCTACTCTGAATCCCATCCCATATTCCACCCTGAATTCCATCCCACCCTTTACCTCCCCACCACGATGCCCCCAGAGTTCCCCCAGTACCAGCCCAGTGTCCCCAGCCCTGCCCAGAGCTGCTTCTCCAGCACTGTCTGGGAGCACCTGGAACACCCTACCCTGGCAGGTGTGGGGGCTTTGGGGTGGCTGGGGGGTTGTGGTGATTTGGGAGGTGTTGGGTCCCCAGTGGGGACGCTCCCCAGTGCTGCAGCTCAGGTGAGTCCGTGTTAATAAGCCCATAATTAATTTTCATTTCCTTCAGTGGTGCCAAGCACTCGCCCTCCTCAGTAGACAGGAAATGGTGAAACCAAAGAAAGGGAAAAGCTCCCAAACCTCCCCTAAACCACTTCAAAACTGCCCAGTGTGGTCATGGCCAGGGTTTATCCTCCCAAAACACTGTGATTTCACCCCAGCTGCTCTGCCAGGGACACCAAACACACCTGGCTGGGGACACCTGGTCCCACCCCGGCTCAGTTTCCCCTGCACTGCCTGGGCTCTGCATCCCCTGGGACCACAGCTCCCTCCTGAATGTGGCTGCAGCTTCCCAAGCAGAGCCCAACAGAGCACCTGGCTGCCACTCCATGGGGGATTTGGCCCCAGAGCAGGATTTGGGCAGGGAGTTTCTGCAGAGACAGGGATGGCAAGCCAGAGATGGGGTCTAAAGGAAGCTTTCCTGGGGGCAGCCAAGGCTGGAGAGACCTGTCCTGGGGGGATGTCTCCACAACTCCCAGGTGGCAGCTGGGTGATCCTGTTTCCTGAGGGAGGACAGATCCAGGAACGAAAATGCTGCCAGCACCACCATCCCTCCATCCCTCACCTTCCTCCCCGTCCCTGTGCGCAGGCTGAGGTGGCAGCAAACCCTGGGGACAGGTCCAGCTGGGGGGTCACAGTGCCCAGATGCAAACAGGGTTGGAGGGCATGAGCATCCTCTTCCACAAGGGTTAAACAACAGTTTGGGGTGGGTTTTCTACATCTGCTGAGCAAAAGCTGAATCCTGCATTCATTATCCATGTCAGGACTACAGAAACAAGGGGCCATGTGTTGGACCTGTGTCTATTAAACTCTATTAAAAATTTTGGGAGGTGCAGCCCCTGGAGCACTGCCAGGGCCGCTGCTGCCTCCCGCTGCTCCTACCTTTGTCCCTGCCATGTCCCCCCAGGGCTGACAGCAGATGCCACCTCCCAGGAGGAACCTCCTGCGTGGTCAGGACTATTCCTGGTTTAATGCTGGAGGGGAAAATCAGCCCATGACAGAAAATCCAGCATGGCCAGTGTGAGCCCATGCCCTTTGCAGCACCATTATCTTCCCAACACCCTGCAGCGCCCGCAGCGCTGAATAATGCATCAGGGCCTGGGAAACAAAGAAATGAGGGATGGAAAAGCAGCACAGGGAGACAGACCCTGGCATGGCAAGGACAGGAGCCCCATGGGGCTCCCTGGTTCTGGCCAGGAGCCAGGGCTTTGTGGCAGGGCCACTGCAGGGTTTGACCAGTGACCCAGGAGAACAGCAGTGGGAGATGGAGCACAGCCCAGCCCAGGGTGCAGGATCCCTGGCACGGGCAGCAAACAACCAGAACCACACCTGGAATGGGATGGAGAGAGGAAATGGCCAGCCAGGTGGGAAAAATTCAAGAAAAGCAGGGAGAAAAAGCTGCCAGGCAGGCGGGCAGGGTGAAGCCATGAGAGCAGCGAGAAGGAGTGATCTGGTGGGGAACAAAAGGGGAGAGATGGAAGGAGCAGAAGGGTCGGTAATTGCAGGCAAACAGGCAGAGCCAGCCGCGGCTGGGGGGAGAGCAGGGAAATCATCACTTGAAAGAAACCGAGGATTTAGGAAAGAGGAGAAAGAAAAGGCGATAAATAATTAAAGGAGATCAAACGAGGCAGGCAGCGGAACAGGCCTAATTGTGAGGATTTGTGCTGGGGTTCGACATCTCCAGCAGGCTCCTCCTGACGCAGAAGAAAGGGCGGCCGGGAGCGGCGGTGCCGTGCGGGAGCGGGCTGCTGGCACGGCACAGGCACAGCCCCTGATCAAAGCCTGCGCTGCCTTTCATGGTGCTCAACAACCTTCACGAGGAGGGGAGGGGGGAAGAAAATACCAGAAAATGGAGGGGGAAAGCAAAGGTATGACAGGGAAGGGGCTGGGGCACTGCAATCCTGTGAGAGCCCAGGGTAGGATGGGGACGGGGCATGGGAACAGCCCTGCACGTGCCCAGGGTGACCTTGGCCTGGAGGCTGCCATCGATTTGGGCTTGACCATGTGGCCACGTGGCCCAGCTCAGTGCTGGGGTGGGTTTGCTGGGTTTTCTGCTTCCTAAAGGTTTCCTAACCCTCCTAGGCCTTGGCAAGGCTTTTTCTTCCCTGTGGATTTATTGGGTCACTCTTTGAAGCCCTGGGAAATGTTCTGTACCTGCGCTGTGCTGCAGCAAGGAGATGCCCACCTCCTGTGCCCACCTCCCTCAGCTCATCCAGGAGCCTGCTGCTCTCCTTGGCACCTCCTTACCCAGAGGTAACAAGTCCAGGAGGAAAGAACACAATCCAGAGTTGCCCTTCCAGCCTGGAAATACCCCTGAGCAGTCATTCATCAGCAGAGCCATCCTTTGCTTTTACAAACCCAAAGGGCTCCCAGAGCATCACCCAGCATGGGAGGAGCAGTGACCTGCCACTGCCCCAGAGTCCCCAGCTGCATCCTGCCCTGTATCCGGTGCCCACACTCTCATCTGTGACCCCATCCAGTCTGTCCCAGTGTCCCCACAGAGTCCCTGCAGGCAGCAGGTGCCAGGGACGGGCGGTGTGGTGGCAGAGCTCAGCTTGAGCGTGCTAACGTCTCCTAACAGGCAATCAAATCCCTGCCCCGGCAGGGCTCCCTGCATATTAATTGCACTGCGTTATCCAGCCATCTGTTCCCACAGCCAGGAAAAGAGCAGTCCCTTTGGTCTCCTTTATTAACAGGTTTCCCTATAAATGCAAACAAACCCTCCTGCCTCGGCGCATTCTCCAGCTCGGCTTTGAGGCACCCAGGAGGGAAGTGGAAGCTCTCGGGCATTGCAGCAAATCAAGAGCAGGGAATGCAAAGGTGGTGATTTCACACTGCCTGTGGCCAGGCGGGAGAGCCAGGGAAGGGGGAGAGCTCTGTGCAAAGCCAAATCCGCAGCTCAGATGGTTTGTGGTGCTCCTGCTCACGTTAAAACCCTTTGCCCTTGCCCTGCAAGGAAAGGGGGAAGCTGATCTGGCTGTGGGGGAGAGCTGCCTGTGCCCCCAGCTACACCCAGCCAACCTCGGGGTGTATTTCCACCTCTCCTTTCCCCATTCCTGGGCAGAGGATGCGCTACCTGCTCTGAACTGCCAGCCCCAGTAATGTGAGGCTGAGCACAGGGTACCCCAGGTTGGTGGTGCACAAGCTGGGCTGCCCAGGGAAGGGAAAGGGCAGCAGCATCTCTGTCCTGGCAGATTCTGTGGGGAGAAATCACTGGAGATTGTGAATTTTGGAGGTGGGCTCCTGAAAGAGGGCAATAGTTACCCAGCACCTTCCTGAAGTACCTCCAGTCCCTCCAGTCCTGCTCTTTTGCTGGAGATGGGAAGGCAGCCAGCTTTGGCAAGGCAGAGGCTGCACTAAACTGTTGTTCTTTCTTCTGCTTCTCCTAAATATCAGCAAAATGCCATGGATTGTCCTCAGGCCCAGCCACGCCTGCTGCAGCTGTACCAGCCTTACCCCAAGCAAAGTGGCTGCTGGCAGCTCCCAGAGCCCCCCAGGGGGAGCTGGGGCTCGGGGTGGGAGGTCTGTACCCCCACACCAAAGCACCAGCCCGGCACAGAGCCAGGAAAGGAAAACAGATTTCCCAGGAATAACAGACACAGGTCTGCCAGCCTGCTCCTGTGGTCATCCCACCTGAAGCTCCCCAGAACAACAATGATCAGGATAAGGACTGAGTTACACCACTCAGCAATTGCTTTTCTCCTTGTTCTATCCTTTCCTGCATTTAACATGCTGCTGCAGCAGCAGAGGAGCAGCAGGTGGGCTCAAGTGACCTGACATATGGCCATCTGGAGAATCTTTATTTATTACTCTCCACACACATCTCCTCTGTATCTTGACATCTGTGCTCCGATGTAGGGCTGGGCTGCCCAAGGAGGTGGCAGCTCCATGTGCAGAAATGATGCTGCAGGGGAAGAGGAGCTTAGAGACCAGCAAGGCAAAAATCTGCTCAGTAGAAAGGATGAAACCCAAGAGATCTGCACAGGGCAGGCTTTTCACCTCCTCCAGACGTGGTCATCCCCCTCCACAGGAGGTTAACCCAAAGCTGCCAGCACTGGATGAGTGCTGTGACTCAGCAGGGCAGCCCCGCTGCAGAACTTGGAGAGAGGATGAAGGTCTTGTGTCAGAGCCACAGCACCAGGAAACAACTTCCAGGACAGAGGGTTGGCTTATCTGGGTACACCCAGCTGATTCCTGCTCCTCCCAGGGAGGGATATGCCCCAGCTCCCTTCCTCCTCCAGGGAATCTGCTCAGAGAGAAGGGATGGGATGACCCACACCTTTACAAACCATCTCCAGTCCCCAGAGGGATTGTTACTCACCACAGCACTGCTCAGCCACAGGGACAGCACAGTGACCGAGCAGGGAGCACTGACACAAGTACATTTCTCACCTTTAGCCAGTGTCCTTCTGGCCTCTGACTTCACTGCAGAAAGCCACAAAAGGTGTCTCCTCTCCTTTCCCAAAAGGGAGCAGATTTCCAGCACAGAAATAGCTGCAACTCCAAAAGTCCCCATGCAGAATGGGACGAACAAAAAACAACCCCAAAATCCAAACAGTGCAGGGACTTTGTTAACATTCGGGAGGTTTGAAGGAGACCTTGGAGAACCTACAAGTCAGCAGGTGCTGAGACATAATCCTCTTCCACCTCAGCTCCACTGCCCATGCTGCCCCTGAGTCCCCATTGGTAACAAGCAAAGCTTTCTGCTTGTCCATGCAATTCCCCCAGACTTTGCTGGGTTTGGACTGCTGACACAAGAAGATTGAATAACCTAAACCACACAATGAACCTCAAGTTCTGAAGTCTCCAATGCTCAGAAATCTGCTCTATCTGCTGTATTAAAAATAGCAGGACTGGAACAAATGTGTGCTCCTGTCCTGCAGGTTGCAAGGCAAGGCTTTCCCTGCAGCTCGTGGAGCAGTCCCCTGGACCACCTGGGCACCCAGACTGGACACACACATCTGCAGGTGCACACACACTGCTTTTAACACTCTGTCCTGCCTATTTCAGGTTTGAAATTGCTGGCAAGACCCCTACATCCAGTTAGAACAGTCTGCCACATGCTTTCCATTTATTGTTTGGAACATCTCTGCCACATTTACCAGGTCTGGCCTGTCACTCCTCCTCAGTGTCCTCCAGTTCCGACATCCTCCCCTGCCCCCTCCAACACGATCTTTAATTCTATTAATACCACCTAATAATTACTTTGTTCCAAGCCTGCTGAGTAATGACTGCCAACGCTTCTATTTCATTACTATTCCTGTAAAGAAACCGAGCTTTTAACACGCTGGATTTCTGCAGAGGAGTGACAAGGACTGTGCTTGCTGTCCTCTTGCCCACATCTTCCACGGGGCAGGAAAAGAACCAGATAGTTTATTCTCCATGCATCTACAACAGTCACAACTGTGTGATCTGTTTCAGAATGATGAACTAATTAAAATCATAAAAAATATAACCCAGTTAAGACAGCTCAGAAAAAAAAAAACACATGTGGGAGGAAGATAAAAGGCAGTGACCAAAGAGTATCTATGACTTTCAGGTATCTTTCTTGTAAGCAACCACCCCATGTTCTCTGGCTCAAACCAACATTCACCTCAGTTCCTCCAGAGGTGCTGGGCTTTGGCTTTTCCTTCACTCATCAAAATGAAGTCTCTTCAACTTAGAATTCAACCTACACGGATGAGAGCAATTCAAAGCAACAGCGTAAGCAGCGCAGAGCACGGAGGAAGAGTGAATTAATAGCTTCCTTCATTAAAGCTTACCTTCAAAGAAGTCAGCAACAGAACTCGTCATCACCATCTTCTTGCAGACATTTATTTTTATATTCACAAGAGGATGAATGTAAGAGAAATTTATGGAGATGCTAAATCAAGGCTTTTGTTCCTAACTAGAAAGAAGTCGCTCTCAGCAGTTTAATTATTGTCTTAGTGCAGGACTGACGTTTCAAACACTGTGCTCTTTCACTAACTCCTTTAAAATCAAATTGCATAAGAGATTAAGGTAACATGAGGTAATAGAGGTAATGCCACCTCCTGAAAAAACATCTTTTACATAATTTCACTCAGTTATCCCTTGTGCAGCCGCTACACCCATCCTGATTTGGTCACCTGGTGGCTGTGCTGAACAAGGAGCCCAAACCCAGGCAGCAGCAGACTTGGGATAATCAGTTCACCCTCTTCCCAAGGCTATTTCATCCCTGCTGAAACTAATCTCCTTCTCAGAGACCTACAGCCTCCACCTTCCAAAGGACAAGCACATCAGGACAACTCCACGTGGTACACTGAAAAAATGAGGCTGTTTTATTGATGATTAGACTCTGCACTGGCAACAAGCATCAAGCTAATACAGACAGACTTCAACCAAAGCATGAGCTTTGAATCAGAAGTCGAAAAGTGACATGATGCCTTAATAAATTAAGGAAGTTAATTCCTCCCCGTTGTCAAGTCTTCACTTGAAGTTCTTTGCAAATTCCTCTCCTTTCTTAATAGAACCCTTCAGCTCAGACATGGCCGCAGCAACCATCTTCTCTTCAAAGGGGGAGAGCTTGCCAAGGCCTAGGTTCTTCTCAATTCCTTTTTTCTGAGGGAAAGAGGATTTAAGGATTAACCATTCATTGAATGACCTAAAGAGTAGCTTAACGGCTCTGACTAAGTATTATCCAGCTGAGACAGAGACCCAGCCTGGCACCTGTGTCATCTCTAGTCTGCCAACTCTGTGCTTCCTGGAAAGAAGTCTTTTACTATCTGTGGCAACTTCTGGAGCCCTCACAAACTTCTCATTCAAATGTGTGAAACCAGAGGCCAACCCAGCAGCTCCTTCAAGAAGAGACTGACACCACCTGATCCTTCCTAACTCCACAGCCGCCATCTGGCCAGAGGATCTCCTCTGGTGTATGTCCTTTGCTTGCCATCTCAAACTGCCTCAGAGTGGCACTCCCAGGTTTTCAAGATGTCTACATTCCCTCTTAATAGCCCTCTGCTTCCACCCCCTCACCAGCCTGCCCCCAAGACAGCAAACATCACCCTTTGCATCCCAGCAGCCATGATAGGGCTGCAGCATCACTGTTTTCCACCAGGGTATGGGTGACAAAAGGAACACTGCTTTCAGAGTTCAGCAGAGGTCCTGAAAGCAAGCTGTTAATCCTAATCCATGCTGTAGCTCCCCATGTGCCTCAGTTTCTGAGGATTTGCTTGTAGCAGATCAAGCTGAGGAGACAGGATTGCTGACTCTGGTTAATCACATGAAAGCCCAGAGTAAACAGGCCTGACTTGAGGCTAGTGTGACCTCTTAAGCCAAGTCTGAACCTCTGGTTACTCAGTGACCTGCAGTCTAAGAGCAGATAAAAGCAGCAGCATCCTTGTCAAACTGAGCTTTGTGCCTAAGTACCACACCCAAATACTGCAGGCTCTTAAAGGCACACTCAGCTGTTAACTCCAGCAACAGCAGGCACTCAGCTAAACTGAAACCACTGAGTAAAACCCACCTGACACCAGTAGCTGCTGTTTATAAGGCTTGTGATGTAAAGTACATACCCCCAGCTGCAGAGGTGTAGAGAAGTATGGGACCTCTGTCACGTCCGATCGAACAAAGGCACATTCAACAACGCCCTGCTTTCCACTCATGGCATCCAGCAGGGAGAACACAAATCGAGCACCAGCATAGGCCATAGACAAGGTGGCAGATCCTGGAAGAGTTAAACCACTTTCAGAACAGATCACATTGAAACTTCATACCTCCTTTAGCATCAAAGATTTCCATACCACAGTAATAATGCAGTGTCACTGACTTCAGGCTCATGACCAGTTAGATAAAGCAGCAGCTTTTGGCCAGCTACATGTATCTCATTGACCAGATTTATAAAAGAAACAGCTTAATTTGACAGAGAAGATTCTTTTAAAGCCATAGGTGGTGTAGGATCATTTAATATTTAGTCTTACATACTGAGCTGTTTCTAGCAGCACAGCTCAGGCAGCAGCTGACAGAGCAGAGCAATGAGATTGACAACAAGCAGTTCATACCTGTTAATAAGATTAAACTGCAGAGGACTGCAGCCCTACAGACAGTCAACAAGACTTACTTGGGAGCTTTACTCAAGAACCCACCTGCTCCTGCTTTAGCTTGGACAACTTCAGTCCCAGCTTCTTGAATTCTTGCTGTAAGCTTCTCCAGCTGATCCTGAGGAAACTCCACTTTTGGTGTGCACTGGATGGGAAAAAAGAAGTTACTACCAATACCAGAACCCCTCCAGATTCAGCATAAAACACACAATATTTTTTGTACCACTGCAGTTGTTACCAATAATTTTCAACTGGGCAAAATGGGTTTCCCCAGCTCACAGCTTGTGTGACACTGACCAACTGTAAAAGTCAGAGCCAGCATTACTGCATGGCCTGAACAGGAACCCAGCCATACCCAGCTTCCTCAGGGACAAACCACAGCTTCACAGCCAAACCAGGGCTTGCCATGGCTCCTCACTACTGTGTAGTCCTGTGCACTACAGACACCCTCCAAGCATTAGGAATTTCAGAAAGTCTTCTTGTAAATATTTGGGTCACGGCAGCATTATGGAAGTCAAGCCTTATGGAAGATCCAGTTTCCCAGCAGTATTTAGGAATTCACTGAACCTTCAGTTACAGCTACACCAGTAGCTTAAGCACAGTTGTGCCTGTCCCAAAGGACTGTTTAACTAAAGCACCTCTCAGCATTCAGCTGCTCCAAAGCCCTAGCTCCAATTCCCAAGAAAATCCTGCTGTAAAGGATACTTTATTCCCCACTTAGAGCACAGCTTTTCTCCCTTTGTTATAGACTGCTCCTTGGCCACATCCCAGCATCTCCCCATGAGACTGCACCTGCTTCAGAACTGCATTTCAGCCTGGCTGAAGGGCCAGACCACCAGTCATGGCTGGAACAGGCCTCCCTGCACAGCCTGAGCTGTGCCTTTCAATGCTGGAGCTTCAAGTGGGGTTCCCAGTCCGTCACGGCAAAACCAATTCACTTTTTCTCCTGTCATGAGATACCTGTCACAAACAGTGCCAGGACACCTAAACACCCACACTACCCCTCAGTTCTTATCCCAAACTCCTTTAGAAGAAAGCTGGAACTGTTTATACTGCCCAGATGGGTTCAGATTTAGGCTGTTGCCTTCCACCCCATCCCAGAAGGAAAGCAGCCATGAGAGCAGGTTCTATCCTAGTACACTTCCTGCCATCACAGAGGCACCTTATATCCACCCTGCCATGCCGCTGAGTGTGCTGCCACACACACAGCTGTCACCCTGACTCACCTGAGAGATCAGAGGGATGATGGTCTTCCCAGCATGGCCACCAATAACTGGAACAGTTACTCGAGCTGGATCCAAGCCCTGGAGGAAACACAAAACTTTCCAGCTACTGAAGCACACGGGCAAGAAAAACAAGTGACTTCACTCTCTGCCCTGGATATCAGCACACACAGGGCAGGAGTTCCAGAAAAAGGGACAAAGCCACATTTACAGAGCAGAACTCTGGGTTACTCAGATCACTTCATACAGTTACAGGATATTATTACTGCAGGATGGATGAAGAGCAGCACAACATAAACACCACCAGGGCTATTAGGAGCAGTAACCTGTTACAGCTCCTGATACTTTGCAGAGTATCCTGTGACACACAGCACACAGTTTGACTTGCAAACACACACCACAACTCAACCCTCTCCTCTGGTTGCATGGCAGGGTTGGGAATGCCAAGGGAATTAAGGCCAACACATAGCTCACTTGCAGGGCACAGCTATGAAAAGGAAAGGTCAAAGTCTCTTGAACCACATCTTGCAAGAAACCTTATCTTCAGGCTCCTCTAAATAAGGGAGACAGGGAATCATTGCCTTTGCCTCTAGCTGCACAGAAATCTGAGCTCCTTTGGCTCTCTGCAGTGATTTTGGTAGCACTTCTTTACAGATCTGATGATCAAAGCAGGCAGTATCCCTCCCCCTGCACGTTAACCATGACCTGCCTTTAGTTCAGCCACAAAAGTATTCGCTCTGACGATGTCCAGTGTCGTAACACCAAAGATTTTGTTGGGATTATACACACCGTGCTTCTTGAAGACTTCTGAAGTTATTGGGATGGTTGAATTTACCTACAAGCAACAAGAGGCAAGCACTGATTAAAAGCAGTTTAATAAAAAGCCAATGCATGAACTTAACAGGCCAATTAACAACCCGAACTATACTCCCAATTTGGAATCAACTGTAGCCAATTACTTTAATGCCTAAATTGAAGAGCAATTTACAGTCAGGCTGGAATAAAAATCATTAATTTTAAATAACCATTAAGACAATAAATTTGTTCATTCCCATTACAAAGGCTCCTCCCTTAGTGAGCTAAGGCTTTTATCCCAGCTAATACCAGCTTGCATTATAACCAGTCACATAGACTTGGAGATATTAAGCACTTTTACATCCAAGTTTCTCTGAATTAAACTTTTCTCTGAATTAAAAATAGCCAAGAAAAGTGGGTTAGTAGAACCAGGCTTTTCTGCAAATACACTGCAGACTTTAAAGATACTGTTCAAAATTAGCAGGAATTTGGATTACTCTAGTATTTGGTATACTCTAGTATCTGGAATTTGGTGAAGTTTCTCCTCTACATTCCAAGGTAGAGGAAATTTTCAAGAAAATTACTATTTCCAAAGAAAAAGTATTTCCAAGAAAATACTTACTGGGTTAGAAATAATACAGATCATGGCTTCTGGACAGTGCTTTGCACAGGCAGTTGTCAAAGAGGCAACAATGCTGGCATTCGTGTTGAACAGGTCATCACGGGTCATACCTAAAACACAGCCAGGGCAGGATTTTAAGTTACCATCACAGGCAGGAAATGCAATCAAAATCCAATATTCTGCTCTGGACAGACACACATCAGCTTCTGGTTTCACAGATCAAGAACAAATTTTCCAGTTGCATTGAGGAATTGGCACCACAGGTAACTCCTCTCACTAATGAAGAGATCAGCCTTTTCCAGGAGCAACCACTGTCCCCTGTCAGAACCCACCTCACTGAGGCTGCCTGAAGTACACTGTGACCACACAACCCACACCAGTGCTGCTCAGAGCAGCACACTGCTCCCAAGATTAATCCTCCTCCCTCTTTTAAGCCACTTCCACAACTACAGTTTAATTGACAACTGCTGTGTGTAAAATATTGCTGGTTGGGTAAGTGCCACCCCCCACTGCTATTGCAGCAACTACTTTAACCATGAAAAATGAAGATTTAGGAAGAGCTAGGCATTAAAGTCTAGAATTTTGTTATGTTCCTAATAAGATACTAGAAAATAGAAATAGAGGAGGTCAGAAACATTCTAAAAAGATTTAACAGCATTTATTCAGAGATGCCCCAACTGTACACAAAACAAAATGGATTATTTCTCTTCTGCTGAGAAATTAAACAAAGAACCAGTTTTTATTCCTCAAGCATTGCTCTGGGACAAGAAACACTAAAGGAGATTTAGGATCACTTGCATGAAAAGCCTTTGCAGCTCAGGGCCAAGTAGGAACTCCAGAAATCAATTTAGCCCATTTCAAAAGGGAGAGTGTAAGAGAGGCTGAATGAGCTGCCTGATACCACAGGGAGCTCTGGGCAGGAGCATGACCAGAGCCCTTACACCCCAACAGACACAGCTCTGAGCACAACTGCAGAGATCCACTTCCAAGCAGCCCTGGGGCTTTCCAACAAAGAGAGCCTACCTGGTTTTCTTGGGACTCCTGCTGGAATAACAACAACATCACAGCCCTTCAGACATTCTGGCAACTGCTCAGGTCCCATGAAGCCTGAAATGGAAGACATTCAGGCATTATGTTTTTGACAGTTACTAAACAGCTGACACTTTGAAGTATAAATCATGCCCAGAGGCATCCAAGTCTTTTTCTTTAAATTTAACCTTCAATTTAGACTTGATGCTGAAAAGCAAAGAAACACAATTATGGATAGATCCCATTTGATGTTTTATCCTTGTTTTAAAACTTACAGAATGAGAGTGGTGAGAATCTCACCTTCACCTGTTTCCAAACTCTCAGTTCCTCCTGCTATGTGTATTTACTCTCCAAAAGCCTTGGCACTAGAGTCAGTGCCCCCAGAGAACTGCAGACTGGCACATTCATGTAAAATGTCACCTTTTGGTGATCTTCAGATAAAAGATGAGCAGATTAAGTTTTGATTTCATCTAAGAGAAAATAAGCACATGGAATTCACCCAGAGAATGGTAAACCTATTTCTAGTCAAACTTTTAAATTCAACACTCTGAGATAATTCCACTGAATGTTTCCTGCCAGATGTCACAAATTTCCCTTCAACAGTGCAACCACAGCCCATACTATCTCCATACACGTCAATCTAATCAGCTAAACCTTAATTAATCATTCACTGCTTGAGGAAAAAACTATTTAAATTGATCCTGGGCTTCAGGATCAGTGGGTGAAGATCTCCCCTCCCAAGCAATGGGCACTGAGGGTCAGAGGCCCCCCTGTGGGAGGATCCCTTTGGCAGCGAGGCATTCCCAGGTACCTTTGACATTGGCTTTGGTCTCGATGTGGCTGAGGTCGGCTGCCACGCCTGGAGTGTGGGCGATGTCGTAGAGGCTGAGCTTGCTCACCAGGGGGCTGTTCTTGAGCAGCAGCGACAGGGGCTGCCCGATGCCCCCCGAGGCCCCCAGCACGGCCACCTTGGCATTGCTCTGTGCAAAACAGACAGCAAACACGTTGGAGAGCTGTTCTGGCAGTCACCCCCTCCCAACAGTGACCTTTCACCACTCTTTCTTTACTTTCAGTACTGTTTCTCATTTTTTTACCAAGCACTGTGTAAACTTGATAGTTTAAGCCTACAGAAAATGACCCTCACAGCAACCTCCCAAAGGTTATTGGTAGGATAGTAAGTTGGAAAAAATAGTTACCTGTGATCTGAAACTCAAAAGGGAAGCAAGGCTAGGGCAAAGGAACCCAAGGGATCACCCTTCTCCCAACAGAAATGCCTGCCTGAGACTAATATCTGCCACGCTGTGGGCCCAGGCCTGATTTAGGGCAAATCTGGTTTGTAGCTTTTCTACTTTATGTTGCCAGTATAAAAAAAATATGCTTTCCATTTGGCAAATCAATACATGTAATGGACTACAAGAAATGTAATAACCACTGCATATATGTGAAGAACATGTTTAGACCTGATATAAATCCAAAATAGCATCTGCAGATTCAGGACTGAGAACATTAAGTGACTACAATTTCCAGCTTTGATCACGTGGCTGAGAATCAAGTAAAATCAACTCTGCTTGGCTGCCCTGTGGACCAATTTTATCCTCACTCAGCTACTGACTGGCAGGGTGTAATTTCTCTCACAAATGCCTGTTTGCAAAGTGTTGCTCCAAAAGAGAAAAGCTCCTTCCAGGGGCCAGAACAACCTTAAAATGCAACACTGTAAAAAAAAAAAAAAAAAGCTTTATATATTTCTAGTTTATTTTGCCAGTATAAAAAAACATGCTTTCCATTTGGCAAATCAATACATGTAATGGACTACAAGAAATGTAATAACCACTGCATATATGTGAAGAACATGTTTAGACCTGATATAAATCCAAAATAGCATCTGCAGATTCAGGACTGAGAACATTAAGTGACTACAATTTCCAGCTTTGATCACGTGGCTGAGAATCAAGTAAAATCAACTCTGCTTGGCTGCCCTGTGGACCAATTTTATCCTCACTCAGCTACTGACTGGCAGGGTGTAATTTCTCTCACAAATGCCTGTTTGCAAAGTGTTGCTCCAAAAGAGAAAAGCTCCTTCCAGGGGCCAGAACAACCTTAAAATACAACACTGTGATGGAAAACTCCTGTGGAGATGTAATGAGCAATTACTGCTGAGAATGCCATTCTTTATCACAATCTTTCAGATAAAAACAGTAATAGCTCCACATGCCTTCATGAACAGCTTAATCACTGTGCTATGATGGGAAATAATCTACCCAAGAACTGGACCAGATAAACCTCAGTTTTCTGAGTTTTCTGATAAGCCTGGTTCTCTTGCTATTGTAACAAACTGAATTTTGCATGAAACTCTTTAAGAGGAAGCAAAGTCTGGCATGAGTCACTGCTGAGCCCATTTGTGACCGAGCTGACACCACGGGGTCAAAATCTCACCGCTAATAAATATAGTTTCCATGAAAAGACTTAGAGAAGGCTCTCCTATACAACACCTATTTACAGCTGCAACAATCAGTCTTTTACATCCCACCGGGCCTATTAACACTGGACAGAGGTCGGTCTCTACCCCTGCAGCCACAGCAGAGTGGTTGGAGCCAGCACAGTGGATTTTGGCACACGAAGGATTACTGCTAAACCAACCACCGGCTTTAGTTCTTAACACCTCCAGAACGCAGGGGCATTTTTGCACTCGAGGGAGGAAGCAGCAGACCCATCACCCTCTGAGAGAGGGAGCTCATACCGCATTATCACACCCGCAGCCTGGCTGGAGCAGGGTGGGAGCTGCCGGGCCGAGACCCCCGAGGCACCGGCACACGCTCCCAGCCCCTCTCCGAGGAGTTCCAGGCTACACCCGAGCCCTGCAGCTCCACAGTCCCCTCACTGAGGCCCCGGGCTCCTTCCCGGCCCCGCAGCATCTCAGCGAGGGTATGGGGCCCTCCCCGGGCTCCCTCGATCCCCGCAGCTCCGCTCCGAGGAGGGGTCCGGGCCCCACCCGAGCCCCGCAGCCCCTCACCAAGGTCCGGGCCCCACCCGAGCCCCGCAGCCCCTCACCAAGGAGGGGTCCGGGCTCCACCCGAGCCCCGCAGCCCCTCACCAAGGACGGGTCCGGGCTCCACCCGAGCCCCGCTCCGAGGAGGGCTCAGGGCTCCACAGCCGAGGAGCACCGGGGCTGCCTCCCGACCCCGCAGCCCCCACCGAGGGCCTGCGTTCCACCCGAGCCTCGCAGCCCCGGAGGAGGAACTACGTCCAACGCCGGCCCTGCAGGCCCAGAACGGAGAACAAGCAGGCCTGCATCGCCGCCCTGCACCCCTTCACCGGGCAGCGCCTGTGCTCCACAGCCCCCTCACCGAGCAGCACCGGGGCTCCTCCCCGGCTTGCCCCCGAGCTCCGCAGCAGCCCCAGAACGGAGGAGGGCGCGGGGGGCGGCGCGGGGCCGTACCTGTGCGGAGGTGGCGATGCCGCGGCGCAGGGCGGTGGCGGCGCTCAGGCGGGACAGCATGGCGGGCACGGCGGGCGCGAGCGGCGGCTGCGGCGCGAGCGAGCGGTGACTCCAACGACCTCCAGGGCCCGCGCGGCGCCTGCGCGGCCCCGCCCGCCGCTCTCGCGAGACTGCCGCCTGCGGAGGGAAGGGAGGGGGGGAAGTCTCGCGAGAGCCCGCCTGAGGTAACCTTGGAGACCGGCGGGCGTCGCTCCCGCGGCCGGGCCGGAGGGGCAGCGTGGTGTCGCGATAGTCGGCGACAGCCGGGCGGGAGGGGGATGGCGGGGGTGATGTTCTGCGAGCCCCGACACCTCTACAACATCATCAACCAGTACCGGTGGAGATCGCGGCTGACGGAGCCCAACTACCTGTGCCTGCTGGGTGAGGCCGCGGCACAGGCCTGACACTGCCCCTGCCTGTCCCTGTCCCTGTCCCTGCCTGTCCCTGTCCCTGCCTGTCCCTGTCCCTGTCCCTGTCCCTGCCTGTCCCTGTCCCTGTCCCTGTCCCTGTCCCTGTCCCTGTCCCTGTCCCTGTCCCTGCCTGCCCCTTTCCCTATCCCTGCCTAGCCTTGTCCCTCCCCCTGCTTGCCGCTTCCCCTGCCTGCCCCTGCTGCTGCTGCTGCCCCTTCCTTTGCCTATCCCCGTCCCTCCCTCCTGCCTGTGCATGCCCCTCCCTGTCCCTACCTGTCTCTGCCCTGCCTGCTCCTTCCCTGCCTGCTTCTTCTGCCCCTGCTTGTCCCTGCCTGTCCCTGCCTGTCCCTGTCCCTGCCTGTCCCTGTCCCTGCCTGTCCCAGTCCCTGCCTATCCCTGTCCCTTCCTGTCCCTGCCTGTCCCTGTCCCTGCCTGTCCCTGCTTATCCCTGTCCCTGCCTGTCCCTGCTTATCCCTCTCCCTGCCTGTCCCTGCCTGTCCCTGTCCCTGCCTGTCCCTGTCCCTGCCAGCAGCCAGGCACTGTGCTCAGCCCAGGCAGATATCCTGAGCCAACAGGGCTTGTGAGGAAAAGCACACATGTCACTTCTCACCATTTCTGGGGCCTGGCACTCGGGACCTTCCTCCCATCCCATTTCAGGTGCTGCTTTGGCTTTCCCCGTGCTCAGCTCTGCCTGCTCCCATCAGTCCCACGGATTCACACTCTCCCCTGCTGCTCCCAGAGGTTTTAGAACTGGACTAGATTTCTCAACCATTACACAAAGATTCCTGATAACCACTTCCATTCTGCATAGTGCCAATACCCCCAGAAGGGTGACAATGATATTGCAATATCATTAAATGTTTTGGTGAGGGAGTTAGCCAGTTTGGGAGTGGGGTTGGGGTCTTTGCAGTGCCCCTCTCCCCAGCTCTGGAGCAGCAGAGGCAGAGCAGGCACAGAGCACGGGACTGAGGCTGGGAATGCTGCAGGAGCACACTTGGGTCAGGACTAACAGTGCTGGTTATCTCTTGCTGTTACACACAGACTCACATCAGCCCTGGAGCTTGTTATACCCACACCAGAAAGCCTCAGTTTCTAAAAAAACCCAATCATAGAATCATCAAAGCTGGAAAAGACCTTCAAGTTCATCCAGTCCAACAGCTGACCCTGCAACACTAAAACCACCCCTAAAGCATATCCCCAAGTGCCACATTTCCAAACATCTTTCTCTGGGTGACGCCTGAATTCCCACTGACAAAATACAAAGAGGATTCCACCTTCCACCAGAGCAGAGCCACCTCTGTTTGTCTGAGCTTTAAAAGCCAATTGCTCTGCCTTGCTTGGTTTTTTTTTCAGATGCCCGTTCTCAGCTTGAATTCGATGACAGCCACATTGTTACGGCCCAAAGGATCGAACTGGTGAGGGGATTGCTGTTTGTGTGAACCCCCCCTGGATTTAGCAGTGAGCAGGAAGGGTTTGAAACCCACGGGAATTGTCCCAGCCCCTGCCCTGCCTCGGCCGTGCCACTGGGGGGATGTATTCTGTCACAAAGCGAAGGTGGCTCCTGCTGCCCGAAGGATTGCCACACCGCAGCTGAATATCAGGGAAAACATTGCACAAGAGCTCGCGCAGCGCAGCCTTGCCCCACAAGGACAGCGCTGGCGCCCGCACGCTGCTGCCGGTGGAGCAATCAGCGGGATTTGCATCACTCCTGACTCCTCACCGGGGCTGCCACTGCCCTGTGCACCCACACCTACAAACCCAACACGCAGCTGCAGAGCTGTAGCTTGCAAGATGTCAGGAGTGTGGATGGCACCAGAGAAGAGTGGAGCCGTGCTCCTGATGGAATTGCTCTGTGATTTTGGCAGAGTCCTGCCGGGGAGTATGTGATCCCAAATCCCGAGGAGCTGGGCTATGTCAGATTCTGTGTGGTGTATGACCACGACACTGGCTTTTTGGGTTCCACTGACTATCAGGAGGAGGAGGAGGAGGAAGAGGAAGAAACAGGTACGTGTGACCCGTGTCAGAACAGTCCTCACTGCTGGATAGAGATTCTTCCCATTCCTCATTTAATTTTATGAGCTTGTTAGAAGAGATGTAAATGTTCCCAGTTTATCTTAGAGGTCTCTTCCAAACTCATTATTCTGTGATTCTGTATGTGAAAAACTCTGCTCTGCCTCTGTTTTGCACTGTGTTGTGTATATTCTCAAGCTTCAAAAATCCAGGTTTTATTTCAAAGCATCCTGGCAGCCCTGGTTTCCCATCTGTGGGTGATCCTCTGAAGCTCCTTGTTGCATGTGAGGAATGGGTTCTTTTCTTTTTTTTTTTCTTTTGCCACATTTCCCTGAGATTTGGCCTGTCCAACAATTGCCTTTCAGGGAGCAGCACTGCTTCAGAGACTGAAACCAGCAGCTCAGATTCCACATGTTCCCAGAGTGAGTACTTCCTTCTTTGAGGGTCACAAAAGGCTTTCACTTCACGATATTTTAAAAGATTTACCTTTAATGGGGGTGGTGATTTGATGGGGTTCACCAAGAAATGTGAAGTGCTGGAATCTTTTCCATGGCATTGTTCAGTTTTCCTTGAACCACGGAAGTGTTTGGCTTTCACACATCCTTTGGCAAGGATTCTGCTGTGAGCAGAACCACTTCTGTTTGTTTGAGCTTTACAAAGGCTACAGAGTTTTAGCAAAGATTTACATCACTTTTTAAAGAAAAACATAGTGGAGGTGTAAGGGGAATGAATAAAACAAGCATGTTCCTAAATGCTCAGGGGTGAGGCAGTGGAGGGAAGGTGTGGAGAATCAGAGCTGGGTTTCTATTGTGCTGATCTATTTCTAAAGCAGACATAGCTAGAGGGAAGCAGGATGGATTCCTTGGGAGGAGGAGGAGGAGGAGGAAGAGCAGCCATCTCACATAATCCACTTCACTGAGGGGGGTGTTTAAAACATTTCTGAAGAATTTAATTAAGACACTTCCTTTTTTTCCGTTTGCCTAAAGCAGACTAAAGAAAGGGGCCTCCATAAAACTAAGATTATTAAATTTAAATTGATAAAATTTCCCTATTATGGAAACTTCTTACAAGCATTTCCCAAAGAAAAACGGGGAGAGGAAAAGAAATGTGTTCCTAGAAAAGAAACCAGGAGAGGAATAAAAGATCAGGATGAGAGGGGAAAAGCAGCACCCCCTGTAACTGTCCTGCAGCAACAAATAAAGAATAAGTTGAGCTTTTAACAAAGTTTTCTCCAGAGCATTAGATGGAATGAAAAGGGATTTGCTGTGGATGTCAGGAGATGGAGACACGGAAGCTGCCCAGGCAAAGAGCTCTTTGGTCTCTTTAGGTGCTGAGGAAGGAGATGCCCTCCTCCATGCCAGAAACCTGGAGCACTTCACCCGCCACCCCGTGCTCCTCCTGAAGGGAGGGTACAGGCGTTTTTCAGCTTGTTACCATTTCCTGAAGAGCCACAAGACACTGTGGATGCCTCAGGTGAGATGAGACTGATTTCCAAGTAGATGACACTAATATTCAGCTGGTGATGGCTGGTGAATTCAGGTTAGATGGTGTTGCAAACCTGGTATCACAGTAATTTCAGACAAAGGAATTGGATGTAATTTGAGTTACTGTGCTTGCTCTGAGTCTCACCACTGATTCTTTTACAGCCACACTTCTTCCTCTTCTATTGCATGAAAGGAAGTTCATGAAAACAAGCTGGGAATGTTCCCCTGATAACCCCAAAACTGGCCTATGGAGAGTGCAGATAACTGAACAAACAGTAGCAAGTGATGACAGCAAGCAGGCTGCTCTCTCACACGTGGTTATCTGGCATAGTACACAGCAAATGTTTTCAAACAGAAGTACAATTCCTACCAAGCACCGTGATCCATGTCTTTTCATCAGGAAGGGTCACAAGTGCCTTCTTTCAATAGGCCCAGGAAGAAAACAGCCATCCACTCAAACACTGTGTCCTGCTTGCTTGGTTTCACCTATAAACATCAATCTATTTACCTTATGAGAAACAATTACCCTTCATTGCACATTTAGGACAGGCAGGGCAGGTTAAAAAGGTGCTGGACAACAGAGCTTTTCATCCCAAGGTGTATTTTGTTCCCATTGTTCCCTTCTGGTTCCCAGGAAATAGCCCATGGACACGGTGGATGCTACAGCACAGGAGAGAAAATCGATTCACTTTGTGCTGCCCTGTGAAGGGCAATTCACTGCTGAGCTTCCTGCTCAGACTCAGCTGGACACAAGGCACCTCCTTGCCTCTCAGCTGAAGCTTTAAATTGTTGGACTCCTCCTTTGTGCTCCTGGAGCAGTATCCGAGGCACGTCCCCTTAGGGATGTGAGCACTGGTGGCTGCTTGTGTGTTTTCCTCCTGAGCCTCCACGCTGCCGGGTGCAGCTGTGGATTTGTGCTGTGCCACTCCAGGGCACCTGCAGCTCTGCAGGTGGCAGATGTTTTCATTTATCCTTGCAAACAGCAACCAGGGAGAACATCAAACGAATCTGTCGTGCTGCAGCCCCTCCAGACAATGGAAAGAATGTATTCCACCTCCTGTTTAGTTGGGATTTGCTTCAAGTAATGCCACAACAAGAGTGAGGCTGCTAATTATTCTCAGTAAAACTAGCAAAGACTTCAAAATACAGCAAATCCAGGTGATTGAATGAATCATTACACTAAAATATGTCATGGGCTGCTGACTAAGTGCCTGTTCAACTCTTCACATGACTTCTGTTTAAGAACTTATCGAGCTGATGGGAGCAGAGACACTCTAACCTGAGCCTCTGGTTTCTTTCTGGCAGGAACTAGACACCTTCCAGCCATACCCTGTAGAAATACTGCCTGCAAAGCTATATATGGGCAATTTCAAGCAGGCCAGTGACAAACAAATTCAGAAAGATCTGAGGATCAAAGCACTGGTCAACGTCTCTGAACAGCCTGTAACACTGTAAGTTAAACAGTTCAAGGCTTACCCTCACCAGTGTCTGTGATGTGAAAAAATGAGGTGACACAGAGTTTATTGGCAGAGGAGTCAGTGCCTGTGGCATTCCAAGGAAACCTCTGCAGATTCCAGTGCCACTTCATGCTGTTTTCTAATTTCTGCTCTAGAGTTAGCACAACAGCAACACAGTCCTGCAGCCCTTGACCATGCCACGGGTGAACTGGGTAAGAGGAGCACTGGGAAGTCCTTGGTATTTCAAGTCTATCACATACCACCACTCTTCAGGAAAAACCTGTATCTCTAAATAGCTTTCAGAGCAAAATCTTACCAACACATCTGTGTAAAAGCTAAGTCAGCAATATGTCACATTTTTGGTCTTCCTTCCTTACCTGCTCTGTCCATGACCAGACAGCCCACTGCAGGCCTTGCTGGAAATGCAGTTTCAGACAGTGAAAAACCCAGTGGCATTTCTCAAGGTGCTGACCCAAACCAAGTAACAACTCCAGTTACCCACCCCAGGACATGTGCACCAGCAGACATTTCTCATGCCTTTGGCTCTCTGCAGAGGAATGTCTCTGCACTGTGGGTAATATTCCTGTGTCCTCTGCATGATGTGCTTCCACATTTTGGAAATTCCTCACCAATTTTTTGCCCCATGAGTTCTCTGAGCCTGTGAAAGGAGGAGATGCACAGAAAACCACATGAAGGGAACTGGGGGGCCCACAAAACAGCAAACACGCACTCTGTGAAAGCACATCTGCTTTCAGTTCATCTGTTTTCATTTATCTCTCTGTAGGTTATCTGTCTGTAGGTTAAGGCATCAATACTGATACCATTGAAATGGAAAATCAGTGATTAAAATGGTTCTACAAACACCTCTGTGCCTCACCATAATAAATCCCTTATCATGTTAAAGATGACAATGATTAAAAACTCACAAATGTAACAGCAAACAAAATTATCACCTTGACTCCAACAAACACATCTTGCCAAGGCTGCTCCTCTGCTCCATGTGGTCTGTGTGCTCTTTTCCAGGTTTGCAGAAGAAGGTAAATCCCTCCATATATCGGTTCCAGATTCACTCGAAGCAGATCTTTTTTCTTCCTTCACCACCATTTCTCATTTCATAGGTGAGTGGATCCTGATCTGGAATTCCTGAGCCCTTGCTCACTGTAGGATATTAGATGGGAGTGACAGGAAGCCCAGACAGGAGGAGAAGCAAGCCCACACCCTGATGGATACCAGAGCTGCCTCACTAACCAGCCTGATGGACAGAGAGGAGATTTTACAGGGCATCTGACTCTGCTGTCCCTGCTCACTTCAAAGGATACCTCACTCTGATAACAGGGAGCTTTCCACCCAAATCTTTGCAGCAGGGAATCTACCAGGGCTTCATAGGATTCCCTCTTACTCCTTTGACTCTCAGCAGCCCAAATCTTCAGCCACCAGAGCTTTATTTGAAGCAGAGTGTGACACACATTAGAGAGCTCAGCACGAGGCATTGATAATCTCTGTGATTTGCAGTGCAGACCCACTGTAGGGCCCAGGAAGACTTTCAGGTTGGACAGCATGAACCTGCCTTCAGCTGATTACATCAGCTAGGACAAGAGAAAACACACTCTGCGGCTCAGTGCCTGCAGCTCAGGCTCCTGCAGCTCCATCCTGATGCTGTCCAACCACGTTGTTATCTTTTATTGTGCTTATCAAATAACTCCTGCCACAGACCAAGGCCCTGCTGAGCTGTGCTGGACAGAGACAGAAGCAAAAGACCACCCTGTCCCCACAGAGCTTAATCCAAGTACAATATCAGACATGACAACTGCACACAAAGAAACAACACGTGAGGATATAATTCTGTAGTCCTGAATTGAATTTCATTATGAATGAAATATTGAATGTTGATATTCACTTACTTGCCTTTCGTTGTGCCTCATACTTTTTCCCAGTAGTGTTTCAGAAGTTTCCTTCTGACATTACATGATTTGTGGCTGTTTCCAAACAGGACTACAAGAGCCTATTAGCTGCACTTGTGGAAGTGTTCCACTGTTTACCTGATAGTGGAACTGTTTATTTGGCAGTGGAGAGCAGATTACTCAAACCAGAACACGAGACTAAAGCTCTCCACATACTCCAAGAGGAGTGTGAATGTCCTCATGCCAGGTGTATGTTGGAGTGAGGCCAGTTCTACCCAGATCTTAGGATAGAAGTAGTATCTCACAACAGAAATGAGTTTTAAAATGCAGGCTTAGTGCTTGGGAAAAAAAAATCAACCAAACAAAACATCTTGACAACACTAAAAGAAAAGGTTTTGCTCTATGAATTCTGGAGTTCAGTTGCTAATATTTTAAAAACATAATTCTGTCTAGAGAGGGAGAGAAAGAATTAAAAAGTTATTAATTAAATATGCAACCTTCCAGGCAAAATAAAATTTCAATACCTTTAGACCTGTCTGGGGAGAGTCTGTGATGCTGACCACAGCAGGTAGGTCACGAAAGCCCACTTGTGCTGAGATCCCTGCTGTGAGGGTGACATGATGTGTAATGAGGCATTGACTGGTCATTGTCATTGGCGCTGCTCTTCAAGGCCACGTTTTAACTGTGCATTTTTAAGAAAGGCAGATGCTTACAGAAATGGGAGCTGGCAGTGCCCATCTGCTGCTGTCAGGGCTCCTGAGGGCTCCTGTCTCTCAGGCTGCAGCCCCCTGTCAGCTGTCACCAAATTAGTGCCTGACTGCCACGGGCAGCTCCATTTCCCAGCTCACTAACTTGTGATTGGCATTTCTTGGCTCAGATGCTCAGCTGGATGTGGGAGCAGTGCTGGTGTTCTCCAGCCTGGGGATCAGCCGGAGCAGCACAGCCACCATGGCCTATCTGATGCACTCCTGCCGCTTCTCCCTGCAGGTATGTCACTGTCACAGGGCCACACAAACTGCCTCTGCACTCAGCTCTCCTGCTGAAACACACCACTGCAGTACTGTGAGACACTCTCTGTGATTCCATGCACAACATCCACCTGATGATGGAACTGATTACATGATTTGAGATTGCATCTTCTTTAGACCATTAAGGAGGTGGATTAGGTGTGATTTTGGATCTGTGAATCCTTACTCTTTTTGTTTTCCCTACTTAACTAAAGGGCTAGAAAAGCAGAGCTGTGGATACAGAACATGGTATTTATCTCCTGGATTTGAGGGAAAGAGTGGAAGCTACTGCAGTTAATCCTATCTCTTAATTCCATGGTGTTAGAGAAGTTCAGAACCCAGTGTTTGCAGGGCTCTCATTTACCATTGACTTCAGCACTGACTCCTTCCAAAATCCTTTTTTATTCCTCCAGAAGCAATCCCCTCCCACAGACACTCCTGTATAGAAATCTGCAATGGGATAATACCTGCCCAGAGGGGATGTACAGGTCACATGGCCAGCACAGGCTGTTCCATAGCTCTGACTAATGAAAGAAATGAATGAAGGATGGCTGGGGATGACCTGGATGTGCAGGAGCCTGGTGGCCTCTCCCCTGGTGCCAGGCCTTTCTCCCTTTGCATGCAACACACAGGCAGCATCTCCTGGTGCCTCCTGACAGGGAGCAGGAGAGTTCCCATGGCAACTGACCAGCCTCTCCTTAAAAACCTCACCCTTGTTTGGAAAGTTCAGGAGCTTGAAGAGATTGATCCAAACTTCACTAAAGCTGAGTCTGTATCTGATAAGGTGATTGATTTTGTGCAAACATGTCAATGTAAGAGGAAAGCTCTTGCCATGGCTGTGTGCCAGTGGGTAATTAGAGGCTGAGGGTGCCAGCAGGGCTCAGACAGGGTTCAGTCCCTGCACTAACAGGGATGTGATTGCTCCTGCAGGCTGATAACAGCCACTCACTGAATCACAGAATGTGCTTCCAATGGCAGTGCAAAAGTCAAAGCCTGAGCCTTGCCATTCCCCTCAGTTGGCATCAACAGGTTGCTCTCAGCATTTTACTAAATGCCAAAAAAAAATATTGACAGGACAGTGCTTGCCCACTGTTGGCTGGGCAAAGCTTTCCCGAGGGATCACCCTGGCAGACAAGTTTGTTTCTTGCAGACAAGAGCAGTGCAACAGATTGCTGTGTGATCCTCCAGCCAATCCAGGCAAAGATCTTTGAAAGCTTTCAAAAAAGCAAAAGCAAGGCAGAGTTGGGATGTGCAGCCCCTGATTCTGTTAGTGAGCAATATGTGAGCAGATCCATTGAGTCCAGGGGAACCAGAGACACCCTCACTGTGAACCCAGAGGAGTAAATATTGGAATATCAGCCTCAGAGCCTGCAGAATCAGCAAGATTAGAAAAACAAACCAATGGAGCACTATCTGCTGACCTTTGGTCTCATTTCCCTTAAGCAACCCTACAAGTGCAGGGGTCAAGCTCTTTTATGAGCAGGAAGATGAGCACTGACAGGAAAATGCAGGGATGGAGCTGGAGTAATGCTGGTGGATCTGCCCTGTGTGTGTCAGAGTTTCTAGGTGATTACTTGGAGCTAACAAATAATTAAGATGGCTGTAATTAATACAGTGGGATAACTGCGAGGTCATAACTGCTCTGCCACATCAGGTCACACCAATCCAAAAACGTGATAACCTTCATTGCTTTATGACCTTTATGGCTGATACTTCACTGCTTGGTCATCATCTGTGGAAGGAGCAGCATTTTAGGGTGGAAAATCCAGGATTGCATCGCTCCAGCAGAGTGGAATAGCACTCAGCAGTGAAAACAGCCTGAGCTGTCCTCGTATCCAGGAGAGCAGAGCATGAAGGGGACAGGTTTCTCTCAGGGTCACATCTGGATCCAGCCTGTCCCCACTTTGGTGCCAAACTCCTCTCTGCAGGGTCTTGCTGTCCAGCACAGGGAGCAAATACAAAGCTGTGTTGTGTGAAGTGTAGCTGCTTTGTGAAAATGCCCAAGAGTCACTTTCTGTTCAATTCCTAACACTTCTTCACTTTCCTTCTGTTTACAGAGAGCTTGGAAATACCTTCTGAAGTGCAAAATGAACATGAGACCACACCGGGGCTTTGTGGAACAGCTCTCAGCCTGGGAGACCCAAATCTATGGGTTCCCAGTCACAGACGTGTCTGAACCAAATTACTGACAGAGAACATCCCCTGGGGAAAGCCACTTCCCTTCCCCATCTGGGGAGAAAGCTACCTGCACGCTGTGTGAAAAAAGACCCAAATGTAATGGAAAAGCTTTCCTCTAGCTCCATGTCATTTTGGGTCAGGATCTGGATCTTCCTCGGGAGCTCACCTGTGCTGGAGGAGGTGGAAATTTGGGGAATGCAGATCCTGCAAGATGTGGCCCATTAGACACAGCTCGACTCTTTTGTAAGCAGAGGGGATTATAGCCACAGCTGTGGGGCAGTCAGTAGGGTTATCTCTGTAAAGGTTTGTTACCCATGGTCTGGAATAGTACATTTAGAGTCTGACAGTGCCCACTTCCAGCCCGGAGAGGTGAGAACAGAATTTCCCTGTTTCAGAAGTCCCTGCGCCCTGTGAGTGCCTTCACAGCCACCACAGCCTCTCACAGACTCACTTGATGGATTGTTGACAATTCCACCCTTCCCATTTGCTGCCTTCTAATCGCACAACCAAACCTCTGGGCAGAGGTGGTGACTTTAAACCCTCAGTGCTGTCACATGAAACCTCAACCAGTACCTGAATCAGCACCGTCCTCTCTCTTACAGCACTCCGAATTCTGTTCTTTGACATCACAAAATAAAACCCGACAGAAACCCTCCCTGGCTTTGCAGCACTCTGTGTTTGGGATTTAGCGCTGGCTTTGGGATTCTTTGGGATCGCGGTTCTCATTCGGACACGCGCTCAGGGCCGGGAGCGCGCCCGAGAGCTGCCCGAGCTGGGAGCGAGCCCGGCGCAGCTCACAGCGCCCGCTGCAGCGCAGGGCTGCGATTCCAGGGAATTCCTCATTTTCCAGGCTCCCACTCAGAGGAAAACACGGACTAAGGGAGGCCCCGCCCCGGCCCCGCCCCGGGGCGTGTCCGGAAGGGGGCGGGGCCAGCGCCGCCCGTCGCCGCGGGCCGGGCCGGGCCGGTGCCGCCGCCATCGCCGCCATGGCCTGCGGCGCCTCGCTCGCCGAGTGCCTGCGCGAGTGGGAGGAGCTGCAGGACGGCTACCAGCGCATCCAGGTACCACCGGGCCCGGGACGGACCGGCACGGGCCGGGGCAGCGCTCCGGCCGAGCGCGGCGCGCCGGGGTACCGGCACCGGGGGTGGGAGATCCCCGCAGCATCCCCAGCGGGCACGGCGGGACCGGGCTCTCCCCTCTGCACTCCGGGTGCTTTCCCCCCGTGCCCCGGCCCTCGGGTCCGAGCCGTGTGCCGGGGGCAGAGCGGTTCGGAGCAGGGCAGGGGAGCCGGGCTGTGCCGGCTCGGGCGGAGCGGGGTACCCGCCGTGATGCCCCAGCCCGCCGCGGACGTGGCGTGGAGACTCAGATGTGCCGGTTCTCCTGCTGGGAGCGGCGCTGCCTGGCGTGGCACGGCCGGCCGAGGTGCGCAGATGCTGTTTGACTCCTTATCGCTCCTGTGAGCCCGGCTCGGGGCAGCCCGGAGCCAGCCAGCCCCAGCGGAGCCGAGATCCCGGGGCGCAGGCACGCCGCAGCCCGGCGCCGTGTCCCGGCTGCCGAGCCCCGGCACCGCCGGCTGCCCGGGGCTCCGCGCCTGGAAGGTGACCGGTGTCAGAGGTGCTTCCACCTGCTTTGTGTAATCCCCAGGGCGCTGCCTGCCGGAGGAGGAGTGGGCAGGGTGCAGCTCGCACAGGGTCACCCAAGGGAAAGGTTGGCCAACACCTCCTGCTGCCGCTCAGGTCACTCGGCTGCAGCTGCACCCGTTCCCTCTCCCCCTCCTTCCCCCCGGAGCGGGGTGAAGCGGATGTTGTTGCGGGCACGTCGCTGCTGTGCCCAGATCTGGGGCAAGGGAGGCTTTGAGAAACCTCCTCTTGCTCCATAGGGTTGCGTGGATGTCCCGGGTCGCCCACTTGGAGCCCTGAGTGCAGCCACTCAGCGCCAGCCCTTCCCTCCGGACACTCCTCCCGCCCTCACTCCTCATCCAGGCTGTCTCCGATGCTGGCACGGCTAAAGGACTTGTCACAAAGCTCACAGTTAACTCCAGAGCCAGGAGGAGGTGGCTCTAGATGGCAGCAGGAAAGCTTGATGGTCAAGCAGGGAATGTCCTGGGATAAATCAGGGACATAAATCACTGCTGTGGAACCGGGACTATCTGGGATCTGTTCCCTCCTTGCCGCTGCTTGTCACCGGAGGGAGAAGGTTTCTCTCCTGTGCTCTTGGTTTCACCTTTCTCCTTTGGGAACAACTTTTAAGATCTGGCGATCAAGTGGTTGATAAGAGCTACAGAGGTTAGAACTTGTTTGTGCCAAGGTCTAGTCCAAGGGTTGTTGTGAGCAGCGTGTGGAGGTGGCACTCGGGCTGCCGTGCCGAGGTCGGGCTGTTCTCCTGCTGACCTGGACAAGCAGCAGCAGCATTGATCCAGCAGCTCTCCCCTTTCCCTACTAAAAATAGTGGAGAGATGCTCCCAGCCTATCCAGGTGTGGTTGGGTTATGGGCACTTGGCTGCAGCCCTGCTGGGAGCCCTTCCCCTTTGTCCACTCACGGACAGGCTCCTTCCAGCTTCCCAGGGGTGCTCAGGTGGAGCCCCAGAGCCACGAGCTGGGAGACCTGGAGGCACAAAGAGCTGCTCATCCTGTCCCAGCACTCAAAGCCACTGTGGTACCACAGTTGTACCCTGGCCCACCCAAGTTTTTCCTGTCTGCTGTGTGCAGTCATTGGCGTCCCAAGCATGGGAACATCCTGTGGATAGGCTGCTTGGCACTGGGGCTGGGCATCCCCATGGAAGCAGGGCTGGCTGCAGGCTGTCCCCAAACACACCTGGCCTTCTGCAGCCACCCCTCCTCTCACTCAGCAGCAGCACGGGTGAAATTGAGAACATTTTTTAACAAAAGCATCACAGAGGCCCCAAGGACAGGGGTGTCTGGGCAGGCAGCTCTAACGTGTGCTGGTCTCTTTCCCAGGACAACCACAGGCTGTACAAGCAGAAACTCGAGGAGCTGACCAAGCTGCAGGATGGGATCTCCAGCTCCATCGCCCGGCAGAAGAAGCGGCTGAAGGAGCTGTCGCTCTCCCTCAAAAAGTGAGTGACACTTGTGCTCTGTGACAGCAGGGGAGGGGAGAGCAGCAAGGACGGGGCTGCTGAGCCCCCTTCATGCCTCAAATGCAAACCTCTCTGCAGCCAGGGGCTGTGGGGAGGCTGTTCTTCCCCAGCCCCCCTTGCCTGTGCCCTGTCTGCAGTTCAGAGCTTGCAAGGGTTTTGTGGGTACCATGAACTGCTCCCCTCCTGCACACAGCTCTCCCCATCCCTCCTAAGGGTGAGAGACCCATCTGGCCTCACCTCGCTCCCTTCTCTTGAGCAACATCATGGCCTGACAGAGGAGCTTGCCCTGCAGTTGTGGACTTTCCTCCCATCCATCTTCCCTGTCCTTGGGGTGTCCTTGCCCCAGTCAGTCACTTGTGGAGTGGCAGCACGTGCTGGTCGTGTTACAGAGGCTCTCCTGGTGCCAGTGCCTGTGTTTGCTCCCCAGATGCAAAGGCCAGGCGACTCCCGAGCAGGAAGCATCCATCCAAGAGACCCAGAGCCTGATTAAAGAGAGGCAGAACGTGTTCTTTGAGATGGAGGCCTATCTGCCAAAGAAGAACGGGTGAGAAGGCACCTCAGCTCTGGGAGGGTCACCAGGGCCACCCTCCACATCCCTGTGGCTGTAAGGCTGCAGGCACAGACCCAGAGCTGTCACCCTGCGCCCAGCGGTGTCACAGCTGTCCTGCTCCACTTGGGCTCCCCAAGGACACCTGGGCAGGAGCCAGCAGTGCTGCCCCTCACTCCTGTGCCTGCTCGTGGCCATCACCCACCCCTGCACAGTGGTTGTGCCCGAGGAGAAGCCCTGGTGAACACCCCCGTGCCTGTGGGAGGTGGGGTGTGTGCTCCCCCACCCGTCCCCTTGCCCGTGGGAGGGGATTCCAGAGGGTTTGTGCCTGCCAGCTCCGAGTGGAAGCACCTGGGGGCTCATCCCTGGCCCCACTCGTGGCACAGGAGGGGACAGCTCCACAGGCAGGTCCTTGTCCTAACGCTCTGCTCTCTCCCCAGGTTGTACCTGAGTCTGGTGCTCGGCAATGTGAACGTGACACTGCTCAGCAAACAGGCCAAGTACGGCCCCTCCTCGCTGCTCCTCTGATTTTCCTGACTTGGCATCCCCTTGGCACCAGGAACAACAGCTCCTCCCAGGCAGACACGGGGCTGGCTTGGCTCACCTGGTGTAGATTCCCTTCCTGAGCTGTTTTCTGCATAATTCCCAAGAATCAGCCAAATCCTTGGCTCCCCCTCACATTCCTGCTGCTGGGCTGGGCTGGACCATTAGCTCTGAGAAGTTAATGGGATCCTCCACCGAAGCCATGTCCGTGTTTCCACTGTATTAGGAACTTGCAGGAAAGACAGACAGTGGCTGGTCCCCTCCTCTTCCCTTGGGGAAGCACCAGAAGTTGGTTTTGGCCCCTCAGAGCCTTTCCCTTGCCAGAGATGCCCAGCCAGGAGCCACTCCCTTCTCCCTCTGTTCCCCAATCCTCCCCTTGGAGACGTGTGCACATCCCAGTCTCCCCCACCAGGGCCGCCCCCCAAGGCTGGGGTAGTTTGGGGTGCTCAGATGTGTCCCAGCTGTGTGAAGCAGCCTGGTGTACTCTGCTCTCAGAAATACCCCCAAGGCAAGGTTCTTCCTGAGTGTCTCCCAGAGGTTCCCTACAGGACATCACTTTTCCCAGCCAGATGGGATGGGAGGACACAGATTTCCAGCAGCCCCTTGCTCCAAGCCTGTCCTTGTGCTTCCCTGCAGGTTTGCGTATAAAGATGAGTACGAGAAGTTCAAGCTCTACCTCACCATCATCCTACTCATTGTCTCCTTCTCCTGTCGGTTCCTCCTCAACTCCAGGTGAGTCTGGCTTGGTGCTGGGCAGAGATCTCCTCCCAGAGCCCTCTTGCCCTTCTCTCCCATCCTGGAATATCCAGGGCTGAACAGGAGATCCTGCTAAAGCACCTGGAGGTGGGGTGGCCTTTGTGGCTGCGTGGCCATGGTGGGTGGTGGGGAGCTCTTGGAACCCAGGACATCCCTCTGGCTGCCCTGGATGGCTCGAGACCTGGGCAGGGGCTCGGGAGTCCTGGCAGGAAGCCAAAGACACTTGGGATTTCGATTTTAACCCATGGAGCAAATTATTGAACTTATATGAAGAATCACAAGTCACAGAAGTTTAAATAGAGTAATAATGAATTATTTTAATTATTTGAAATAAATTCATTGAAAATTGAGTTTTGGGGATTTTATTATAGGGGATCTAGGAGGCAAGATGGAGAGACATGGGTATTGTTCCATGCTTCTTCCTTCTTGCTAGCCTCCATCTTCTTGGTGATGGTGGCACATTTAGATTGGCCTAAAGTATAAGTAGACAGTCTAACAGTATAAGTAGTCTAGGTGATAGGTATTGGAAAATAATGATAAATAAAGCATATGTAACTCGTAGTATAAAATGTAGATACCAGCCCAGGGGTGGGCAGTGTGCCCTTGACAGACCTGCAGATCAGACCTCTGTGGGTCTGAGAGAAAATATTTTAGATAATAGATAATAACCAACCTTGTGAACCAGAGCCGAAGAATTCCGACTCTTCGGCCGTCGGGCTGGAAAAAGGGACTCTGGGGTGATCCCGAAAGCAGAAAACCCCAGAGGGAGCAGGTCCCTTCCCTTGGGGAGAGTCCCACGGGCTGTCACCGTGCCTGTGCCCCCAGCCCGTGCCTTTACACCTGCTCTGTGACCCAGGGTGACAGACGCCGTCTTCAACTTCCTCCTGGTGTGGTACTACTGCACCCTCACCATCCGCGAGAGCATCCTGATCAACAACGGCTCCAAGTGAGTGCCCTGGGCCCGGGGAGGGGCTGGCTCCTCTGCAGGGCTGGGGGAGCAGCTCCCTCCCACTCAGGTGTGTGGCAAACCCTGCTGGGAGCTGCAGGAGCGGGGCAGGAGGATCCTCCCGAGCGGGGGCGGCGCGGAAAGGTGGAGCTGGAAGGGCCCTGGTGCTGCCCAGCCCCGAGGCCCTGGTCCTGCTCTGAGGCATTTCCCAACCAGCCTGGGAGCTGTGGGGTGGCTGGGGCTGGGCTGCTCCACTCTGCAGGCTGCCTTTGGCTCTGGATTCACGCTCCAGATGTGACAGTGCTTCTCTGTGTCTGCCCTCCAGGATCAAAGGCTGGTGGGTTTTCCATCACTACATCTCCACCTTCCTCTCAGGTGTCATGCTGACGTGGTAAGTCTGTGTCCCCTGTCCCATGGTGGGGCTGCCTGGGCTGTGGGACTGGCAGGGCTGGCTGTCCCCTCCCAGCCCCACGTCCCCCAGCCAGCACTGTCTCTCCACAGGCCAGATGGGCTCATGTACCAGATGTTCAGGAACCAGTTTCTCTCCTTCTCCATGTACCAGAGTAAGTGCTGCCCCGGGTGCTGGGACAGGGACTGACCCCCGGGTGCTGAGAGTGCCTGCAGAGCTCTGCAGCACGTGGAGACCTGGCTGCAGCTCTCAGCTCACCTGGCAGTTCCCTTGGCCTCGTGGCATGATGCTGAGGCTGGAAGGTGATCCCTGGGCAGCTCCTGACGTGCTCTCCCTGCAGGCTTTGTGCAGTTCCTGCAGTATTACTACCAGAGTGGGTGCTTGTACCGGCTGCGAGCGCTGGGAGAGAGGCACAACATGGACCTGACTGTGGGTGAGTGGTCTCAGGCTGGTGCTCAGCTCACTGGGAGCTGTGGGTTCTACTGAAGGAAATGGCAACACTTTGATTTGAGGTCACTTTCAGCAGTGGCAGGGATAGAAAAAGCTCTCAGTCAAACCAAAGCTCCCTGAGCAGCATCTCCTGTGGGGCAACACCACCCCACAGGATGATTGTCCCCCTCCTCCTGCTCTTCTGGGACCACCAGCCCACAGCTGGCTCCCTCAGGATGTGAGGTGGCAGTGGATGTGGCTCTGGGCATCCCACGTTTGCCCAGGAAGCTCCTTCAGACATGACACATCCCTCCACACCCCAGGCACTGTGGGCTGTCACCTCCCCAGCCCCTGTGACACCGAGGGCAGGAGCTGAGGGCCAGCTGCACTGGAGCCCAGAGCCCTGTGCTGGATGAGGAATCCCTGCCACTGTCCCCTGCAAGTGCCCACAGTGAGGCTGGAATGGCAGGACCTGCTCAGCCAGGCACGTGTGGGCACTGAGCCTCCCTGTCCTCCGCTGGGCTCCATCCCCTCTCCACCAGCCCATTCCAGGTTCTCACAGAAACCTTCATCCTTTGCAGAGGGCTTCCAGTCCTGGATGTGGAGAGGCCTCACGTTCCTGCTTCCCTTCCTCTTCTTTGGGCAGGTGAGGCTGCCCCATTCCTTGCAAGATGCCAGAGCCTCGGGTGGGAGCAGGATGTGCCACATTCCCAGCTGTGCTCGGCGGCCTGGACATGGCACAGACCCCACAGGCTGCCACAGCCATGTGATGGGGGATGCCTGGGGCAGGGAAATGCTTCCAACAAATGCTGAGCCTCTCCCTCCAAAGCACCCACCACAACTGGGGAAGTGAGGTGGGGAGGGGCTGGGGTGCTTCTGCTGGGTGCTGTGGTGGGAACCCTTCCAAAGCCTTTCCAAAGCTCTCCTGAGCTCCAGCTTTGAGCTGCTGCCGAAAGGATCGAGTCCTTCCTTGGTCAGATTGTTGAGGCTGATGGACAAGGCTGCTCTGAGGCCCTCGGGCTCCAGCTGGCCTGAAACAGGGGGAATGTCCCAGCTGGGGTCCTCTGGGAACGAGCCCTCTGTCCCTGAGCCTGGGTGGGGTTTCTCTGCCCCACACGGGGTCTGTGTGGGGTTTGTACCCAGAGGGAGCAGCGACAGGCACCAGCCTGGGGCTGAGCCTCTGAAAGCAGCAGCAGCTGCCCTGAATCTCCTTCCTGCAGTTCTGGCAGCTCTACAACGCCATCACCCTGTTCCGCATGCTGCAGCACCCCGAGTGCAAGGAGTGGCAGGTAAGGAGCTCCGGGAGGGCCCTGGAGGGGGCCCCAGGCAGGTCCCTCCTGCTCACTCCGGCCTCTCCTCCCACAGGTCCTCATGTGCGGTCTCCCCTTCTCCATCCTCTTCCTGGGCAACTTCTTCACCACCCTCCGTGTCGTCCACCAGAAGATTCAGAACAAGAACCAGGACACGAAGGAGAACTGAAGTGGGGCACTGTGGGGGCCTGGACTGTTTCTGCCCACTGGCTCCATCCCCTATCCCCTTCTCCTCAGTTCCGTCCGGACTCTGGCGTCTCGTCCCATTCCTTGGAGGCCTGGGTGTGGGACAGAGCTTGGGGCCTGCTCCTGGACAGTCCCTGTGCTCAGGAGTCACTCACCTGGAGGCAGGAGCACCCTGCACCTCCTGCCCTGGCTGCCTTCCACATCCAAGCAGCAGGATGCTTGGGCCAGCCGCTCCCCCCCTTTCACTGGGATGTTCCCTGGCTGCTGGTGCTCCTCACTGGGACAGGGCAGCATCCAGGGACTGCCTCCCGCAGCTCCTGGGGTGCTGGAGGCTCCCCTTTTCCCCCAGCCCTGCAGCCAGGGCAGCCCCTGTGTGCTGAGGGCAGAGGCCCTCCAAGGGCAGCTGGGGCTGTGCACAGCCCTGATTCCAGGGCTGCCCCAGCTCCTCCCTCGCCTTCAATCCACAGGGAAGGGGTGGCTGGGGCACGGGAGGGGTGGGAGCAGCAGGAGCTGGGGCTGTGCAGGCTGCAGCCTGGGCTGGCAGCTCCTGAGGCTGCAGATGTGAAAATAAAGGGAAGGAGCTGCCCCGGGTCACCGGGACAGTCTGGGAACTGCTCCCACACTCTGCTCTGTGGCTTTGGTTCAGCAGGAAGGGGGGTCCTGACACAACCTCCCTGAAAGGAGGGTGGAGGTGGGGGGCAGTAGGACAATTGTTACAGTAGGACAAGAAGAAACAGCCTCAGGTTTCACCAGCGGAGCTTTAGGTAGATATTAAGGAAAATATCTTCACAAAAAAGGGTTGTCCAGCCCTGACAGAGGCTGCCCAGAGAAGCTGTGGAGTCACCATCCCTGTAGGGATTTAAAAGCCATGTCGATGTGGCAGCTGGGGACATGGTTGAGTGGTGGGTTTGGTAGTGCTGGGTTGTGGGTTGGACTCAATGATTTGGAGGGGCTTTCCAGCCTAAATGAGCCCATGATTTTATGAAAAGTCATCTCCCTGTGCCCTTCCATCAGCCTGAGCTGCAGGGGGTGCTCCTTCCCATGGCATCCCCGTCTGCACAGGCTGTGGCCACCCAAGGAGCCCAACAGAACCTCAGTGTCCCTGGAGTGGGGAAGAGACCCCCTGTACCAGCTGTACCAGCACCGGGAGCTCTGGAAGAACCAAAGAGCAGGTTGGGCACAGCTGCACCCCAGTCCAGAGCCCCCACTGCCATCCTCCCTCCCCTCCACAACCCAGCACTCAGGGTAAGGGCTACCCAGAGCTGCCACCACATCCCCAAATTTCCTCCTGGTTATCATCCATTGCTCCTCCTGCCTCCTTCTTCCCTCTGGCTGAGCAGAGAGAATGCAGGAAGCAAACTCCAGACACAGGATTTTTATTCCAAGGGCAAATGTATTTAAATAATTTACAATCATTGGACAGCCTGGAAGTCTGGGGTTTCTGTTGTTTTTTTTTTTTTTTTGGTTTTTTTTTTTCCATGCTTAAATCACAATGTTCAAAATAAAAACCGTATTTAAAAAATGACCGTACATGATGTGAGGGAAGGGCTGGGCTCAGGGGAGCAAGCAGGGCCCCCATGGGCTGAGACCCCACCTCCCAACCCGGGTGAATCCACAGGGAGAGGAGCTTCCCGCTGGTGTTGGAGCGAGGGCGGGCAGCAGGAATGGAGCAGGATATGCTGGTGGGGCCATGGGACAGCTCTGTGCCCAGAGCCAGCTGCCAGCCCCACATCCCAGAGCTGGGCAAACAGGAGGGAGGCAAAGCTGCAATCCCAGCCTCAGCACAGCCCCTCCACCCCTCTGCTGTCCCTGCAGGCCAGGGTGGGCTCCAGCCCCGGGGATAAGGCAACACCTCGTGTGCAGGGAAGGACTCCCTGGCAGTGTCTGTCCCTCCTGCCCCACAGTGGCTGTGTCCCTGATGGCCCTGGCCTCAAGGCAAACGCTGGTGCCATGGGGTGCACCCTGAGGTGCCGGTGACACCGCAGCTCCTGGACAGCAGCCTGAGCTACCCCCCTGCCCCTCTCAACCCTTTCCACCCCCTGGGTGCACAGCCCAGGGGCTGCAGAGGCCCAGGAAGGGTTGGGAGTGACACCGGGGTAGCCGTGGGCTGGGGACAAGACTGTCACCCACAGCAGCAGTGAGCGAGCAGGCACCTGCCAGCTCCCCTGGCCCACGCCTGGGGACCTGTTCTCTCCCTGGCCCCGCCAGCCCCGCTCTTAGCTCCACACATCCAGGGAGTAGCGGCCCTTTGTCATCAGTTTCTTTACATAGTCCACGGCCTGGGGCTGGCTCATGTTCCCAAACTCGGACACGATCTCGTAGAAGGTGTTCTGCACGTCCCGGGCCATGTTCCGGGCATCGCTGCAAACAGGGAGTGAGTGAGACACCAGAGCACAGCCACAGAGCCCTGCCACCTCCCACACACACCCCCCAGCCCCCTGCCCTCCTCAGAACCAGGACAGCATGACCCTCCCAGGGCTTGTAATGCACAGCTGGGGAAACTGAGTCACACTCCTTTTCCTGAGAATTGCCCCCAAATCCCCATCCTGTCCCCAACTTACCCACACACATAGATGTGAGCCATCCCCTCATTAACCAGCTTCCAGACGTTCTCCTTGTTCTTCTTCAGTAAGTGCTGGACATAAACCTGGCAGGAAACAAGGTGGGAGTGAGGAGAGGGGAGCAGAGCCCCCACACCACAGACCTTTGAGAGGGAGGCAAAGCAAGGCTGTGCTCATGGCTCTGGGAGACAGGGCAAGTGCTGGGTGCTCCTGCCTGCCATGGGAGTGATGGTGGGCAGCTGGCAGGAGGAACAGTGTGGTACCTTCTCAGCCTGGTCCCTGGAGAAGGCCACGTTGAGCTGGGTGAGGACTCCCTCCTTCTGGAAGCGGGCCAGCTCCTCCCGGTACAGGTAGTCCTCGTGCTCGTGGCGGCAGCCGTAGTAAAGCACTGTCTCACCCACCTCCTTGCCTGCAGGGTCACACAGCCCCCATCAGCTGGGCCCTGCCAGCCCCAGCCCTGCCCCTTCCCAACCTCCCCTTGTCCTGACACCCCCAGCAGCCCCCAACCCTGTGCTCTCCCCCACCCTGGGCTTGCAGAGCTGCACGATGGTTACAAGGGGAAGCTCAGGACTGATTCCCAGTAGTGGCCACAAGCTTTAGTATTGAGTCTGAGTGACCAGACTGATTATTTGGAGGTGTGGTGGTGGCAGAGGTCAGAGAAGTGCCCTAGGTCTGACCACCCCCAAACATCCTCTGCGGCCAAGAGAAGGACAAAGAACCTTTGTGTGAACAAAACCACTCAGCCCGCCCCAGCACTCTGCTTTTGGCTGGGCCCACCAGCAACAGGAGCAGCAAAGCTGCACCCTGGAGGCACCAGTGCCCCCCCAGAGTCCTGCAGAGCTCCAGCCCCTGGGCACTCACCCTGCTGCTTGAGCCAGGCCCGCTCCTGGATGAAGCCGACGAAGGGGGCGATGCCGGTGCCCGGCCCGATCATGATCACGGGCGTGCTGGGCTTGAAGGGCAGCCGGAACTGCGACTTGCGCACGTACATGGGCACCAGGGAGCTGCTCCCGTCCTGGGCAGGCACCTTGCTCCTCAGCCAGTTGGTGGCCACCCCTTTGTTCAGGCGGCCCGTCTTGGTCTCGTACTCCACCGTCACGGCACAGATGTGGATGGAGTTGGGATGGACCTGCAGGGAAGAGATGCTGGAACCAGGCAGAGAAGGAGCCCCAGCAAGCCCACACTGCATCCTTGTGCCCAGGAATGTGGGAGAAGTTTAACCTCATTTTAATGTTGGGACAGCTATTCCTCCCTGTGTGCTCCTCATGGGGCTTCTGTCTTGTCCTGAACTCAGCAGGGACCACTGAGCTTCCCTGGAGGTTGCCAAGAAGGACTTTTGACCAGCCCCTAAAATGCCCCCTTGCCAGGCAAACAGGCAAAGAGGAGCAGGGCTCCAGAGAGTGTGGTGGTATCAGGCCACAGCTGGCTGCAGCATGGCACTCTCACAGACCCTGTGGGAACCTGGGCTAACTCCATGCATGGAGAGCAGTAAATCTACCCTCTCATAGCAAATGTCACCAGGAGAACCCCCCATGCCCAGCTCCCAGCTGAGAGGAGCTGCAGCTGAAGAGGTCCCTCCACAGCCACATTCCCTGCTGGAAGCACACCCACCTTGGAGGAGGAGGCAATGGAGTAGTAGCGGGCCTGCAGGCGGGGCAGGAGCTCGCACAGGTGGTCGATGGGGGGGCGCAGGGAGGGCATGTCCTGCAGGATGGCCAGGATGTTCCTGCGGGCCTCCACCACCCAGCTGAGGTACAGCGCCTGCAGGCAAGGAGAGCACAGGCATCACAACGGCTGGCAAACACCCCCTCGGCTCTCTGGGTGCCTTTTGGGGATCCCCCAGCCCAGCCCAGCCCAGGTGGGAAGGGCAGGGCTCCCACCTTGCCCTCAGCAGCAGATGAGGCCATTTTGCGGAGGCGCTCCTGCTCGCCGGCGTCCGAGGCGTACTGGGCCAGCTCGTAGAGGACGTTGGTGCGGGGAGGGTTGGTGATGTCCAGGTAGTAGGTCAGGGCTGTGCGGTACGACGTGGGGCAGGGGAAGGGATGCTTCTTGTTGGATTCCTCTGGAGAAGTGGGAGAGAAAGAAAAATTAAAAATCGTCCACCTCATGCTGTTGTGTTAAGAGGTTTTGTGCAGGCTGCTACGCACACGGCGAGGGCTGGAGACAGAGCACAGTGGGTTTCAGGGAGGAGAGAGCCTGTGGGTCAGAGCCCCAGCTCCACAGTGAATAACCACCCTCCCCAGGCAGCTCCATCTCCCAGCAGCCCATTTTGTGTTTCATAGATGCTGCCTGACAGTTTAGCAGCAAAAAATACACCCTGTGTTCCCCAAGGGCTCCCTGCCCCAAGATGTGCATGCACAGTCCAGCAAACCCCCAGGCTAAGCAGGGGGCTGCCCTCCACAGCTAATTTGGCCACAGGCACTTACACCTCCATCAGATCTGGCCTCAAGAATGTCCTTAGGCTCTGTCAGCCACATACAGCTGTGCCAGCAGTCAAGGCTGGAGCCATTCTGTTCAGCCTTGAGAGGTCCGTAAGGGACAGGAATGACAGCACAGGACACTGCACAGGGGGCCACAGGCTCCAGCAATGCCTTAAATCCACTTTGTCTCTAGGAACCAGGAGCTCTCTCAGGCTTCTGGGCCAGCACATCTGCTGCCCAGGTCTGGCTGTGCTATTCTAGGACTGTGATGGGCAGCAGCTGCCATCTCCCTCCTGCCAGAGGCTGGCTCTGCTGGGAATGCTACCCAGGAAGAGCTCTTTGGATCAACACAAGTGCTCCCTGCTGGCAGTTCAGTCCCCAAGCCTGTGCCTCTTCCCAGGACTGAATAAGAGCATCTCACACACTCAGGGCCCTGAGGAGCTCCGGGGCTGCTGAAGGATGCTCTGGTGGGCTGATGCTCTGTAATTAGGAGTGTGCTGTTACATAATTTGTTGTTGAATGGGCTCACCAAGCACATTTCACAAGTGACCCACTTCAGCTTATCTCAGCACACAGGCTCTGAGCCCCTCTAAAACAGCACAACACTGAGAGGGGCTGTGGGACATCTGGAGGTGCCCCATGGGATCTGAGGGTGAAGGACAGAGGCCGCAGCTGGAGAACTGGAGACCCTCAGGGGTCATCCCTACTCACCATCCAAGTTGTTTAGGGACATGACAGTGTCCAGGTCCGTGCCCAGGATCTCACCAATCTGGTTCACCAGGGAGGAGTCGTTGGCTGGGTACACAGCCACGTGGTCCCCAGACTCATACCTGGCACAGAGCAGGAGGAGAGCACATGGAACACCTGCACCACTTCTCGACCACCCCCAGCTGCTCAGCCAGAAGACAAGGGGGCTGGTGCAAGAGGCAGCAGGACAACACTGAGGTCTGATGCACAGGACCTGCACCACCAGGATCCACAGAGGCAGCAGTGACAGCAGCAGTGACATTGTGGGATAATGGTTTCCCAGGGATTTTACAAGGCATCTCCCAGGTTAACAGCAGTTTTGCCAGAATTCCAGCAAGGACAGGTCAATTTCCCAACAAAACAGAGCAAAGCTCCTCAAAACCTCTGCAGCTGTTATGTTAAGCCACCTGGATTCATGACTTCCTAACAATTTAAGGAATTTAAGCCAGTGAGAGGGTCTTAAGAACAGGGCTTTTTGCCTCCTATGCTCATAGACCTAAACCAGGCAAATACAGGCAAGAGCAATCCCCGGCTCTCCTTCTCTCACAGCTCAGCTGCCCTCTCATTCACTGAGTGACTTCTAGAGAATTCCTGCTACTGGGAATGCTCAGGTAGGACAGGAATGTGGGATGGGATGGACCCCAAGCAGTGCAAGAGCTGGGAGCAAGTCCTGACAGGAGGTACCTGGTACAGAAGCCCAAAGGGGCAGTGTTAAGGAGCAAGGTGCCCTGCTAAGTGCTGGATGAGGCTGGTGCCACATCCTTGTTCTTTGCTCCTGACAAAACAGAGGAGCAGTCTCCCCCAGGGAAGTACCTGATTTTGGAATTGGAGATATCCAGCTCCAGGTGCATCAAGTGTCGCTCCCCACCCTCGTTCAGCTTGCGGTTCTCTGTGACCTGAGCCAGGAAGGGGTTCTTGGCATCAAACGGGCTGCAAGGAAAGACAAAGGCATTCAGGGATTCCCTCCTGCAGGCTCATGGAGCTCCTTGTACCCAGGCATGCTCCCTCTGACTCCAGAGCAGGCTCCCATGATTTGCTTCCTGTTCCAAAGCATACTGCACCACAGCACAAACCAAATTACGATCTGCTGCTCCCCACACTGGCACAGAAACAGATCATGATCCTGCTGCTCCCCACACTGGCACAGAAACAGATCATGATCCTGCTGCTCCCCACACTGGCACAGAAACAGATCATGATCCTGCTGCTCCCCACACTGGCACAGAAACAGATCCTTTTCCTTCTCTGCACAGCCTAGCAGTCAACAGCTTCTGTCCCATTAAGGACACATGACAGAGAACTGGATTGGAGGCACTGTCACATTTCAAAGAAATATTTCAGGCTGCAATTAATGTTTAAAGCTCATCTCCCCCAGCAACACTGCCAGCAGCCATCATGCATTGGCCACTGCAGGCAAGGAAAGGCTCAGGACAGATGCTGTGGATGTACCAGCCAAACAGCACACGTGACCACAGCCATCTCCTCACCACGAATGATTCATTAATTGGGAAATCTCAGAGTCCCAGTGGAGCTCTGAGCCCATTTCTCTCGGGCAGAGATCTGCTGTGCTGCAGGAGTGGCACTGGCTGCACAGCAGGTGCTGTTACAAACACCAAGGAGCCACCAGCCAAGACCTGCCCCAGGTACAGCCTGCCCAGGGGGCTTGGCACTCACGGCTTCTGGTTCTCGTAGCTCTTGAGCCTGCCCATCTCCCCCGTGTAGACTTTGTTCATGTTCACATCTGTGTGCACCACCAGCTCGTACTGCCGGATGCTGGGGGAGAAAGGGGAGAGAAAAGAGAAAAAAGTTAAACTGATCCCACAGGGTACAGCTGGAACCATCATCTCCTCTGCTGGATTTGCTGCAACTCAAAAACAAATGCAAATTCCACCCCTTTGCCCCTCTGGAGACATGAGGGAGCAGGCAGACTCTGCAGAAAGCCCAAAGCAAGGGCAACCCTCAGCCTCCCTGGAGCCTCACAACCAGCACAGCCAGCCCCAAAGGAACCAAAGCCATCATCTCCCCACTCAGAACAGGAACCCAGAGCTGGGCTCAGACTCACACCAGGACAGGCTCAGGCCAAACAACCCCAGTCACTGCTATACTTGAGTCTGGAAGGGGAGGCAGTGCAGAGGAAAGGAACAGCAGCCCAGGGCTGATGGCACAGCCACCAGCCAAGGTGGCCAGTCTCTAATACCTAAGAGGAGCTGCTCCCAAACTCACCTGGACTCTTCTCCTGTAGCCTCCACCCCAAAGTGCTCACACACTGCTGGCCAGAACTGCTCTCTCCAGGTGATGAAGTCTTCTTCCAGGCTAGCCAGGGCAGAAGAGAGAGTCAATAACCCACCCCCATTCCCAGAGAAGCCACCTGAGATCCCTATGCCCTCCTCCCAACACTGTGGGAAAAGCATTTGCCTTGGAGCCAGGCACCTTTGGTACCTCCACATGCCCACAGATCACCAGGAAAGCACCTGCAGAGCACTGAGTGGGAACTGCTGCTACACCAGACACCCCTCCCTTCCCCAGCTCTGCCAAGGAAGGCTTTGTTATTTAGGCTTAGTCTTTAACAAACACAGCTCCCTGCTGTCCACCCCTTGCATGAGGTGACCTTCCTAAGAGGTCATTATTCCCCATGGCACTGCTAATTTCTCCAGGCTCAGAGCCTTCCACACAGGGCATATCCCTCCCACAAGGCCCTGCAGACCTTAGAGGTAGAGCCACAGGTTGATGTTATGTCCCAAAGTGCTCAGATGAACACACAGAGGTAAAAAAAGAAAAAAAAAAAAAAAAGAAAATATCATTGTCCAAGTTGGAAAATTGCTGCCTCCCACCATAAAACACCTCCCAAGGAGATTAACCTGCCTCCTTCACTGGGATGGGTGAGTTTATTCACACAGGATGCAGCAGGGCAAAGGCAGAGGAGGCTGCAAAGCCTGCTCCAGTTGTACCCATGGACATTCAAAGCTGAGGTGGGACTTCCCAGACACAGGAACCCTCAGAACACTCCCTGTGCACAGGGAGCTGATTGTGGGAGACACAGCAGACACACACACTCACAAACATGTCAACCCCAACAACAAGCCTTGTGGAGCTTATTTCTGGCTTGGTAGTGGAGCCAATTCCCTGCCAAGGTCCCTTCCAAGATGCTTTCAGCCAGCTCTGACCAGCCCCTCAGCCCAAGGCACTCACTTGCCATCGTCATCTCCCAGGCCCAGCTCGAAGATGCGCTGCGCTCCAAGCTCCTCCAGCCTCTTGTCCACATACTTCCCCATGGCATTGAAGTGCTCATAAGTTTTGTTCCCCAGCCCAAACACCTGGAAGGGAACACTCATGAGCATGGAGAAGCAGGAGGTGGACTTTCCACATCCATTTGACAACCTCTGGCCAGGTATCACCCCACAAAGGATGAAGAACAAAGACAGTGAGACCTCTCCCAGCTCCCTCATCAGCTCTCCAGTAAGAATCTACTACTAAGAGTGTGTGATCAGGAGGCACCAGCACCTCCCCTGAGCCTGGATGCACTTCCAAGAGCTCCTGCACATCTCCTCGTGGGACCAGTAAGAACCTGGACTGCCTGGAGGCCCATTGCTGGCCTTTGCCTCCCACAAACCACACAGTAAAATCTTGCTCACCACTTCACACAGAGTAGCCTCACATCTCCACCAGAGGATTTTACTCTCATTTGCAATATTATGCTGCCTAAGGAATTTGGCCAGGGTTTAGGTGAGGTGGTTGTTTCTCAGCCAGTTATTCAGCTCAGCACTGGAAGAGAGCTACACTAAATCCAAGTGATTTAATTCAAGGGAGAAGATCTGGCCCCAGGCTGCTCAATTAGCTTCTGAAGAACAGCAGCAGCCTGTAGCTCATTTACAAACCTGTATTCAGTGCCTTCAGGGCTGTTTGGGGCTGTTTATACCAGGAAACCCTGATGATTTAGTGGAGTGGAGACTCTGACATTTGCATTTAAGGCCTCCAGAAGTACATTTGCAGGTGTCCACAAAGCCTGAGCAGGAAGACAGCAGGGACCTCATCCCAGACAAGGTGTACAAGGCACAGACATCGTGTTGGGCCTTTCCCCAAGCCACTCTGGAGGGCTCTTGACCTTCCTGCCCAAATGCAACTCAAGAACTGGAAAGGGGCCACTTACTGCAAAGCGGAGACCCGACAGGTCGGCATCAGCCTCCTGCAGCCAGTCGTAGAAATCCTGGGCATTATCTGTGGGATCCCCCTCTCCATAGGTGGCCATGCAGAACACTGCCAAGGACTTGTCAATCTCAGAGAGGCGACTCAGGTCTGACTGCAAGCAGAGGAAAGGAGGAATCTTCAAGGATCCCACACTATGGCTGTTGGGCAGCTCCTATTCCCATAGCGTAGGTGTGCAAACAGCACCACATGTTTACAGAAGGGGTTGGGAAAGGCCAAACCCACCCAAAATGGCTGGGAAAATAAAAGGAAACCACCCTCACTGGACTGCAAGTCAATATTTCTGCTCCACCAGCAAGAAAAGCAATGGGATTTTCCATGCAAGGCTTTAAAGGACTAGGAGAATGTAGAATAGCAAGGACCAAGCCCGTACCTCCATCTCTCAGGCTGATCTTTTCTCCCCTAACTGACACAACTGCCCCTTGGCAGGGTCACTGGATTTTTTTAGGGGGCACTGAAAGGTTGTGACTATCCCAAGGCTGTTCAAGGCTAAATTACCAGGTCATACTCCTCTGGATCTGCTGCCATGCCCCGGAGGCCATAGCGATGGGCATCTTTGGCGAGGCGATTGGCAAACTCCTCTGCTGTGCCCGTCTGGGAACCATAGAAAACCACTATATTTCGGCCCTGGAGAGAAAGAAAAATCCCTTTTAAATGGTGATTAGTCATTTGGCAAATGCATGGATGAAGCACAAAGGAAATGCCTGAGATCAGGAATCCTGGACTGCAACCTTAAGGCAAGCAGGAGTCTGCACTTGTGCAGGACTCCAAGAGCTTGGCAGAAAACTCAGGGCTGAGCTGTTAATGAGAACATGACTCTTGCCACTCTCAGAGGGGAGATTCAGGTCAGACTAAAACCCAAAGCAAAGAATAAACTTTCCAGATTTATTCTCAACTCCGAGGCTGCAGCGTGACTCCTGGAAACAGGGAACACCCTGGATGAGAATGCAGAACTTGCCAAAGGCTCTGGGCAAGTGCCTAAGCACCAGAGCTCCTGCTCTGCTGCAAGCCAGCTACTTTGAAGTAGAACGAAAAATGCATCCAGCCCTTGCTTCCTCTTGTGTCCAGACCAGCAGAGTCAAAAGCTGACAGTTCTGTGTACAATTCCCATTGCACAGCCAGCCAGTTTGGGAATCAACCACACAGATAAATAACTGCCAGCCAATGACTTCAAAGTGTCTGCCATTTCCCTTCTGACTTTGATCTCATATTACATTATTTTTTTCCACCACTGAATTTTCACTTTAATTTCTTCTCTAAGAACAACTCTCAGGCACAGACTAAGAGAGCTATTCCTGGCTGCTCACACAGCCTTCCTCTCTGCAGCAGCCATGTGTCTGTATCCAAACCAGCTCCTCCTGCTGACAGTTTCCAGAGGAAACTGGGATGGACACGAGCTCCCCCACCTTCCCAGCACCCGTGGAGGCAGAACAAGCAGCTTACCGTCTTCTTCATCTTCTCAATGAAGCTGCTGTCTCTCACTGGAGCTGCTCTGAAAGACAGGAGGAACCTCTTTTCAGATGAGCACATTCATTTTTGAGGTCAGGAATAAGCAAGTGGGAGAAAAGTGGCCTCCAGACCTCAGGGAAGTTGCCCAAAAGGGTGTGAATCTCCACTGACCACTGTTATTCACCTTGTCCCAGGGATGCCTATTGCTCAGCCACAGGGCTTCTGCACACAGCCATGCAGCAGGGATTTGGAGCACAGGGGGAAAAGCTGAGCTCCTCCCTGGCCCCCATCAGTGAATCCTCCCATGGGAAAAGCCCAGGCACACAGCCCTGCCCACCAGGAAACCCTTATCAACTGCTCCGAGAGGTTTCACAGCTGAGCAGGCTAAAGGATCTCACAGGAGCAGGTCTGCAGATAAGTCTCAGAGGCCGAGCCATGGTTTGAAAGAAGGGAGTGGAAAACTCCCTCCCTTCCCACACCACCACGGGCAGGCAGGATCAGTCCTGAGCCATGCTCCCCAGGGCACATCCCCCAAACCTGAGGTCAAACAGGGCTAAAAATCAGCTGTTTCTACCTCCAAACAGCATGCCAGCCATGAGCCCCAAGCTGGGGAGCCCTGTGGAGCAGGCACACACAGCTGATCAGACCCACAGAGCTCCCAGCAAGACCCCCACTGCCAGCCAAGGTCCTGTGGAGCTCATGCCATGCTGGGTTCCTGTTCCCAGGATGGATCTCCTGCACAAAACATTTGCATTACTGTATAGATGTGGCCTTCCCTAGCTTGGAAGGGGAAGAAACCCCAGCAGAGCCAGAAACATGGAGGTGGGGATTCACACTGCTGTAGCTGCCCCGTTAGGGAGGGAGCCAGAAGAGCTTTGATATCCTCAGCACATCTTTGGATTTTCAGTGTCATGGAGTGAAAACAGCCCAGCCCTGGGGACCCTGGGAACCTCCCAAGCAGAGGTGACCATAACTACAGTCAGATTAGGTGCTGGGAGCTTTTCAGAGCAGGCCAGGACAGAAGCTCCCCTGCTGTCCTCCCCCCAACTTTGCTAGCAGGGAAGATGAACATGGGACCCGTTCCAGTTCCACAATGGAAGAATGCAAGGCCGGGTCTCCTGTGGGAAGAGAGAAGCCTCCAGGCAAAAAACAAATGGTTTTGGCTCCAGCCCATGAGAGAATGTGAAGAGCTTGCTAACAGTTTCCTCAACTCTGTAGCCCAGAGGGAGGGATCCTTGCGGATGTGCCGAGGCATTTGCGGAGAGCACACACAGGCAGAGCAGCAGGGTGGGGGACGTTCATCAAACATCCCTTCCAGCACCCCTTGCTACCCAAAGGGATCAAGGAGCTCCATAACTGGGCCTGACAGCTCTGAGCATCAACAGTCTCATACAAAAGACAAAGCACACACAAAGGACAAGCAAAGCTGACCCCAAAAAGCTCCCCAAGGCAGCCGTGCTCCCAGGAGAGCTGCTTCACACCCCTGCTTGGCTCTCTCAGCAGTTAACAGTCCCCCCATGTTGTCATTTGTCCCCTGTTGGGAACTGGGATATCACAAATATCTTAAGGGAGCAGCCTCAGCCCTGCCCACGCTGCAGCCAGGACAGGGCTTGGGAGGGCTCTCAAGACACAGCTCTCACTTAGTTTTTGTCTCCTTGGTGAACTTCTTTAATTCCTGCCCTCTGCAAATGAGATCAAATTAAAACAACTGTTGGTTTAACTACTAAACAAAATGCTTTTAAAGAAGGAGAACAAGACAAGTTTTTAGATCCTTTCAACAAGCTCCCTTTGGGAAAGAAAAGGGAGCAGCACATGGAGCTCGTCCGTTTTCAAAGGAGGCAACCCTGCACTGAAGTGAGTGCTGGAGAACAGGCTGTGGCTCAGATACAGAAGAAATAATGACCCTGGCTTTGGAAAAAAGGCTACACAACTCCCTGAAATTGCTTCATCAGGGTGGCCTGAAAATCTGAGCAATGAAAACACGCAGGCACCGAAGGCAGAAACTACACACATTTTCACTGCTCTGCCAGGGAAACTTGGAAGAGAAAGTTTGTCCTCAGCAAGGACTGCTCTTACAGCTTAGACAGCTCAAGGTAGCAGCTACAAGCACTAGAAGAAGCACTGGGTGGAGGGAAGGGAATTAACCCCATTGTCAGAGTGAGCCTGTAACTTGTACAGCTCTCCCACCCCTGGTGAGAGCCCACAGCAAAAAGAACTCCCAAGGGCTCTCTGTCACTTTGGTTTCAGGAGAAAGAAAGGATGGGAGAAAGCTTCCAACAGCTCAGCAAGAATACCAAAGTCTGTCTCAGCTGAACATCTCTCCTTCAGAAAGCTCCTGTTCCCATGGCTTTCCTGCTGAAAGCACAGATACATCCAGAAGTGAGGAGGCAGCCTGGATGCTGCACAGAAACTGAGCACCGACAGCAGGGTCTCCACTGGAGCAGCCTGCTTCCAAGCAGAGCCTCTCCCCTTCCTTCTCCTCCTGTTGCAGAGGGAGGAGGCACCCACTGCACCCAGCTTTGGAGCTGGAAGGACCCCACCAGCCCACCAGGCAGAGTAACTCACCTGGCCACGGCCGGCTCTTCCCGCGGGGCCGAGTACACACAGCCCATGGCAGGGCAGGGAGGAGGCAGACAAAGAGTCCAGGGCAGCTGTGTCTGCAAAGGGAGCTGTGGGGGGACGGATCTAACTTAGCTCTGGAGCCACAGGCACACAGGCCTTTCCATTCTGCTCCTCCCGGGCGTTAAAACCAAGCATCAGCCTTTTGTTGAGGAGAAGAGAGCCGGCACAAAAGGTCCCGGCACGGGTCATAGCAGGAGTGGTGCCGTCCACTCCGATCCTCGTGGTGGGGCTTTGGAAGTTACTGAGTGGATCTGCGCAGTCCTGAGAAACTGCAACATCTGGCAGCAGTGGCAGAAAGGAATTAGGAGTGGAGAATGAAACCTCCCAGGATCCTCCGCAGCACACGTCCCTCTCCCATCCGCACGGAGCAGGGGACGGGACACAAAACCCTCCCCCAGCCTCGTTCCCTTGGAAACTGTTTATATCACAGCTGCTTTTATATACTCTTTTATAAAAAAAAGAAAAAAAAAAGAAAAAAAAAGCTTGATGCTGCAGCTGAATGAAACGATTCCAGACACTGCGTGAGCAACGCTTCGGGTAACTATGGCAGTGCCATTACGGAGGCAGCTCAAAGGAGTTTGTTTTCCTCAGGATCCTATTAAATTAAATTAGAGATGGTCTCTCTCACACACAGGCAGCAGAGAGCTAATCAGGCTGAGGACTTGGAGCAATTCCTGCCACAGGAAGCCCTACAAGTACCAGGGAATGGATTTCTGCATGGCTGCAGAACAGAGATAAGCCAGTTTCTGTCCCAAACAATGTTAAAGAGGCGGGGAGAAGGGAGAGGGTGGCACTCAGCATACCAATGCCTGTCCCACCTGCATCTCCCCAGGATGACTGTCTGCAGAGTGGGGACAGGAGAAGGGAAAGAAATCTGTGATTGAGAAACTTGCAGAGGAGGAGCAGCCAAAGAGCAAAAATAAATTCCTGCATTCCCCGGCAATGGCCCTGTGAGGAAGTGCCGTGGTGGCCGTGGCTGCTGCTGATCCAGAGCTGCTCTCCCTAACAACATCTGCAGAGCAGGCTGCAGGGAGGGCTGCTCTGGTGGTTTTAATTAAGTCTGAAAATGGTCAAAACACAAGCAATGCTCAGTCAGTGGGATCCCAGCCTGGCCCACACACACGTGTTACATGTCACAGGTACAGGACACCACGTATGCAGGAAACACTGCATGTGCTGGGTTCTGTGGAACTTCAGGGGAGGAAAACAGCTCCACTTGGCTTAAGGGTGAAGATCAGCAGCCTGATCCCTCTCCGAGCTGTGGCTGAACCTGGAGATGCATTGCTGGGGCAAGATCATGATGATTCCCAGGCCACGCAGAGAGAACCCAGCCCAGCTGCCATCCAGAACAGGGCATCTCAGCCTCACATCTGCTCTCCCACAATCAACGGCAGTAACAACAGTGGCACTTCCTTTGCAGACCCTGCTGAGCTGACATGGTTTTATGAAGGTGTGCTGCTCCCAAAAACCCCAGAAGGGCAATGAGGTGCTGGATGCTGTGTTTAGGTCAGAGACTCTGCTTGCAATCTTCAGCATTGCAAACACATTGCTAAAGCAGCAGCCACTGTGACGTGTCCGAATTGTTATTTAGCACCTTCATTCTCCAGAGTTCTGAGGCTGAAACTCGGGGGCCAAAGTGACACAACTGAAACCATCACCCAATGCCATCAGATAAAGCAGTTCAGGACACTTTGGCAGAGCTGCAGAGAACGAGCTGAAGAAATGCAACCCCTCTAAAGGTCAAGGCTCTCCACTCCAGCCAGAGACAGCCCCACTGAGGCCTCTCTGCCTTCATGAGTCTGGGACAGCTCCCCTGCCCCCCCATACCCAGCCAGCCACAGGCAGAGGCTGACAGTGGGACCCTGATTTGCTTGTTCATCAGAAAGGAAACTCCACCCCAAATTGAAGGATTACAGGAGGGAAGGAAACCCAAGGCTGACCAAGTTTGTTTTCCCACTCATTTTCCTCCCAGTTCCAGGCATCCCATAAATCCCAGTGCAAAAGCTGCAGGAAGTCACTGTCTCTGTCCTGAAGGATGGATGTGCCACCAGCCACAGCCTTGGCTTTTAGGGTCACACTGCCCTCAGACCAGCTTGATGACCACAGCAGGGCTGCAGCAGGGTACAGGGAAAAAACACTCCACAGCCTCCTCTCACTCTGCACCTGCCTGCTGACACTTTTCCAGAGTGCAGCTGTGTCAGACAACTCGCTGAACCACCTCACCTCTCCGGTTATCAGCAACAGGAGGTGCTGCTGTTTCACATCTCCCACTAGGAGCAGTTGCTCCCTCTGCTCGCAGGGACAGAGAAGGCAGCACAGACCCCACAGAGGAAACAAAGTGCCCATGAGGCAGCTCAGAGCCAGGACTTGCAGCCAGGCTGGGATGGAAGCCCATGTGCTGAGGCCCTGCAGCAGAACAAGGTGGTAACACACAACCAGAAGTCAAAGCTTCCCTGCAAGGTCACCACAGCCTCTGGAAGAGCTGCACATGATGGGCTGTAGGTGGAATCAGTCACAAGGATGGGGAGCACGGGAGCCCAGGCTGTGCCATGGCAGGATCCAATTTCAGATGGATAGTGCCCTTTCCCCAGCCAGCTCAGCTCTCACTGCAGCACAGCCATTCTTACAATCTCCAGAGGCGACCACGTGCACTGACACACACAGCCCTGGCTGGCAGGCACGGCAGGGAAAGCATCCCAGCAATCCAACAGAACACATTCCCAAGGGAAGGCTGGGCTGGCACAGGCAGCTGGGCTGCTGCCAGCCATGTGTGCACCCATGGCAGCACAGCCAGGGCCACTGCTGCCCTTTAAAACCCTCCCAGTCAGAAAAGGTACTTTCCAACCTCCTGCTACGCCAGAAACAAAGAATGAACTAAAAAATTCAGCAGAAAACTGATGTTAAGTTTGGAATGTGACTGAGACAAGGAACGAAATGCACCCAGATCTCCACCTGTGTGGCTCGTTCCTGGCCCAAAGCCCTTTGCAGGAGACAGGGTGGAATAAAGCTCTCCCTCTCCAAATCAAGTCTCCCACTCCAGGGGTAACCTGGTACCAAAAGCCAAACATGTTTTACAGGAGCTGCCAAGCAGCTCATCTCAGGAACTATCTCCCAGCTCCCCAAGACTATTCCTTTCCTTCATAGCCACGGGTTGATAAAATCTCCAGTAGGAAACCTGTTGAAGAGCAAGCAACCTTTCTCCAGATTTTATTAGAAAACACTGAGAATTAAATCCTTAAAGAGTTTTGAAGTACAACCAGAGGCTTTCCTGCCTTGCTTGGGAAAGGCCAATTCCCAATTTGGGCCACACGGTGGGGTAAGGCAGAACTGCAGCCTGGCTCTTCCACCAGGATTTCTGCACTGTGAGCAGAACCCACAGCAGCTGAGGGCACAGAAACGCCCTCTCACCGACCTCCCACAATCCAGCTGAGCTTCCCAGAACCCACCACAAGCAAGAGAGAAAAGCTCCACTAGAGCCACGCAGCCTGAGAGTTGTTACTTACACTGACTGCATTTTGGGGAGCTCAGGCACTTCCTCCTTTTTCTTGCGGAAGAAGAACCAGTAGGTAAACAGTCCAGTGATGAGGGAGATGAGGAACACGTCTGTCATGCTGAAGAGAGAGTCCTGCTGTGCAGTGCTGTCAGCAGCAGACATGGTTGGGTCCATGCTGGGCTCTCCCATGGCAGTCAGAGGCACTGTGAGCAAGGAAAAACAGTGAGCACCAGGCAGCCACATGGGACAGCATTAAAGCACACACAGAAAATGAGTTTTGCTTTACACTTAGTCTTAGGAGCACAAGGCTGCCCAACAACTCTTTGGATAAAGCCCTTGCATCACAGCTCTGCAAGGTTCTTCTGTGCCCCAAGGTGTCCCACCAAGCTTTTCCTTCCTGTTGTATCCATGCTGATCCAGCTGAGGGAAAGCTGTTTGTGCTTTCCCTCTGCCAGCAGCATCAGAGCAGCCCCACACTCCAGCCAAGGAGCCAAAACAGGCTCCTACTGACACCCCAGCAATACCCAACAGGGACTCATGGCCAGCCTTTACTAAAGCCCTTACTCACCACACAACCCCTGGGGTGTTACTGAGGGATGACTCCACTCTTCAGCCACCCCACAGATCTGGGGCTTCCTCCCTCCTTCCCACAAGGTGACAGGATGCCCTGGCCCCACTTCTGGGCTAATAAACCACAGAGCAGGACTGTGGCACCAACCCCACTGAGCATCCTCACAACAGGTTGTTGCAACACAAATGATGAGTATTTCTGATTTACTCCATTGCAGATTGGATTTACTATCCATCTCTCCCTGGCTTCCCTTTGGCTTCCCAGCCCCCTCCATGATCTCCAAATGTTTAACTTCCATCTCCTTGAATTGTTCCTTTACACTTACCAAGGCAGAGTTTAAGCAATTTGGGACTTGCCCACAGCCATACCCAGAGTCTGTGGTAGCAGGAGGGTGAACACCCAGCCCTCAAATAATCAGGCAGCCCTATGGCCCCTGTCCTTCCCCTGGGGAGCCACCCATCCCTCCCTCCCTCCCTCCCACTGCTGTGCCAAACCTCTGAACTCCTCTGACCCTAATCCAGATGGCAAGATTATCTTCCCTACATGCAAGGACACACTCTGTCCAAATAAACAGATAATTAACTCTAAACTTGATGTGGAAGGGCAAAGTGACTTTCTCTTTGTACTTGGGCATCCTGCCAGCCCAGGAGACCATGGACATTTGAATTTGCAGAAAAGTGACTCAGCCGTGGTGTGTCACAGGAGGGAGAGGATTTCTCAGCCATGGCTGAGAAACAAAAGTGACTGAAGTTGAAGGTTATGCTAATACATTCAGGAGCTGGGAAGAGAAGGGAAGGTGATGCTTAGGGAGCACTAATGAGGGAGACTAGGTATAGCCTTCAGCAAAGGTCAGCCCCTTGTTGTTACCCCCACAAGGGCAGTCCAGCTCCAGACAACACACAGCCCTGTGCCACAGGGCACCAGCCATAAAGAGCACCCTGTGGAGCACAGGGAGAAGTCCACAGCCACCTGGCAGTGACCCTGGGTGGGTACTCTGGCAACCCAATTAGTGCTCAACCCCACAAGAAGTTTCATTTGGTGGAGAACTTGGCAAGTAACTGCATTACAAAGAGCACTAAAACACCACTGCAAAGCTTCCCATTAGGTTCCCACAGAAGACACCGAGGCAGGGTGCTGGAGGAAAAATAAGTGTGATGTGACTGCAGACAAGCAAATTGCACATTCCTCTCCACCAGACAGGTCACCCTGTCCTCCCTCCCTGAAAAACAGACTTTCCATGCCTGGATCTTGGAGCCAAGCAAGAGCTGGATGTTACTTCTGTACAACTGTAGACTAAACTGTTAGTTAAAGCCTCTACAGCTGGGGCTTAGTTGCCAAAAAGGCACAGTTCCCAGGAGGATCCCTCTCCTCCTCCTTATCTGGTTCCAGTAAATCACCAAGGAGCTGGTCTGGCAATCAGCACCAGGGGAATATGCTGGTGTGGGGAAAACGTTGCTGATTTATTACTCTTATTCCTGATGAAAGCTCAGAAATTTTAATTACAAGCTCTTCTCCTCTTCCCCTCTGCCACCCAACCTGTAGGAATTTCAGCCAAAACCTGCCAGTCTTCATTTCACAGAGTTTTGGGGTTTTGGTTCTTGCCATCTCACTCATCACTTGAACTGTCATTACATCTCAGGGCAAAGAAGCCCTGAGTGGTCCATGATTCTTAGGGAGCCTCAGCTGCTGCCTGTGCACAGCACAGCCCAGCTCTGCAAAGAGAAGGAGGAATCAGTGCCCAGACATAGGCAGGAGTAAGTATCTCCAACTCTGCAAGGTGGCTTGGTTTTTTCAGCAGCAGTTTCACTGCCCAAATTACACAAGGGTGGACAATTCCCCTCATACAGGGGATGGCCATGTCAGTAAAATATCCTCAGAACAGCCTGTCTTTCACTCACTTTTCCTGAAAATCCCAAGGCACATAAGGCAATGACAAACCTTTGCTCAGAGGAAGCCATGAATAAACACAAGGCTGATGCAGACCACACTGAGCTGGTTTGGGGCAGGAGCTGCAGCTCCCTCCCTTCTGAGCACCAAACCCAGCAGCAGCTGAGCCCTGGCAAAGGCTCCTTGCTCAGGACACAGCAGCCTCCCTTGTCACCAACTGCACGTGGAGAGAGCTCCAAACCAGCCATGTTTGTGGTGAGCAGCACCTGGCCCACAGCAATTCCCAGCTCCAGACAGCTCAGACATGGATATTCATGAGCTGCCCTGTGTGGGCAAAGAATGAGGGCAAGAATGAGCCTGTGCTCTCCTCAGCCAGGTGAGGGCTTTGTCTCCAGCCAAAATTCACGGCTGTGCTCCGAGCAGCAGAGCTTCAGCTCCCAGAGCAGAGGGGGTTGGCTTTCTCAAGCCTCCAGAGGTGGTCTGCTCTCCCAGGCAGGGCTGCCCTGGAGAGGCATCCTTGGGGAGGCAGCTCCCAGGAATGCTGCCTGGGGGGATGTGGGGGTGGAAGCTGTGCTATCTCCTTGCCTTGACCACACTGCAGCTCTCCAGGGCTTCAAAGGGGAGCCCAGCAGCTGCAGCCAGGCCACCCACCCACTGCCCACAGCCAGGGAAGGGAGCATTCCAGGAGGCTCATGGCTCTGGTGCATGGAGCAGAGCTCCTTGCTCTCCTCTCTTCATTCACAGTCTCCACACCACAAAGTTTCTACACCGACCTCTAACCCTGGGAGGAAACATGGTCATGGCCTAGTGACAAAAGCTGCTTGAATTTTGATGCTGGGCTCCCTCTGGTCCTGGACATTTGGTTATTCAAGGCCTATATCCCAGCTACAGATTCTTCTTCTTGCTTTCCCTTCACCACTCCTACCTTCAGGAAAAGCAAATATGTCAAATTAGGTCTAATTTCTCTTTTTAAAGGCTTGTCTTAACTCAGGAACTATTGAACTCACTTCACCCAGCACAGGAAGATTATTACTCAGTTTATCTGAGTCTTACCTAGCTGGCTGTAACAATTTTTTTCCAGAAGTTCACAGCAAATTTGTCATTTTCAAATGACATTTTCATGTAATTTTCAAATACATGTCCTTTACTAACTTCCTGTGAAAAGAAACCTGACTCTTACTTGAAATTTAGCTATCCTGGGAATCCTACAGTCTCTGGAAGGGCCTTGGTAGAATCAAAATAGGTTTTTAAAAGGAAAAGGAAATTTATGATGCAGAAGTAAAACTTTCCCTGACAGCAGTATCAAGGGTGGTCATTTTATCCACAGTGTTTATTATATCTTCAATCAAAGTAAGACAAGATGTCCATATCCCTGGGGCTTTTTCTAATGGTGGCTCCAGTTCCTGGATCCCTGCTTGTGCACACAGCAAAGCCATCAGTCTCAGCAAAATGTGAGCATTTACATCACACAGAAAAGTCACAACATTTTGAAAGATTGCTATCAAGCAATGCTGTGTTTTAGCACAGCTTTTCAGCCCCTGAATGTGAGAATTTTCTTGATACATGGCAGCTCACAATAATTCAAATCACCAGGGACCTTCTCTGCACATCTCTGTGCTAGCAAACACTTCATCTTCATATTAAATTAAATGTATTCCTCATTCTCATGCACACCTTTTAAAAAAAAGGACTGGAAGCACTCTCAGTGCCAGGCATCCTCAAATTCCCCATGATTTCCATACAGAGTAAAGGGTCTATAAGGTCACAGGGTTAAAAATACTTAAATACATATAGAAACAGTATTACAACAAACAAGACAGGAGTGATGAAGGCCAAGTGATCAGCAACCTGAAGAGATTTATTCTCCTTCCTTGCATCAGGAGATGGTACATCAGATGTTCCCTGGGACACAGCACCACAATCACAAAACGTGGCTGGGAGGTTTCCCCTTGTGGAAGTCACCCTGTGGCATCTCCTGGTGACCAAAAGCACCCTGGGACACAGAACCAAAAGCACAAAACGTGGCTGGAGGTTTCCCCTTGTGGAAGTCACCCTGTGGCATCTCCTAGTGACCAAAAGCCTTGGCTCTGAAGCTGAACTGGCAATGTGGGCAGGAAGTTGTCTCTCTTGAGACTGAAGTAGCCTTTTTCTTAACGTAGTATCTGTGATCAGTTTCAAGTACCTCAGCTGGACTTCCCAGTCCCAGACCAAGACTGCAGCCTGTGACTCTTGCCCCAAAAAATGAGTGACCAAGTTCTGTGCTTGACTCTGCCCCGTGCCACCATCAGCACACCCTGATGTGCAGCGTCAGCCTCGCCGAGAGGGGAAGGAGAAGGAAAACTGCTGAGCAAGCACAGCCCAGGCTGCTCACTGCCCCCACCTCTGATAATCGATCCCCAGCAGCAGCTGGAGCACCAAGGAGCCCCAGACTGCAGCCCAACACTCCAGAGGGATCCCCACAACGCCCACATGCCCTGCAGACACTGCCTGCCCTGGCACGGCTGGCACAGGGGCTGCACCCCCAGAGCTATCAAAACACCCCGGGTTTTCCCAAGCATCAGCACCCTTTGGACATCTGCAGATAAGCACAGGAGCTGCAGGTGGAACCAGTGTTCTGCAACATGTGCAGACTCAGTGGTGATGGAGTCAAAGAGGAATTGCGTGACAAATGTGCAATGCCACCAGCCACCCTCTGCCCGACGCTGGCACCGGTGCCAGGCTCCATTCAAAGGGAGCTCAGCAGGGTGCAGGCAGAGGAGCCTTCCCAGCCCACAGCAAAGTCCAGGCTGTCTCAGCTGAACAGCAGCAGGGTTTGGACCCAAACCACCCCTGCAGCAATGAGATCCCCTCGTTTCTCACATCACAGTCCCAACTGGAGCTCTGGAGCACCCATCCCCTCTCCACCAGCCCATCCAACCCCTGCAGCAACACTTACCAAAGCACTGCTTTCCAGATTCTCATAAACAGGAGTCCATGCAAGTCTAACTGCAGATATAACAGCAACACATACTCAAAAAGCTCCTTCAGACTGACCTTCTCCAGTTCAGACTCCCACTGAAGCCCTGCACAGCCACAGAGGGCAGGGGACAAGGGGGCACTGCTGGCAGGGAGGGCACTCGTGCTCCCTGCAGCCTCGTGACAGTGACCCTCATGTCCCTGACTCAGCACAGGCATCACGTTAGGGAGCAGAGAGAAGTGCAGCTGTCAGGATCTCCAGCTGGGAGCTCTGCGTGGCTGGGGATGTCACCACTGCCACCAGATCTGCCAGGCTCCTCTTTCTGACCAGGAAGGACCATCCTCAATTCCCAGGGCAGAGGAAGGTGTGTGTGACCAGATTTCCCTTCCCACCTTGTCTGCCCCAGGGATTGCTCTTCCTCTTGTGCTGATCATGGCACAACACAGATTAAGGGCACAATCAGCCTTGAGAAGAAGCCTTTAAAAAGCCCACTTTTAAATCAGAGACAAATTTTTTCCACCAGCATCATGGCACAGCCCCAAAATTCAACCTCAGAATAGACACATAAGCGATAAGCAACCAAACCAAGTGAAAACTCCAATTCTTTGTACAGCACTGACCTGCAGCCTGAGATTTAGGTACAATGGCAAAACAGGAAGGCTGTTAATAGAAATTAAATAACTGAAACATCTGGGAGGAAAAAAAGAAAACCACTGGACCGGTCTCTTACAGGTTTGCAAAGTTTGTGGAGAGCTCACAGAGACTGCAGCACCAAAAGGAAGCTACACTGAGACCCCATCACTCCTCCCAGCAGTGCAGTAGAAGGAAGAGACTTGCCCACAAACAGGAATGCAGTCTTGTGACCAGACAAGGGCTTTCTTCTTTCACCCACTAATGACATCAGGCTGTCAGGAAGAGGAGCCCCACAGACACAATCCCAGGAGGAAGGAGGAGAAGCAGCAGCAGAGACAGAGGGGCTGTGGTGGAGGTGGCATTCCTGCCCAGACTCCTGTGCCTGGTCTTCTCTGAGCCCCACTGCAGCCAAGACTTCCTGCATTTTAATGTGTGATATTGAGCCAGCAGACCCTCAGGACAAAATCAGATATTCTCTTATTCCTCTTAGAAATGCAACCAATTAGACTAAGAAATTCTGTTTACATCAGCCTGTGCCAGCCTCAAATGAGCTCTTTTTACTTTCTCTTTTAGTAAAAGGAGACCTGGCAGGAAAAGTTGGCCTTTCAAAACAAAAGCAGTTCATGGAAGCAGGTGCTCAGATCCAGGTTATTTAACAACTGCCTTGGATCAGCCTTTTCTCCACAGCTCTGCCACACAGACTGCATTTCCCATCAACATGAGGATGCTGATCTGGCCAGACAAGTGGCCCTGTTTGGCCTGGTCTGCACAGGCTCCATGCTTGGGGTGGGAATCCTCACACAGGTGAGTGAGTCCCTGGGCTCGTGGGGAAGGCAGGCACAGTGAGAAACCTCACAGCTTTCCCTGCCCCTTCAGCCTCCGTTGGACCACACGTCCTGGTGTGAAGGATTCTACACCTACAGCTTCCCTATCACTTTCTTCCAACATATTTCCACAGCTTCCCATTAACCAGCTCAATAAAGAAGGGCAGAAAGTAGCAAAGCCTCACACAAAACCAGGGAAGTGCTTCTGCACACTTCCACCAGCTCAGAAATCCCAATCCAATCTGAGGAGCTGGCTGCAGCAGCACCTCAAGCAGGGAAGGAGCACAAAAACTGCTGGGGTTTTTTAATGAAACAAAAATTACTCTCACTGTGAAAGGTGTCTTCTACCCAGACCCTGACACACCAGATCAGACATCAGCAAAACTACTATTTTAGACACAGGACAGATACAGAGTGTGCATCAGTCAGTCTGGATCTTGAAATACTGCATATTTGAGCTTCCACTGTGTCACACTCGCATGTTTTGTGGCCCCTGGGTCTTATTCAAGGACAGCAGAGCAGCTGCAAAAGCAAGGAAGAGAACAAGAACTGTTTTACTGAGGCAGAAAGGAAATCTATGCTATGGGTATGCTCAGGTGGGGCTGTGCAGTGAGCCCAGTGCACTGAACCAAAGGATTTAAGGCATTGCCCAAACAAAAATGAAATCAAACTTGCCAAGCTACCTTAAAGCAAGCTAGAATTACTGAACTTGTACATTTCCTTTTATGAGATAAAAGCCTGACTCTCAACCTTTAAACACGGGGGATCTCCCCATCTTAGGCACTTGGACACCTTCCTTCCCAGATCAATGTGAGCCAGCATAGAAAAACAGGAGTTCAGGGTTACAGGATAAACACAACCTGAGAATGGCAGGTAACTGACCCCCTGTGAACCAACACTGCTCCCCAGCCTCCCCTCTCAGTGAGGGGCAAATCCAGAGCACCACACCTCAGCAACTGCTTGGAAGAGGAACAGGGGCCTTGCCAGCACCAATATTCAGGAGCAGGGACAAGCCTGCAGGAGTTTTAAAAAACCCTGTTGCCAACTCCACGGGCACCTCTCAGGCCAACAACTGCTCAGAGGGCAAAACCTCAGCAGCAACCCACCCAGGCATGGACTTTGCGTGGTTCAGGTCCTGCTGAAGATGTTTTTTCTAAGATCAAGAGGGAAAACAACGTTTTTTCAGCAGCCTCTTCTGTGAGTGCTGTACCCTGTGCTGCCACAGCCACAGCTGGAAGTTCCTCTCCTCCCCACAGGCTGTTTGCTCACCCTCTGCCTGAGTTTGTGGAGGGCTGGTGTGACAGGCTGTGGCTTTGCCTTATGCCACCACTGGGAAAGGAGCCCTATGGATGGGGTCAGTAGCCAGAGACTTTGACCTCTTCCACCAGGAGAAGTCTAAACAGCAAAAGCCTCTAATGCTGGTCTCTTTTGAGAGGTTTCCTCCAAAACCATCAGCTGAAAGAGCACCAGAGGGACAGGGTTAAACAGATCTTCAAAAGTTTTCAAAATTGTCAAGACTTTTGATCAGAACAGTGCATTTTGGGGATTTATTTATTTATGTCTAGAGAACCAAGCACTGTTTATAATGAGCCAGGATATTTTGTATTTATCAGCCTGGTTTCCTCTGAGAATGGAAGAGTTTTTCAGACATCACAAGCCCATCTCCTGCATTGCTATAGGGTTTGGAGGTGTTACTGCATGATCCCTGCACCTCTTGGAAACTCAGCACTACAGCTGTCCTGCTCTGGCTGCCCTATCAGGAGGGTGTGCTATCACCCTACAGAACCTCCCTGCCTGCCATGGGTCAGCAATCTGACCTGGACTTCACCTTTTTGAAATTATTTGGGAAACACAGACCACTTCCCAGCCCAGCCCCTTGCAATCACACACAGCCACAGCAGACCCCAGGACACCAATTCCATACCCAAAACATGACACAGGCCACAAGACAGCAGAGAACTCAGGGGTCACAGGCTGAAAGGCTGGTCCCAAGCTGCAAAAACCACAGCTCTCCAATGCCCCAGCAGAATCAACACAAAGAGAAGATACTTGACACAGGGGTTTTTTGTTCCTCTGTAAAAGGAGCTGCTCCTCTTACCTCCAGCAGTTATGCATTGAGTCCTGTTACACAACCAGGACTTGCACAATCCTTGCAGGCGTTTTATCAACTTGCTCCTCCAAAGCTTGGAGTTAGAGAGGAGATGCAGCAATGACCCGTGAAAGAGAGTCAATTGACATGTTTCACAAGCACACAGCAAGATCCAGCACCACAAAACCACCAACTCCCCAGGCTGGTTGTTAAACCTTCCCAGCAGACTTCCCTTGCACTGCCAGAGCCAGATTTTACCAAGGAGAAAAATCCAACCCCATCTCAAACTCCAAACCTCACCATCTCCTACTCCACACAGCAAGAAAGGAGGGTAAATAAATCAATACCTCCATTCCTTGCAAAGGAGTGACTGGAGGCACGGACGTGGCTGATTACTGAGCAAAAATACTACAATAATCTTCCACCCTGGGTCAAACTCAGCCACTCTTTGGACTTGTGGCCCTCCAGAAGCCACCAGACATGGCTTCTGATCTCTCTGTCTGGATTCCATGAGTGATAGCAACATGCAATTAACTTGAAATGTTTACTTGGGGACAAACAGCAAGAGATTATGAGCAGCCTGCAATTATTATTTGTTCTGACCTATGAAATTTTCAAGCCTATAAAAAAGCAATCTTGGCAGAGGTGCACCTGTCACTGCAGGGCTGGTGATTCACTCTCCACAGCAGCGTGCACAAAGTAATCTCATCGCCGGGATCAAATGATCGCATTGGGAAAGCAAATTATGCAAGTTCTAAGAATTGTGTTTTTTGAGGCAGGAGAGTGGACGTCAGGAAACAGAACAAAGTTCAGCGGCCACAGAGGTAACTGCAGGTGCTTTTCTTTTATACCAGGGAAGGAGATGGCAGGAGCACAAACCTGAGCAGGGAAGCCTTTTCCCCAGTCCTTCAGAACTGAGCAAACACAAACTTTGCTGTATCCCAACAGGCAAAGGAGAGAGCAAAGACCAAACGGGATTTCAGTCAGACAGTTCCACACTTTGCTTTTGCTGCAGCTAAAGAAACTGTCACTCCCAGCACCCAGTGCCAGCCACCCTCCCCAAACCCAACTGCACCCAGAGATGCTCCACAACCTGTGACACTCAAAAGAAAGGGGTTACCTTGCACCTATGGCCTGCAAACAAGAGCTGGTGGGGCCTGTGAGCTCCAGCACGGAGTGTGGTGAGCAGAAGGGAAAGTCTCCCTTGAGACAGCTCAAAGAGTCTTGGTTGTGTGGCCCTGTTGAGCTCCTCCAGCTGCTCTGCAAGAAACAAAAGGAAAGTTGCAGAAGGCACTTGGCTGTCCAGGAGGCACAAACCCAGAAATTACTGACTGAACAGGAGGCAACTGCAAAGTGATGACAAGCAAGAGGTTCTTCTCTGTCACAATTAGAGCAGGACTAATTAAGAGAGGATTAAGCCAGATTTATGACACTACACCCTCCTTCCTGCCCACTCGCCAAGGCTTTCACACTCAAAGATTAAAAGAAAACACTCAACTGGTGTTTCTTCCTGTAGCTCTGCATCCTCCCTGCTCAGTGTTCTGCAAATACAGTTCTTGTGCACCATCACACCCATGGGCAAAACCAGGACACACTCCATGCCATGCACACCCTGCCTCAGTGCTCTCAACCAGCCCAAGAAAAGCCTGTACTGAGACAATGCTGGGTTTTCCAGGAAGGGTCTGGCTCAGCAGCCCTCCCAGACAAAACACTGATTTCCTCATTTGCAGTAGATTAATCAGCAAGCTGCTCTGCGTGTGTGCAACAGCTCCTTGGGATTTCTCAGAGAATTACAGAAATACTGGAAGAAAGCCCATTCCCTTCCATCTAGCAAAAGGGATGTGTACACCACTGCACCCCACTAAGAAAAAAAAATTATGACACTCCACAGCTCCCTCTGACAGCCCACACAAAGTGTAGAGTTCTGTTGTGGAGGGGATGTCCCCACCAACGCTATCACTGATTCACTTCCACTACTCAGAAACACACACACGACTCCTTCCTTGCACTTTTCCAGCTTCTCAGCCGGATACATGTTTCTACTTTTCAAAAAGAGCTGTAAAAACACAAACCCATTTCACTTTTCCAGACTCACATCAGAGAGCCTCAGTGATCCCTCTTCTCTGTACACGTTCCACTAAGCATTCCCATTTCCTTTCACACTCCAAAAGCTAACCCCAAAGAACAAAGCACACTCCAACCTGCACCAGCACTGCTTACTCCTGCAACTAAGACAACTCCCCAAGAACCAAGTCCACGCTCATGACTAACTCCCAACACCATCATCCAGGTACCTTCACCCCCTCCAGCCTCAATATTCCCTAAACAAGGGGATTCCCATTATTTCCTTTGACAAGCACACTCCCTAGGTGAGTAATTTCACTCTTCTAACAAACTGCACCAGGAAAAGTCAGGAGCAAACAGGCTTCCCACACCCCAGCAGTTTATAAAGTGAAATAGATGGAGCAACAGCGGAACAGCCCAGCCTGCAGCAAAGGTATCAATTAAACACTGGGAATAAGGTTCTCCAGGGAAGTGCCAGAAAATTAAGCTCGTTAAAGGCTTTTAACCAACAACAGCCTGGGATGGGGTAAGACTGAGAAACCCTTGGGTGCTGTGGAAGCACGGCAGGGCAGGCATCACCCTGCTCCCAGGCTGCCCACCCTGCCAGGGGTGCTGCTCTGTCCCCTGCCCCACAGCCCCCGGGTGACAGCCGTGATGGGGCACCCCCAAAGAACAGGGGGTCCGCACATGCCAGCCCTTGATAGGGCACATCGGTCACACCAGCCCCGTCAGGAACAGGGGCTCAGCACCACCAGATGCTCCCAAATAAGACAGGCTCTGGTCATCCCAATTCCAACGGGTAACAGGGGACCAGTCAGTCAGATTCTCCAGATAACAGAGAGCTCGGGCCGTCCCGGTCCCCCCCAAAGAACAGGGGGTCCATAGAGGCCAGCCCTTCACACAGGACACATCGGGCACGCCAGCCCCGTCAGGAACAGGGGCTCAGCACCACCAGATGCTCCCAAATAAGACAGGCTCTGGTCATCCCAATTCCAACGGGTAACAGGGGACCAGTCAGTCAGACTGTCCAGATAACAGGGAGCTCTGGCCATCCCGGTTCCCCCCAGATAACAGGGGGACAGCCACACCACACTGCCCAGATAAGAGGGGTCACCCAGCCCTCCCCGACCCCCCCAGTAAGAAGGATCTCTAAACACCTCAGTAACCCCCACTAACAGGATGCCCACTCACACCACACCTCCCAGGGAACAGGGGGCTCTGCTCATCCCAGTCCCCCCCCCAGAAGAGATCCATTCACATCCATGTCCCCGCCAGCGACAGTGCCACTCACCCCCCACGCAGGGCACCCCAGTCACGCCCGTGGCACGCAGCCAACCACACCAGTCCCCGACACAGAAAGAGCCCCCATCCCACGCCAAGCCGCCCGGGGGATGCCGGGCCGCCCCTCCCCAGCACAGAGGGCCCCGGCGGCGGAGCTCAGGCCCAGAGGCCCCCCGGTCCCGCACCCTCCTCAGCCACAACCCCCACCCCCCCCCCCAGGGAACAGGGGGCTCTGCTCACCCCAGTCCCCCCCCCCCAGAAGAGATCCATTCACATCCATGTCCCCGCCAGCGACAGTGCCACTCACCCCCCACGCAGGGCACCCCAGTCACGCCCGTGGCACGCAGCCAGCCACACCAGTCCCCCGACACAGAAAGAGCCCCCATCCCACGCCAAGCCGCCCGGGGGATGCCGGGCCGCCCCTCCCCAGCACAGAGGGCCCCGGCGGCGGAGCTCAGCCCCAGAGGCCCCCCGGTCCCGCACCCTCCTCAGCCACAAGCCCGCGGTGCCGCAGCTCCCCGCACCCACCGCCGCTCCGGCCCGTCTGGCGCTGGCGGCTCCCGCGGCCCCGGCGCGGCCGGCACGTACAGCGGACCGCACCACCCGGGCACACGCACGGGGGAATACACTCCGCCCTCGCCACCCGCCAATAGGCGGCGAGCGCGCCTGTTTGTGGAGATCACCCCTCTGCGGCGGCGCATGGTACAGCCCGAGGACGGGGGTCTTAAAGGGACAGGAGCGGCGGGAGGAAGGCGGGGTGAGGGGGCGGTTACGGTTGGAGTGGTCACGGGTGGGGTCAGGATTCGGTCAGGGTTGGGGTGGTCACGGGCGGGGTCAGGGATCGGTCAGGGTTGGGGTGGTCACGGGTGGGGTCAGGGGTCGGTCAGGGTTGGGGTGGTCACGGGCGGGGTCAGGGATCGGTCAGGGTTGGGGTGGTCAGGGATTGGTCAGGGTTGGGGTGGTCACGGGTGGGTCAGGGTGCAGAACAGGGCCCAGAGCCACAGTGGGTGCAGGCAGGGGCTCGGTCTGGGGGGCAGGCTCAAGAGGGGAGGCAGGCTGGGGTGAACATTGTAGTTCGGGGGTCAGTATGGGGGCGAGCGTTGGGGTCATGGCGGGGTCAGAGATGGGGTGACAGTGGGAGCAGGGCTTGGGGCACTGTGGAGTCGTGTCTGGGGTCATGAACTGGGGTCAGCATGGGGTCAGTGTTGGACACTAACTCTGGGCTGGGCCAGACCTGCAGAGCCAGGACCCTGTCTGTGGCCGCTCCTGGGTGCCCATGGTGTGGGACTCCCAGTTCCCCCACGGTCATTGCCCAGACCAGGGCCCCGTGGGGGGACAAGGGGACCCTGCAGCGGAGGCTGGCACCCAGTCACTGCCATCCTCCGTGGGAGCCAGGGGGCTGCTTCACCCGGGACAAGCACATGCTCCTGATTTAACCACAGCCCAGCTGATTCGGATGTTTTGGGGTGGTCTTTCTCTCGCTGCCACACCAGGAAGTTGCTCAAGCAGCTCTGGAAGCATCCCCAGCAGTCCCAGTGGGACATTTCACAACCCAGACCTCAGGTCCTGCAGGGACTGCTGCTCTCCTCCCTGTTGGCTTTTTTTTGGGGGGGGGGAAGCCGGGTTACAACTCTGCTGTTTCCAGCTTGGCCAAAGCCAGAGGCGCAGCTTGCCCTGACGCCACTGAGCAGCCCCACAGCTGTGTGGGGTCACCCCGGGCTGGGTCCCCTCCCTTTGGCTGCTGGGCACTGGCACATCCAAAGTCACCATCCTGACGCCATCGCTGTGTTGACACTCGCTCCAGAGTCAATAAAAGACCTGGGGAAGGTCCAAAGTTCAAGCTGGGCCTGGCAGGCACCTGAAGAGGTGTGAGGAGGGGGCACAGACCCGAAGAACTCCAGCCCAGGGCTGCAGGGACAGCCTGTTTCCTGACAGCAGTTGAGCAGAGGGTTGAGGGCTGTGAGGTCACCTGAGCACAGGTGCCACTGACATCAGTTTTGGGAGCTCCCTGGGCTGGCTGGTCTGTGACCATACCCTGTGGGGTGAATGGACACGGGTTAAAGATCCCAGTGGCCCTGAGGGGATGGCAGGACTAAGCAGGTCCATGGCGGGGGTCATCCCATCAGGTGCCTGGACTTGCATTGTGGCACAGCCTGTCCCATCCTGTCCCCACAGGGAAGGGGCTGGGGCTCATCACACCCAGCCCAAACCCCCCAGGGGCAAGCAGCAGAGTCCTGCAGCCCAATCCTGTCCCCACAGGGAAGGGGCTGGGGCTCATCACACCCAGCCAAGCAGCAGAGTCCTGCAGCCCAGAGACCTCCTTGGTCAGTGCTTTGTCTCTCTGCCTATTTCTCAGCTCTCCTCTCAGCTCTCCTCTGTTCCCAGCACAGTTTGAGGCTGAACTTTTGGCCACAGAACCCTCACAGTGCCAGCAAACAACAGGGGACACCACGGGGCAGCCATGGAGGTGGTGTTTGGCGGTGTCCTGGCCCTGGCACAGGGAGCCTGGCCCCCAGTCAGAGTGTCTGCAAGGGTGTGCTTGGCCAAAAGTTAATGACAGGAAAGCAAAGAAACACAGACCTGTTCTCCTTCCAGCATCAGTGTCCCCTGCCAGGCCTCCCCGCTTTGTGGGTCCGCTCTCACTCCTGCATGGGGCAGCAATGAAGGCCAAGTCAGTTCTGCTTTCCCCATGTATCCCTGACTCCTTTTCCCTTGCACCATGCAGAGGGGATGGACTTGGACTTGCAGAGCATCCTTCCCATGGCAGGACAACTACTCCAAGGACAGGGAACAGCTGGCTCTGCTCCCAGCACTGTCCCCAGACTGTCACTCTGCAGTGACCCTCTGAGGACATGGGAGCAACCCAAGGGGCTTTCTGGACTCTCTGCACACCCTGTGGACAAACACAATCCTGGCATGGAATGAAGTGGCAGTTTTACTAGGAATGAGCCAGAGGCACAGAATAACAAACCCCCAGGGACAGCACGTTCCCAGGGGCAGTCACCCCAGGGGCAGCCATCCCAGGCTGAACTGGGAGATTATTGATTTTTTTTTTTCTTCTTTTTTTATTTTTTTCCTGCTTTAGGAACTTCAATTCTCTGTCTCCCCACCAAGGAAATGAGCGGGTACTGCAACGTGTGATGAGTAACATTACTGTGAGCTTAGATAGATGCCAAAGCCCAGTGAGCTGATGACTTTTACCTCCCTGTCTTCCAAATGTAAATCCCCTTCTTGGCCTTAGACACGTTTGTAAATTCTCATCCCAACCTATTTCCTCTCTCTCAGCAACTTCACTTCCCTGGGTGATGAGTTCTGAATTCCCCCCCAGCCCTGAGGAACTGGGACTTCTTGGACTCCACTTTCTAAGAGCATTTCACTGTGGAATGGATGCCCTCAGAAAGGCAGGGAACAGAAAAGGAATCTCCACAAACATCCATCTGAAGGACACTGAAGACAGGTCTGACACATTGCACATGACCCAGAGGTGCAGCTGGACTCGGAACACTCCTGGGGACACGGTGGAAGCTGTAGAATCAGAGAGACCAAGTGATCTGCCATGGCCACCAAGAAGCTCCCAAAAGATCTGGGAGCAGAAAGAAAAAAAATCCATCCCGGGTTTTTGTGCTCAGTCCCGTCCTCAGGGCTCACCTGGAAGGCTGTGGCAGTTGTCTTGTCCCAGCACAGAAAGGTTCGTGGCTGGGACCTGCTCCTTCCCTCCTGGAGGGAGGTTTGCACCAGCTGGGACTGGGGCTGTTCCCGCGGTGGCTTCCTGGAAGTAAAGCCAGGAAAGTGCTCCCTGGAAACACCCATCCATCCCTCTGACAGCCCTGCGGGGAGAGCGACTCTCACAACTCGACTGATGGACAAGGAACAACAAGCGGATCCCAGCGTTTTCCAGCGTGCAGTACCGCGTGTCCCCAGCGCTCGTCCTCAGTGCGCGTCCAAAGCCACCGGCCTGACACTCAGCTGCGTCCATCCCGCTCCAGGATCCCCCTGATCCCACCCCAGGGATCCCACTGATCCCATCCCACTGATCCCACCCCACCCATTCCCCGGAGGGGCACGCTCCAGCTCCCCACTTACAAATAAACCCAGAGAAAACCAGTCTGTCTTTCAGATTCTATTTCAAGTTTACAGTTTGGAGACACACAACATTTGTCATTGCAATTGATCCTCATCATCCTTCTGGAAAAAATCAGTAGTAAAATTCCTAAGTTTACAGACAAGGATTTCACAAGGAAAAATCAAGGCACTAACAGGAGTGGAGTGTCAACATTTCAATGCTATCTCTAGCATTTATTTCCTGGTATTAAAAACATGCTTTTGAATTCCAAACAAGCTCCTTATCCTGCTCTTGATCCACACTAAAAGTATAAAAATGCAATTGCTGTCAGCAGCAAAAACAGCACCATGAAATCAAGTCTGTTTGTGATCCCACAGAGGAGATGATCAGGTATGAAACAGAGTTGTCCCCCAACTCCAAGTTGGTTCCCAAGTTGCTGCATCCTCCTGCTGAAAGCCCTGCCTGGGGTGCTCACCTCCACAAGAAGAGCTTCTTACTCATGTCTTACTTCTGTGAGGTGCAAGTCCTCAGCACTGACTTTGGTCTCCTCCAGAAGGAAGCCCCTGGATCCCACATGGGACCATGGCAGTCATTCCAGAGGAGCTGCTGGAGAAGGAAAGCAGCTGGATGACAACACAGGGTTTGTTCACACCCTGATATGGAAAAATGAAAGAGGCAGGGATGTGGTTTGGAATGTGCCAGAGCTGCCTCTGGCCAGGCTCACCGGAGAGGAGGGAGGAGCCCCGAGGCTGCTGAGTTTCTGGGGATGGGTGAGGCACTGCAGGAACACCTCCAAGAGCAGGAATGGCACTTTGTGCTTCATGGAGCACTTTTTTATGGAGCACAGCAAAACTCCCAGTAGAGTCAAGGGCAATTGTTGAGATCCTGGCTGATTTACAGACACAGAGACAGCAGATTTCTCCTGGGCACTGTACAGTGAGCTACACAGCTGGGAATAAAGCTCAAATCCCAGCAACTGGACCAAACTCCTTCATTACAGCCTCAGGCACCACACAGTGAATCCTATTGTAAATCCCTGGCTGAAAACTCCCCTCTCCCACACACCTGCCCACAGCTCTGAAAAAAACAGAGAGATTGTGCTAATATTGGTGGGTGAGATTTCTAAAGCTGAGCAGTGTGAACACCCCCAGCAGCACTGCTACATTCCACTTAATTCTTCTAACCCATTGTTAAGGTCCCTCCCAGCTCCTTGGATTTATAAATATTTGCTCCACAAAGGGTCAAAATCCCTTACTGAAAAGTCTCTCACTATTTTACAGGCATTTGAGGTTGCCAGGTGCTGGTGATACAGGCTGAGCTGGTGCAATGCTCTCAAAAAATGAAGGCAATCCATTGACGCAGGCATAGGACCTTCAGCATTTTAGAGCTGTGCTTTGGAGCAGAAGGTACTCTGTATTCTATCCTCTTGCCCCAGGTTGGTGTAACAAGCCCCCTTCAAAGCACCCTCTCAAGTGGACAAGTCACCAGTACAACAGACATTGTCCTCCTCCATTTAAGTTACAAACTAAGGCTCATATGATTCCCACTCTTTTAGGTTCTAGCTACATCACACCTGTAAAAAAAGACAGGAATGTAAATGGGAAGTGCTTATTGCTGCAGCTTAGCTAAACCCCAGATTTGCTCAGTGTTTTGCCAGTGAGGTTCCTACCTTGGCCCGGGGAGCTGGTGCACTGCAATTCCAGTGGACTTGTGGAAAAAAGCAGCTGCTAAATGCAGCAAAGAAGAAAGACTTAAAAAGGATGAGAAGTTCACAGAGGTGATATAGTTCCCATCCTTCAGCCACATCAAAAAGTTAAAAAAAAATTATTATGAAGGAAATATAATTCAAGTAGACTGTGCCAGGGAGCAGGGGAATGGCCTTTACTGGAGGTACCAACACTCCCCCAGACACAGCACAGATCCCAGCAATGCACTGCTGTGCAAGCCTCACACAGCAGTCCTGCCTCTCTTGAGTCCTGCTGCTCTCTGGAGGATCAGTACACCTGGACCCTGGTAAATTCAGCTGAAACAGGGGCCACTGGGGCTACTGGATACCCTGGTGCTTGCTGAGCACCAGCCAGAAGGCCCGTGGCTGTGGGTGGCTGTGGCTGAGCCGGGCACACACGCTGTGGCACAGAGAATTTGCCCAGCTGGCAGCACTGTCCTGGTGAGGCTCCAGCGTGGGCCTGCCCAGGGCACTCTCCAAAGGCACCTCTGGCTTGGCAGAGGGAAGAACTGAGGCTGTGTCCTGCAGCAGGGCCCTGCTGAGGTAGCTGGTGTCCCAGAGCGTGGCTGTGATGAAAGCTCTGCCTCTGAGCCCTGGGGCCAGCAGGAAGAGCCAGAGGCGAAGGGCAGTGGTGGCTCTGGGTGGGGTAAGTGCCAGGCACGGCCTTAATCCTGGGCAGGAAGAAAACAGAAGGTTACACTGTGCTCAGAACTGACATTGCCTAATTAGTGCTGCAAATGCCCTGGGGGCAGATTTCCTCCTGACCAGTGCTCAGAGAGGTCACTGCAATCCATCAGAGGGATTCACTACAACAGAAGCTCTTTTTATAAGCAGCACTTGAGTAAAAAATGGCTTTAGTGGCCTCCCAGGACAGCTGTTCCCACTCTCACTCCACACCCACTGAACGAGCGTGGCTCTTGGCTCCAGACTCTTTGTGCAAGGAGTACCCAAAGCCAAATTTCAACATGCTTTGAGATCCCTGTGCACATCCTCCCTGCCCTGTCAGTGACACATCTGCCAAGTCATTAATCAGGAGAAGTTACAGCTGCCAAGTGTTATTTACCAAAACACAAAGGCCTTTGGTGCAAGTAAGAGCCCAGAGTACAGAGCAAAGGAAAAGAAAAAAAAAAGGAAGGAGGAAAGAGTTAGAAATAAAAGAGAGAGTTAGAAATAAAATTAATCATTCAGAAGCAAGGGCTAGGAAGTGTGTGCCAGCAGAAAGCATGACTCATCCTGCCAAAACCTATCAGGAGAGAGGCAATCTGCCTGGAAGCCTCAGCCTCTGGGACTTAGGAGTGCTGCTCAGCCCACGCACATGAGGATGAGAGCTGAGAATCCAGGCAATATTCATGAAGCCATGAGTGCCAAGTTCCCAGCAAGAAGAAGAGACTGGCTCATGCTGGGATTTTCAGGCTTGGAGATTTCTTCTTAATTATTTGAGGTGTGGGTTTGAGTTTGGATTTTTTTTTTATTTGTGGACACAAACATGATGCCAAGCCCAGGGCTTCAAAGAAATATCTCCTGTCTTGCAGCCATTTAATGCCTGAACCTTATGAAAATTTAAAATTAAAACAAATCCCAAACTATTAAGAGCTCTTGCTTGGAAATAAGCATCAAAATAATAAAAATTAAACTCCAGAAGCACTTACAGAAGTTGTATCTAAGACACAGACATGCAAATTCAGCTGCAGCAGTGGAAGCATCCTAGAAACACCTTCCCACGCCCTGCTTGATAGTCAAATACCTTTGTGTCACAACTCTCTGTGTCACCTCACCTAAGGAGGCAGGTTGAGACACTGAGGTGCTGTGCACAGCAGGATGGGACTGGTGCTGACACAGGCTCAGCACGGAGCCAGGCTCCCTCTCCTCCCAAAAGCTGCTCTTGCACAGGAGGGAGAGAGGGAAAACACAAATTCTGGGTCTGTCTGGCCTCCCCTGCAAGCACTCACACGTTTTGAGTGTCCTGATGGACCTGGGGACACTCCTGCTGAGGCAAGGGTTGCTTTTATGGTTTCCCATGGGTGAGGGCAGTGCAAACACCTGGGAATGCTTCCACTTCAAATAAAACTTTACAGCAAGCTGATGGCTTAAACAATGCACAGAATGTAACCCTGAATAGAAAACTGTTTTTCCTCTGTGAAACTGAAAGGACACCTTAGAATAAGTAAATATTTGACCTGCATTTTGAAGCTTTTTAGAGTACAAGTGAATTCTCATGGTTTGTGTTAAACTTAAAACCATTCCTGCACATCAGCTGTGGGCCCCAAGGTTTCTTTTCTGTAAAGCAACATTGCCTTGACACTGAAAACCTGCTGAAAGGTTAAAAGACACCAAAAAGTTCAGTCTGCACTGAACTTTGTAAGTGCCATCCTTAATTTATAATGCTCTGGTCCTAAGTAGGTTTGGACACAACTCACTTCACAGCATTCCTGGCAGGAAAGGTGGGGCAAATAAAGATAAGGATCATGGCCCAGGGAGCCATATAGCCAGGAACAACTGCCTAAAGCTGGGGCAGAGTTACACAACTCAGCTTTCCTGTCAGCCAGAACTGCAATATTCCCATGTGCACATGCAGCAAAGGAGAGGTCTATAACCTCCATTTCACTAAAAACCTGGTTGAGTTAACGTGTGGTGATTCATTAGTCACACTAATGTCACCAGTGTAACATCAGTGGGTGGCTCTGCTCCCCATGGCACCCACAATGTGAGCAGGAGAGGCACAATACAGCTTTCAGAGATGATTTAAGGCCTCTACTCACACCTCAAAATTCCCCTACAGGATGTTTCACAGGAACTCCTGTACTTACATGCTGTTTCCAGAGGCTCTTCTCTCTGCTGAGGACCCTGGGATGTATTTCAGCCCTGGTATCCTCTTCAGCAGAGTGAAAGGGAACACCCGGTCCAGCTTAGAGCCCACAGACTCTGGAAAATCCAAGCAGAAACAGTAGCCAAGACCATCTGAAATCAGCTCGTTAAGGAAAGCTGAGGACAACACACTCATTTCTGACACAGCCACAGAGTCCCCTCTGTTCCCAAACCATTTTCTCTGGAGAATCCTCCCAGCCCTACCCAGCACCACCCTCAGAGACCATCGCCCTCCTCAGCCCCACGTCCTCTGCAGGCACTGAGAAGGGGCAGCGTGGGGTGAAACACAAATGCAGAATGGGATGGGATGAGCATGAGAAAAGCCAGTGAGGGTTCAGTGCAGGGCAAGAGTCCAGGGAAAGGCAGCAATGAGAAGTACAGCACTTCCTTCCCACCAGGATCCCGCTCTGGCCCAGGGCTTCCCACTCAGAAAGGATACAGGCTTCCCCAACCAGGAGCCCACACAGGTTCCCCAGGAGAGACGAGTGGGGGACAAACCACGCCAGGCAGAGCCCAAACCACGGCACCAGCACCACAGGAACTCTGCACCCAAAAAGCAGAGTCCTCTTCATGCGCGAGCGGGTGGTGGAAACCCCCAGCATGGCAAAAGCCACTGGCATGAACCCTTTGGCATCTCCCACTTCCAGCAGCCTGGAGACAAGGGGCTCGAGGAAGAGGTAGAGGAGGGCAGAGAGCACAGAGAAAGTGGCAGTGAGGATGCAGTGCTTCACTGTGCCCACGTTCTTCTCAAAGCTGCCAGCAAAGTACCAGGTGATAACAGCACCACAGGCCAGGGAGATCAGGTCCTCGTAGATGAAGATGTAGGTGATCAACCTGTGAACTGAGCACAGCAGCACCTCAGACAGCACAGACAGCACTGGGGCTGCTAGGAAACAATTACAGGCTCGAGCAGAGGGAGAGTGAGCCCACAGGATTAATTAATAGCTTCCATTTCTATCCTGGTGTAGAAGAGAACCCGAGGCCTTTAAAACCAGGCATAAATAGCCAGATAGAGTGAAAACAAGTGCTATCTTGGGTGCCACAAACATATGGGCTGGCTCCTGCTGCTTCCTGGGAAGCTGCCTGGAAAAAAGCAACAGCATCTGTAGTAAATTTCAGTCTCATTAAAAGAGAAGGCAAGAGACATAAAAATAACTGTTACGGTACTGACGATTTTGGCAAAAAGATAAACACTTCTTAAACTGTTGGCAGGTTGATTTTCATCACCAAAAATGTCTGGAGGTTATCACACCTCAGAAGTGCTTTGGGGCCCTCTGTTTAGGTGTTCCCCATGGCACACAGCAAGGACTGAGACAGACTTCTCCACCTCCCTCCCATCAACCTCAGTTCCACAGCCAGAAAAACACCAGTGAGAAACAAAACAACGCAGTGCAACCCCTGGAGACACGTGAGGAGATGGTGGAATCCACCCATCAGCTCAGAGCCCTGAAATGATAAAGGAAATCACTGCACGGGGGATTAAAAGTGTGATAAAAATCATTCTGGAATTACCACAGGGACTGAGAAACGCAAATCCCTCAAGCTCCCAGTAGTGCTATCCCCTGTGCTGACTGTCAAAGGACAGGGATGAGGGTGCAGGGGAGCAGCCTGACATCGAGGGACTGAGATGGATGCCCGGCAGGCTCGGGGCAGGTCAGGGGAAGCGCACGGAAAGCGGGAAGAAAAGAGACACGGAGAGCGGGACGGGGGGAGCAGCGGAGTGGGAGACGGGCACAGAAATGGGGGCTGGGAGGGTACCACGGGCTCCAGGGGTCGACAAGGAGAAGAGAGAGAGAGAGAGAGGGGGCACAAAGGCTCCGCTGGGGTTTGGAGCAGGCGCGGAATGGGGCGGGCAGAGGGGCCAAGGAGGCAGCGGCTGCGCCAGCGGGCGGCCCCGCTCACCTTCCCCGTCCTGCAGGGCTGCGGGGCGCAGCGCGGCGGCGGAGCGGGCGGCGGGGACACCCCGCAGCAGCCCGGGCGCGGAGGCACCGAGCGACAACAGCACCGTGAGGGCGGCGGCGGCCGGCGGGGCCGAGGGCGCCGCCATTGCTGCCCCGCGCGCCCGCCGCTTCCGGGCGCCGCCGGAAGGCCTGGCCATTACCATGACAACAGGAGGCGCTGTGGGGTCGTTACCATGGAGACTGGGGGGGTCTTTCTCGTTCTCTCTCTCTCCACCCCCCCTTTTGAGTTTTTATTTAATTATTGTTATATTTTACCTGTTCAGAAGGGGAAATATCCCAGCGACAGGTGTGAGGTCTCGCTGGGAGCCCGCTCAGGGCTGGGTTATAGCCGGGTGCTCCCACACGAGCCGGCCCAGGGTGTGCGAGGCCCCTCCAGACCCCCCGAGCCACGGGGTCTGGCTGCTGGGAAGCAGAGAATCAATCAGCCTGGAAGAGATCTCTGGGATCATCGAGTCCAACCTGTGGCCAATGAACACCACCATGCCAATTAGCCCAGAGCCCTGTGTGCCACACCGAGTGTTTCTGTAAACACCTCCAGGCATGGGGACTCCACCACTTCCACCTTTCTATGAAGGAATTCCTCCTCATGCTCAGCCTGAATCTGCTGTGATGCAATTTATGACTAAATCCTCTCACCCTGTCCCTTGGAGCAGAGCCCAACCCCCCCCTGGCTACAACCTCCTGTAAGACAATTGTAGAGCACAAGAAGGTCCCTTCCGAGCCTCCTCTTCTCCAGGCTGAGCCCTCCCAGCTGCTTCAGCCACTCCTGGTGCTCCAGAGCTTTCCTCAGCTCTGTTCCCTTCTCTGCTCCAGCCCCTCAATGTCCTTCCTGAAGTGAGAGCCCCAGACCTGTACAATGGACATAAGGCTGAGTGTTTCCCTTCAGGTGGAGAGGAACATCCACACCACAGCTGCTCCTGCCATGCTCTTAGCAAAACCTGAGGGAGGTTTGTATTGTCTGCCTCCAATTCCCCAGAATGTTGGCTTCATCGTTTGGCCAGTTCTAGTCAGATCTAGGAGAGGAATCAGCAGCTCAAAAATGAAGATACCAAACTTCTTGCAGGTCTTGTGGACAAAAGGAGATGATGAAATGTGGGAAATAGTAAAGGTAAGTTTGGCTGCTGCTGGTTGTACGTGAGGTTTTTCCATCTTTCTACTGTCTCAACCATGCAATGAGGCTGATGCTGCAATAAAAGCTCGAGGAATGTACCCCAGCAGTGCTGTCTGTTTGTGATAAAAACCTCCAAACAATGAAGTAGGCAGAACTTAATCTGATTCCTTCAGGGTAAAGCTTCCCTGTGATCATGGCCATTAGCTGGCTTTACGCACAGTTAGCACTAACCACAATTGCACCTCTTCCTGAGCTTGTAGCTGGGGACGTGGCTGTGGATATTGTAGCAGAAAAAGAGTATATTTGCACAAAAGGAGAAAATTTACATCCCACCTGGATGTGTTCCTGTGTCACCTGCTCCAGGTGCCTTGGCAGGGGGTTGGACTGGGTGATTGCAGAGGTCACTTCTAAGCCCAAGTGCCCCTGTGAACTCTGCTGTGCGCCCACACAGAACCCAGAAGGGCTTGGACTGGAAGGGACCTTAAAGAAGGATCAGAAGAAAGCCACCTTCCCACACCACCTCTGATTTTGCAACATGGAGAAGGATTTGAAGCAGCTGGGATCATTTCCAGCTGAGGGGAAAGAGCAGAGGGTTGAAGGGCCGATGTTTTCCCCAAATCTCAGCTTCAAAGTTTTTGTTTGGGACCACAGCACAGATCTGTCAGCAGGCAGGCAGACACATAAGCCTGAAACTCTCTCTGAATTAATTCAATTTTTCACCTCTGAGAAGCCTTCAGCCCCTGAGGAATGCACAAACACCGAGAGGCTCTACTGAGAGCCTGACCCCCCACATCCCCTGGCTGGGAAAATTGTTTGGGATCTGCTCTAACCCCAGCATGGCACGGGCACCTTTGTGAGGTGCCAGGCTGTCACAGAAAGGCTCGTGGAGCAGTAGAAGACATCATGGCTGGAGGAGATGAAGTTTCTCAAGGAGAAGCCAAAAGACAGGCAGGGAGCTCAACCCCCTCTTTTTTTTTTTTTTTCCTTTAATTAATCATTCCAGTCACTGCTTGTTTTGCAGAAACTTATTTTCGGCTGTGGCAGTGGGATTTGCCTCCTGCTGCTACGCCCAGGGGGGAAAGAAACAGCCCAACTTCTCTGCAAATCTGCTCAAACCTTTCAGCTGAAATCAGAGAAAGCTCCTCACTGCCTTTAAAATTAAAAACAAACAAACAAACAAAACAAGCCAGGGTAAAACCTCACTGTTCTCTGGGTGCATGTGCAGACTGTCCCCAGACAGAAAGGTGCAACTGTTAACTTACCAACTCTCACAAGAAGGTAGTTTGATGTGAAACAAGAAATACAACTTCTAAAAATAATCAGATTAAAGAATCAATGTCATTTTTGCTGTCTTCTCATTTCATCACTCTTACTCTCTGAAGCAAACCCTCACCTTTCACACAAGTGGCTCCCAATATCATGACCCGTCCCTTTCTCTGGAAAACCATTCTCCAAGTTGATATTTGGCTTTTTAGGATACTCAGAAACGCTGGCAAACCTTTCTTATTTTTCCTTTAGGACCCAGATTTTGGATGTTTTCTCTAACCCCATTTAGCATCTGCTACAAACGGTGATGCACAAGTGGGGTACCGAGGGAAATAGGGGGGCTGCTGGTGTGGAAAGCCAGGCGTGCAAACCCCTAATTTCCCTCTGCGCACCCTGACCATGCCCTCCGCGTTTATTCATTTTATTAATTTAATTAATTTAATCCTTTGACGCTGTGCTCGCACAGCCTCGCACCCTCTCCCCTCAGTACACCCCCCCGCTGTACCTTGGCACAGCCCAGCTCACCTCCCCTCCCCCCCCCGCTTCCCCAGCGAGTGGTAGGCGCCGCGCGCTCTGATTGGCCGCCCGGCCCCGCAGTCCGCGCGAGCTGCGGGTGCCTCAGTGTGCGCGCGGCCGGCGCGGCGGGCGGGTCGGTCCCTGCGCTCCTTCCGCTCCCTCCGCCCCTCAGCGCCGCCGCCATGGCTTCGGGTAGGTGCCGCCAGCCCCACCGGGCTCAGCGGGCAGCGGCGGCTCCGCTTCCCGCCGCCGAGCGCGGGCGCGGTGGGGCGCGGGAGGGCGGGCGGAGCGAGCGCCATGTGGCGCATGTGGGAAAGGCCGCGGCCATGTTGCGGGGGACGCGCCCGCTTTTTCCCTCACGCCCCCCCCCCCACCCCTGCGCTCGGTGAGGGGGAGGGGAGCCACGCCCCCGCCGGTGGCCCCGTGGACACGCCCCCTCAGCCGAGGCCACGCCCCCTCCCCGGGGAGCCCCGCTGCGCGAGCCGCTCGGGTCACGCCCCTTTGGGCGCGGGGGCGTGGCCTGGCGGGCGCGCCCCCACCCGTGTCGCGATGGGGGAGCCGTGGGGACAGGGTCCCGTTGGGGTCTGTGCTCCGATCATGCGTGGGGTGCACCCTCCTTTTGGGGTCTAGGCCCCCCACCGCATGTGTGAACACCCCCTTTGGGCTGTGCCACAGCCCCCCCGGTGTGAGTGTGGACCCCATTTAGGTTCATACTTCCCAGTGTAGGCCCTCCCGCCTTGGCTCGTGTATCCCCCCGTGTGTGGGATGTGGGCCCTGTTTTGGTTCATGTCCCCCACTTTTGGGTTGTGTATCCTTCCCCCCGGTATGAGTGGGAAGCTCCCCCTTCTGGGTCACAGCCCTTCTCCTGTGTAGACCCTGACTTTGGGTTGTGGTTCTCACCACACCCCATCCCGGTGTGAGATGGGGATCACCTTTGGGTCGTGCCCCTCTCCATAACACGCTTTGTGTGCTCCGCCTTTGGATCAGCACCCCCATGGAACGCAGGCACCTCCTCCCTTGGCTCTTTAGCATGGGAAATGCCCTCCCCACCCGGCAGCAGGGGAGCCACCTTTGTGTCCGGGTGTGTGCTGCCTCTGCTCTGCACTCTGTGCTCTCCACACAGCGTGAAGTGGGGGGGCTTCACACCCCCTCCTCTGGGCTTCAGCCCGCCTAGCTGGGTTTCTTTTCCAGCGGGGCTTTAGCTGAGCACAGAGGCAGGATCTGCTCTCCCCGCTGACCTGGCACAGCCCAGCTTCCCCCGGGGCCTCTCCGAGCACAGTGTGCTGTTCTTCATCCCCTTGGAGGTGTGGATGGTTGCTCCCCCGGCAGTGAAGCCTTGGCTAGGTGTGGGTACTGGTGTATCCCAGAGAGGGAGGAGGAATTCCAGAGCTGCCCGTGCTTTGTGGAGCGAGCCATGTTTTGTTGTGGTCGAGCCATTTTGGCGTTGCCTCGTGCTGCTGTGAGTGATAGACAATACAAACAAAGCAAGGGCTGGTCTGGGAATCCTTTCATTCGAGGAGCAGTTGTGAACCTGGAAAGGCACATTTGTCCAAAGGTGCTAAAATGAGTCCAAATCACGAATTTTTCTACTAGATGAGTAAAGCTCGGCAGTAAATTGCATCCACTTTTCCCCCCATCTGTCAGCTACTGACTGGTCAAGCACCTGAGTGTCTCCTCTGTTTTTAATGATGTTCAAACATGAGGTTCTTTTTCTTTGGAGGATACTGAGAGGCACTGCTGCTTCTTTATATGAATTCCTTAATAAGAAAATCTCAGTTTTCAGATGTACACAGCAGATTTTTCTGTCTTGAGAGGAATAAACCCCCTGAGCAGTGCAAGGTGATTGGGCTGCTACATCCCACTTCATTAACAGGAAATCTTTCCATGAACTTTTTAAACAGTCAAAAAAAAAAAAAAAAGTCAGTGTAGGAATTTCCAGAATAAACTGTTATTTCTAAAAATCCTTACAGACTCTTGTCCCCATTGAGCCCACGAAAATAAATTGATCAGAAGTCTGTAAAAGGTCCAGCAGAGGATGTAGAAAAGTGTATAAATAAAGGAAATTCCTCTGATTACATGTTTTCATATTTTACAGGCTCCTTATCTGGTAGCTTTCAATTTTTTTTTTCCAAAATGTTGTGGTTTGATGGAAGTTTGTTAAGGAGAAGCTAAGGAGATGAAATGCAGTTCTTAAATTTACAGCTAGTTGCATCCCTACTCAAGAATTTTCTGATACAACCATTAATGTTCTTTAATTGTCAATATTAATGGCATAGAAATTAACGTTAGAGTTAAACCACAACCATGTTTCACGGTGTTATCTATTTAATAGTAATCTTTGTGATCATTTAAATGGAAACTGTAAAAATTTTGTCTTACTCCTTAAAAACAAACTTGAATTGCACCTCTACATTGGGTTTTGAATTGCTTTTTAATACGAAAAAGCAATTAAATATTTATGTAGCAGTTCAAAAGGAGGAGAAATTCACATCTAAGTGAAACTGCTTTATAGGACGTGAAATTTAACCTCCTTTCATCTCATGTTAGGGTTTGGTAAATGTTTCTGTTAGAAAATATGAAATTGGATACTTTTTGTTGCTCTGAGGAGATAGGTTACCATTAAAAATGCTGAAAAATGCTGTTTTCTGTGTGACTGTGGGGTGATGCCCCCCATCTCACATCCATCACCTCAGGTGATGCCCTCATCAAAGCTCTGGTTAAGTGTCTGTAACCACTGGCAGGGTTGGATTTATGAGCTGCTGGGGGAGGTATAATGAGCAGATTCAGCAATCTGATGAGTGTTTTGATTGGAAAATGGTCGCAGTCATTTATGACATTTACCCTGCCTTGTAATTAATTCTCAGTGTCAGCGTTTTAGGCACTTCTGGGGATAGAGGCTGGAGAGAGAATGTGGGGGGAAGGGTGAAACTGGGGATGAGCAGTTCCCGATAGATTTTATTACACCATGGCACAAGAGCATTTCTATAAATTCTTGAAGTGATTGGAAGAGAAAAATTGCAGGGCTTATCCAGAATGTTTGGGTTTTGACAAGAAGGTGAGAATTTCAAGCAGATTTACTCCTGCCTGGCAAGGGAGATGGATGAACCTGGGAGCAGAGTGAGGAACCTCTGCAGAGCTGGGGCTGGGTGGATGTGAGGCTGATGGAGCAGTGTGTGTGTGTCCTGTGTGCTGCGAGCTCTCAGCTGGGATTTTCCTCTTGCAGTGGGAGCAAAGGGAAGTGTGGTGGCTCCTCCATCCCTGGTTTTTAATCTCCCATTCTGCCTGTGTTTGTGCCCTTTAGCTGGACAGAGCTTTCTTAGAGCATCCCAAAGAGGGGTTCAGCTGCACTGACCTACTTAGCTTTGCTTGATTAATTAAGCTGCTGCATTCTGCTCATTGGTGATGGCACTGTACTCAATAGCCATTAGAGGGGTGGTACAGTTCTGAGTATTTGAAAAGACTCCTTGAAAACAGAATTCAGATCCTTCAAATGGGACATTTCCAAACGTGTTGTGTCCTCCACACCCTCTGCTCCTGTCATTCCAGTCTTCATATTTTCACTTTTGTTAATGAAGAGGAAGCTTCATTCTGCAGGGATAGTAGTTGTAATGTCCAGTGGACTTGAACCTTTCTCCCTCTCCCCAAATTTTCTCCTCTGGTAAGTAGAGACTAAAATGTTAATTGGAAATTCTCAATATGACTTATTTCTTTTTCTAGATTCTGGAAGTTACAGTCAGTCTGGGGGCCAGCAGAGGTATGTGAGGATTTTTGTTTTGCTGCAAACTAAAAGACCATTTAGTATTCCCAGCATGATGACTGACTGTTCAGGATAGAGTATTCATAGGTTTTTGGAATTAAGGATGCAGAAAGCTTGCACCTGGGCCTTTCTCAAGATGTCTTGTAAAACAAAGAGAAATCAGTCTGTATTCCTGAAAAGAAGACAATAGTCATGTGATGTAAATGGATGTAAATTGGAATAGTGAGAACTTTTGAAATGACATGAATGTAGAGCAATACTTTTCATGTGATTGCCTTAAGCTGTTCACTAAGATTTTAGCCAAAGGTTATGGTATTTGTTATATGGCCCAAGGCTGCAGGGCATGTTTTAATCAATGAGACAAGTGTTTTTATGGAAGTATGAAAATCATGGCTAATGCTGCCTGTGCTAATGAAGATCATGAGGTTTTGTGCTTGTAGCACTGCCTGAGTTTGGGTTTGCATCAAAGTATGATGAATTTCAGCATATGCTTCTTCTGTCAGTTCATGAAGGCTTAAAGTGGCAGAAAAATGAGTAAGTATAACAAAATTACAGCAAACCCAGCTTTCGTGTACTTAAAATTTATATTTGAAACACAGCAGAAATTAAAATAAGCTCTTCTGGCTTCTGACAGTCAACATTAATTCATTGATGCAGTTGTAATATGCCTGGCACTGCAGTACTTGGATTAAACACCTGTTTTGGAATGAAGAGAAACTTAGAGACACCAAAAATACTTTTACTTTCCAGCCTGTGTGGAGGGCACTGTAAGCATTTCCTAAATGCATTTTTCTCTTCCAGCTACTCGTCCTATGGCAATCAGAGCAGTCAGAATTATGGACAAGGACAGGTATGTTGAAAAAAACATTGTGGCTTTCAAAGCAGATGTTCCTTGAGTGAAAAAAAAATGTTCCTGGGCCAGGAGGAATTCCAGCTTGATGTTTGCAGTTGTGTCTAGCCAAGGAAAACTGTAACTTACTGCTGTGGAAATTACACTTATTTGAGTACATTCTTGAAATTACAGGGATATTCTGGTTATGGGCAGAGTGGAGACAATTCCTCCTATGGACAGAACTATGGAAGCTATCATGGGAACTATGGACAGAATCAATCAGGTTTGGCTAGCTTGTTACATTCATTGGCAGGATTTAAAAGGTGAATATTGACTAAAAATTTTCTTCCTCCATTTCCAGGTTATGGACAAGATTCCCAGGGATACGATGATGAATCCAATTATGAAAATCAGAATCAGAGCTCCTACAACCAGCAGTCCTATGGCAGCCAGGGGCAGCAGAAAGGGTCATCCAGAGGGTAAGGAAGCAGAGTTTATCAGTAGCTATTTGGAGTATTGTCTAGTAGTTGTACATTCTTAACTAGAGCTGTAACATATTTCTTGCTAACGTTGCTGAGAAAAAGACAAATGTTTGAAGTTCCACATCCTTGAAACATGTTTAATGTCTGATAGGAGGTACAGGAAGAATATTTCTTTATGTGAGAAGGATGGGTGTAGTTGTTTTGAAGTCAGGCTGTAGGGGGACATGCATTTTAGAAAGTGTTTGGATCATGGCTACAATGAAGAATGGACTTGGCAGAGTGTTTTGGTTAGGAGAAAAACCTATCAAATCCCTCTCCAATCACATTCTTTTGTATAAACTTACAGTGCTCTTTTATTCTTCAAATAAGCTCTTAGCAAGGGAACTCTTAGCTGCTCTCAGATTGCAGACTGCTTATCAGGCTTAGAATACCTTTTCTTGAAAGAGAAGGGATTCAGAAATGTCATGTAAGAAATATATTTTGGTTTTCCAACTAAGTAGAGTTCTCAGAACATGGTGGGTTTATATCCTCATCAGGAAATTAAATGTGCACATGCATGCTGCACTCTGTGCTATTGCAAATGTATTTTACTTGTGATGTTGTATTGGATTCAGTTTCAGGAGGATTAATGATACAGCTTTGAAAGTATGTTGGTAAATACAACCTAACTTCCCAGAATGACTAAAAAGGCCATTTAATGCTAGAATACCTCTGCTGTCTGCTTTACAGGCTTTGTGCCTCCACCCCAGGTCACTGCTTGTGTTGGAGCTTTACTGAGGATCATGTGACCTCTCTGAAATACTCTGTTGAGTACTAGCCCTCATTCTTGTGTCCAAGGTCCAAATGGTTTTGTGTTTTTTGCAAGGTGATAAAACAATCTGGACTTGAGCAAACCTCTACTTGGTTTCTGGTTTTGTAGTTCTTACTATAAAACATTTTAATATTAAAAAAAATCTCAATCTGCCAGCAATAGGTGCTTTCACTCAGATGTCACTTTTACTTCTGTAACAAAGGCAGGTACACAGTTAAGTTCTGTTTTGCTTTGTCTTCTGAGTATTTATTAGGACTGTACTGAAGTAATAATGTAGTTTTTAACTCTTTAGATGTCCAGTAGAAGAAAAATACGGCACATAGGTTCTCCAGCAAGTTTGTGATCTAGCAAATGAAGAAAAAGCCTTGAAGGGAAGCTCCTCAGTGTAGGGTTGTAACAAGTAAGGAGAAACTGAGGAATTAAATGGTAGCAGCTTTGAAGAGGGTGGCCACAAAACTGTAGCTGTCACATCCTGGAGAAGGGAAGACAGCAAATAGTGGATGCTTTCAACAATGCTTCCTTTGGTGGTAAAGGTGCAAAGGCTAAAGCAGAGCTGACTTTTTTGAAGTGAAGATAATAAGAAAAATCTTCACAAGCTGTTTACCACTGGGATTAGCAAGGTTAAATCTGAGATCTAGGCTAGAAGTGGGAGAGAGCAGATTAAATGGTATTTACACAGATGGGATATTTTGGGATTGGTTAGACCCAATGCACTACATCTGAAAGTGCTTTGGAAAGCTGGTGGAAACTTCCTGGAGGCTCTTTTGGTTTTTTTCCCCTTTTTTGAGATAACCTTCACTAGCAAGTAGGATTGCCAAAGACTGGAGAGAGCAGATCTAGTGCCTCATCCTTCAAAAAAGAGTGGAAGCAGGGAGGGGGAAGGGAAGAAAAGGTGGTAGAGGTCAGAAATTCTTTTCAGTTACTGAAAAAATAAGACAGCTAAGGCACAACTAAGTACCTGGGGGAAACAAAGGAATGAGTAACAGCCAGTGTTCCCTGGATGCAATTTATTTCTCATAAATCTATATTATGCCTTGTCAGGAAAGGCTAAGAGAACTATTGTCTCATATATCTAGATTTTCAAAGTATTTCAGTTTCTGCTTCAGATGCTGATGTAGCTTAGGCAAGTGTGGTGTAGGTGAGATTCCCTTGTGGTTGCTGTAAAGTTATTAATCTTAATCTTAGAGAAGATTTATGACTCCCTCTTGGAATGTAGAGCTGCACTGTGTTGGAGTATCCTGGATGTGATGCTGGTCAGTGTTTCTGATGAGGGCTGCTGGGATAGTGTAGATGGCACTGAAATGAGAAGAACCACAGGTATGTTACAGATGACCAGAACAGTTAGAAAAATTCTTGATAAATATTAGAATGCCCAGAAGAAGAGAGGTCGCAATGCAGTGAAAGCAAAATATTGGGATTTTTTAGGCAGCAAGTCTCAGCTTCACTGTCCATCATGAGCACTGAGGCTCTGCCCTGCAGGTCCAGAGGGAGGGATTTGGTGTCCAGCAGGTCACAGGCTCTCCATCAGCCACTGATGGTACTGGGGAGAGGGGGGAAAGCAGCTGTTGGACTGGGACATGTGAGAGGAGTGATGCTGCTGAGTTATATAATGATGTAACTGCAGTTAGGAAATTTAACAATGTCATGCATTTTCAGCCGTTACTTTGCTCTCTATTCTCTGAACATTTAGCTATTAATTCAAATTCTGTTTGTTTTAAGTGGAAGAGGCTCTTATGAACAAAAATCAAACTATGGTCAGCACCAAAGCTCTTATGACCAGCAGTCAAGCTATGGACAAAACCAAGACTCTTATGACCAGCAGTCAAGCTCCTATGACCAGCAGTCGGGCTATGGCCACCAGGGCTCCTATGACCAGCAGTCGGGCTATGGCCACCAGAGTTCTTATGACCAAAAGTCAGGCTATAACCAGCACCAAAGCTCATATGGGCACTCCCAGCAATCCTACCAGTCTCAGAAGGGAAGCTATAGCCACAACAGCCAAGGTAAAATTGACACCTTGAATTCAGTGATGGCTAATAAAATTGACCAGCAGCTTTGTGAAATGGTTGCTTTTCCTTCTGCAAGCAGTTGATTTGATGGATACTTAAATTCTTTTCCATGTTGATATTCTTGGGGGATGTTTTATTTGTTAAGACTTTCAAAACATTGTAGGGAGAATAAAATCTCTCGGGACCCCAAAATGGTTGCATTTATATATGCTGGAACAGCATTGCAGAGACTCTGTCTCTGAGTTCTGCAAATTCTAGATGGATTTTTTTTTCCCAAGCTATTTTGAACCCTTTTCCTGCACGAGGGTGACATGTCTTGATCAGTCATGAAGAGCTTCTGCACTTCACATTCCAGCTTTATGCTGTGTAGGTGAATTGTGAGATAGAAGGAGAAGTTTAAGATGAAACCTTTTTTTTACATTAACTTCACACCAGCAGCACAACCCACTCTATTTATCCTTGTTCTGTCTTTAGTGATGTCTTTTGCAAGCTGGGAGGACTGCATGGAAATCAAATGGAAATTGTATTTTAGACAATATGTGTTTAATGTTTGGAAAGCGGAGTGAAATTACAGAGTGGTTTTTACATTCTGATATACTCAGTGACCCTGGAGATAATGGAGCAAAGTTTGGTTGGTTTTTTTCTTTCCCTTTTTGGCTCAGAGAATGCCAGAGAGATTTAGGAGTTGATACATTTCAGATGTAAATGGCACAGTTAATGAAGAGGAGGTGGGAATTCCAGGGTGTGAATTTTCACTGTGCTGCACTTTGCACTACAATTGACTGTGTTTGGTTTGACTCCTCCCAGATGATCGCCGTGAAAAGAGCAGGTATGGAGAAGATAATAGAGGATATGGCGGGTCACAGGGAGGAGGTAGAGGGGGATATGACATGGATGGAAGAGGTCATATGTCTGGATATAGGTAAGTGATCTCATTCCAGTGCCTGCAGCTCCTTACCCTTGTTTCCTATTATTTAGCTGGTTTTCATTTTTGTTTATTATGTGTCTATTCCTAAGGTGGTTCAGGTTTAGATTTCCAAAACTGGAAGGTTTCTAAAATTAAACCTTTCTGCACTGCACAGAAATGAGTTTTGCCTAGGGGAACAGCTTTTAGATTCACATAGACTGAGACCAGGCATTTGATTGTTCTGACACACAGCTGCATTTTATTTGCATGAGTTGCAATACAAAAACTGCCCCAGTCCATCACTTGTTTTCAGTGATGAGAAAACCAACAGCCAGTGACTGAGAAAAATTTATGAAATTCATACCTAAGGTAGCTCACATTTTACCAGGAAAGTATTTTGGCCTTGAATAATTTAGTAGTAACATTATGTGTTCTTTGTTGTTTTTTTTTTCAGTTATAAACTTCTGTTAAAATACACATCTTTTATTATTGATTTAGTCAGTCTGAACACGTTTATTTTGGGTAGATCTGAAATACTAACAATGCTGTCATCCCTTTCCCCATTGCCTTAGGCCCTGCACTGTCAAGAAAATTTATGCACATATTTAATTCTGTGCTTGCAGATGATCTCATGCCGAGGTCTGCAATTGGGATCTTGGCTTTAAAGCCTACTGAATTAAACATATGACATATTATTTATTAATAACTCACACAACTGGCTCCCCTTTGTGTCCCTCTGGGTGGTTGGAGGTGCAGAGGGCTCACTGATGCAGGGCAGGAATGTTGAAGCTTCCAGAGAGCTTTGAGGTGTTGCTTGTCAGCACCACTTACCCTTCAAAAGGCTGCACAGCTCTGGCTTATTCCTAAACTCCAGATGAAAAACTCTATAATTATACAGTGTTTTCTGCTGGAACTGATCTGATTTAAATAAAATAATCCACTGCTTGGTTACTTTTAAAGGTATTTTGTTTTAAATTGTATTTAAAAGCTGTCTGTTTCTGAGATGCTCCTAAATTGTACTTAATGGCTTGTTTATAATGATGTAGGAGGATCTTACTTCTAATTAGGTGTGGTAGCACAGTTAGAAAATCATGTTAGTGTTATTTCATGTTTGCTGGGGTTTTATATAATATAAACTTAATGCATTTTTCTGTAATATTTTTTATAATAAACACAAATGTATATACTATAAATAAGCATAAATATATATAACAAAGAATTCTCTAATATATAGTACCTCACATAAAACAAAAATAAGCAAAATAATTCATAAGTTTATTTTAATTTTCAGTAAAAACTGATTTTTTTAAATTAGATTTTCTTTGTGAATGAGGACTTTCCACATTCCTGTGATAAAAACTGTTTTTTAAAAAAATTTCATAGCTTAGCCCTTTCCAATAATAGCAATGAATGTGAGCTTCAAAAAACACACTGCTGATAGAGTTTGTCACTTTGGAACAAACTTGGCTCTTCGCAAGATAAAGTCAAATGTATTAATGTCTGTGAAAATAAAGCCTCTTGCCATATTTTTCCAAAATGTAAGGAAACTTTTGCTCACACATCCATGTAGATCATGGAGCTTCACTGAACTGGGAAGCCAAAAGAAGGGAAAGAGGGGAAGTGAGTGAAGAAGTGGAGGAAAATTCAGGGAAGTGGGAAGGCATTTGTTAGGAATTCTGTCTGCTTCTGTTAAGTGATGTTGGCTTTAATGGTATTTTTGTGGAAATTTTCTGGATCTGCAGTGTCATATATCTTTATTCAGTCTTTTTACATAATTGTGACAGAGGATTCTCCTTCTGGCATATGTATTTTACAAGACATGCTTATTAGAGAAGTCTAAAAGCTTAAATTAAATAACAAACTCTATAATGAAGGGGAAATAACTTGTAATAAGGTAAGAAATCATGTTTAGTCCTGTGAAAATGTGGGGTTTAAGGGTAGGGGTTCTTTGGGGGGAGTTATGTTCCTGGGTTTCTCTTATATGTTTATTTCTTGGGGAGAATATGTGTAGGAATATCAGGTTGATCTTCAGTAGCCACCATTTTCAGTTGTTCTGATCCCTTTTTAATGCTAAACCACGAAAATTCCATATCCATTAGGAGATAATCTAAAAATCTTGTCTGCACAGATACTTCAATGATGCTGTAATCACAGAATTCCAGAATGGTTTTGGGTTGGAAGGGACCCCAAAAATCAACTTTTCCCACCCTCTGTCCTGGTCAGGGATACCTTCCACTATCCCAGGGTGCTCAGAGCTCCATCCAGCCTGGCCTTGAACAGGGGATGGAATAATAATAACAGGCTTTGACTTTTACAGTGCTTAGAAAATAACATGTAAAAATTGCTCCTTGACTTTGCAAACAAATCAATATCAAATGTGAGACCACAATGAATGGATCTCTTGTTCTTAGCTAATAATAATTCTTCCTTGACTGACATTTAGACACAGGGATAAGCTTTAGAGGTGTAGTTTTGTTCTGAGAACCAGAAGGACTTGGACATGTCCTGGACTGAATGCTTTCAACACTCCTTTTTCTTTAGTGCCTCTACAAAATCACCCAGCACTGAGAAGAAAATGTCTTTGGAGAAATTCCTGTTCAGATTTCTTAGCTGATATTAGTCCAGTGAAGAACACACATTTTGTCATGTGTCAGAAGTTCTCATTTTAGTTTTAGTAACTTAGGGTTTCAGAATGATTCTTGAGATTTTTTTTAATGGCCTTGAATTGCATCTTTTGGGATTTTAGTAGAATTCCCCCACCCTGTTGTTTTGAAGCTTGAAAAATTGATGATCTCACTAATTTTTATTCTGGCTAACAAGTGAAATATTTCACTTTTCTTCATAGTAGAAGAGTGTCATCTTTTGGTTAGAAAGTAAGAACAGCAGGTCTTGAGAATGCAGAGTTTTACTTTAAGAAATTCCTCCAATTTTTAGAGTCCCCATCTGAAAAAATCAAGGAATTAATGGTTTCTGTGGCTGGGGACTGGATTGTTTTGGTTCAGGCTGTAAGTGGGAAACCCAGGAGCAAACAAAGCAGGTGAGAGGAGCTTTGCTTTTGGCTCTCCTCACACAGACTGTGCTGGGGGAGCCACAGAGATGCAGTTCAGAAAGGATTTGCCATTGTGTTAGGGTTTGTCACAGAAATCCTGACTTTGCTCAGCAGAGATTACTTTTTCTCTCTTGGGCAGATTTGTGGTGATCTACTATAAACTCAAGCTACCTATGCAGCTGAATTTATCAGCTATTAGGAGTGGGAATTAGTGTGATATAGCAAAACTGCAGCATAGTGCAGATGTATTTTACAAGTGTGGTTTGTGTTCAGAATTGATATTTTGACTTGTGACAGATATGATTGAGCTTAGCCTTATGGAGACTTTGGAAAAATGTGAACAGAGGCAATAAATATAAGCAAGGGAAAAAACCCATCTGTCAGTGACTGTTGGTGCACTAAATATTCCTTTCTTGTTTGTAAAATACACTTTTAAGTGTTAGGGACACACTTGGTGAGACAGATACATGTTGCAGGCTGAAATTTGGTCCCTGAATTCTTAGTGCTGCTTCTGCCAGTATCTGTTACTTATAAAATGCATTTCTTATATGTTGAGCTCCCTGTAGCACCTGTACTTTAATTTAAAGAGCTGTTCCCAGCTGCATTAAGCAATATCCAGATGAAGTCCAGTTACAGTCTAGTAAGGGATGATAAATCTATGATTGAATACGGGAGAAAATAACAACTGAGGACTTGAGGCACCAAGTTGACACACTGAGTGGTGCCTTGTCATGTTCTGGCTGCCTGCAGTTCAGCCTCTTATTTGTTATCTTAGTTGGTGGCACTGCTGAATTTTAACTGCCTGTTCATGTTTCTAACACAGGACATTAAGACCCAAAATCCATCTGGTCGCACATCCTTGAGGTCTGTGTGCAGGCCTGGTAAAGCAGTGGGCTGTGAAATGCTGCAGTTCTATTTTCCACATGTTTTATGGCAATGTGGGAACTAATTCAGTTGCTGAGGTTGAATTTTGGGTCTCACTGAGGGGCAAATCTGAGACTGTGGCATCAGCTGCTTGCAGTATCTGTGTTTGACTTGCTGCAGGATATCTGCCTGATCCCAGGGAATCTTGGCTAGTTTTGCCCAGCAATTGCAGGAAGGTAACAAACTGCAGCTTCATAAATCACACATCAAATGCCACATAAAGATGTAGGAAAGCATTAATCCATGTCAAAGGTGTCTGTCAGTAGATTGTTCCAGATTTTTGTTGGGTTGGTCATGTGTGACTAAGCAGAAGACAACATGCTGAGGCATACTTGGGCAAAAATGTATTTCTGTGGACAATAATTAAAAAACTAATAAAAATTACTGATTGCACTCATTAGTGCAGAGTGCAGAACTGCTGTATCACAGAATTAAGGCATTGGACTGTGACTTCCTTTACATTTTGTGTATTCAACTCCTACTTTTCAGGATTATGGTGCACACATTTTTACCCCAGCATCCTACAAAACCCTCACTTCCAGCAAAATCCTGGATGTGTTGACACAAACTTACTTTGTGTAGGTTTTTAGATTATTGGGTTTTCTAACTGCCATACGCTTCCACATTAGAAAGTATGTTTGTTCTGGGTGTTGGTGTCCTGATAATCTGGAGTTGGAAAATTTTTATAACATTTAGATGGTTGATATTATTTGCTGTTGATGTTTCTGAGTTAAAATCCCAGAAAAACAGGAAAAACAGGTGCCCTACTAAAAATTAATGTCGTAATGAAGTTTTTTTTTTTTTTAGCTGAAGTGAATTGAAGGTGGCAGAAAAGTATTTACAGTAAATTTTGTCACCATTGTGTTTTTAATCATCAGTCCTTGAAAACAGCCTTGAGTAAAGACCAGCACTGATGCTGCATGCAAAATCTTTAATGAGCAGAGTGAATTAATGAATAAATGACAGTGCAATTTAGCATTCCAATTTCTTCTGTGGAACAGCAATAAAATCTGCAGCAAAAATTTATTTTAAGAAAAGTCCCAGTAAAAGTGATGTTGTCTGGTGTGCCAAACAGTCCCAGATGTCAGTCACCCTCCAGGGAGTGTCTGCTAATCCAGGTTTGATAATAACCTGTTGAAACCTTATTTGATCTTCACTTTGAGCAGATTTTCTCTCATAAATGTTAAGTATCAGCAGCTTCCATTTATGACTTTCCATTTGCTGTAACAGATGGACAGAGTGCCAAAGAAATTACTCCCTAATTTTACTCCATTGCCTTTTGGTGAGTGCTTGTGTGCCCTGTTTGGACTGATGTGTGAGCAGACAGATGGAATTAACACCTGCAGTGAATTCTGGTCACAGAGTCCTTTGGTGAAGAGGCACAATAGCTCCAGAGGCTGGAGATATTTCTCTGCAGCAGGGTTTGAGCTCACGCTGGCTTTATCATGGGAGAAAGCTCTTGGGATTAGGTGATCCTGCCTGATTTTGAGGTGGCAGCTGTGTCCCTCAGGACAAGGAGGACAAGCAGGCAGTTGTACGTGGAAGTATGAAAGTCCTTCTGACATTTGGTTATTGACTTTCTAAAAAACCCAGTGGTTTTTTTCTGACAGCTCTGAGTATTGATTATTGTGTTCATAACATGGATGCAATTAAAAATGCTGCTGTGAAAAATCCTTGCAGTACAAACCTATCCAGTCAAAAAAGAGTGAGGGTTTATTTTCATGCACATAATTGCAGGCATAACAACCTGTTTTAAATCCCCTTCTAACCTTTGAAAATTGATGTGTGTATTCTCTTAACTTGGTCTACATTTTGTGCCACAGGTTTCAGAATGAATGAAATAAAACTTCACGGCCTCTGCTTTTGAAGCTCACATACACACACACCTTCTCTGTAATGCCAAGTGCTGTAGTACAGTAGGTCCCCACAGACCCTTGCTCAGAGAATGGCTCATTCTGCTAATTTATCCCCACTATTATGAATGCATAACAATAGAGATTAATTTTAGCTCTCTTGACTTCTAGGAAAGTACTAAAGTACTAATTATTCCAAAGTAGCAATTACATCTACAATTAAAGCCCACATTAATCTTCATGAAAATACCATTTTTGTTTTAAACCCCAGTTTTGAATAGCTGTTATTTTGGCTGATGGGATGGGAGAAAGTATTGAACCAACCACATGTGTATGGGTTAGTTTAAAATACTCCTTAGGGCTTGTCTTCTCCAGTGCAACTCCCTGAGAGATTTTTCTTTTTTTTGTAATTTAATCTTTGAACATGAATGGGTAGTGAGGAGAACATAGACATGGTGCTTTAGCTGCCAGACAGTAATTCTCAACTTGTCATCAGTTAACTGTAGATTGAGCCTTGGGCTCAGCACGTAGAGACTTAAGGAAGAAATCATTTCTTCAATTTTTCCTCTGCAGTGGTGGTGACCGTGGTGGCTTCAAAAATTACGGTGGTAAGTGCCGAGTATCCAAAAATGTTTCAGTGGAAATTCTTTATAAATCTAAAAGCCACCAATATCTTGTTACTATCTAGTAGAAGCATTATAGAGTTTTGGTGAGGCTGGTGTGTTCATGAGTTTTAATAGCCAAACTTGTAGCAATAAACTGGATTTCTGCTTTGTCAAATTGCATGAGAGAATTTGTGGAGACAGTGACGTTCACCGGATTATTTTTTTCTTTTCTTTTTTTTAATTTTTGTTACAAATGCTTCTTAGAAAGGTACTAGAGGTAGAAAAAAAAAAAGTGGGAAACTGCTTGGTGATGTGACAACCAGCATTTGCAAGCAAACACCAGCACAGCATCAGTGTGGCAGCTGCCACATGCTGCAAGTTAAAGAACACTTTAACGTCCTACAGACACCTTCTGTTGAACGTTTAAATTAAATATTCTCTAAATCTCTGGTGAATGTCTTAGATCTTAGATGCATTGCATACATTCTTTGTATATTTTCTTGTTGCTAAAAAAGTCACTTGAATGTGTTGTGCTAAAAATAGTCTTCTTTCTTTCTTTCTTTCTTTTTTTTTTTTTTGGTCAAACCCGTATCATAGGTCAAAGGGATTATGGACCGAGATCAGATGCTGGTAAGGAAACAAGCAGTGAGTGGGAGTGGATTGTAGCTCTTAGGTCATTGCTTTTAAAATGTTTGTCTGGAGAGATGGATATGGCTGCAGTTCCCATGACCCAAGAGAAACCTAGCTAAAGCATGCCTTCCTTGAAAGAAAGATATTTAATTAAAGTGCATGTGAATTTTTGGATGTTAATGCAGCAAGTAATAATTTCCTGTTAAATTCTGAATGTGCTTGAGCCAAGCAGCTGCTTTCACTGCCATCACACTTCTGCTAAGCTTGTGTTATTTAAAACACACTGCTCTGGTGGGTTGGGATGCCCAGCTGCATGAATGTTGGGTGTAAGGCAGGTCAGCTGTCCAGTGTACTCAGTTGATGGTGTTAACCTCAAAATTAAACTCCCTGCTCCTCTTTTATTTCACATAAAATAAAAGCCTCTGGGATTTTAAGGGTGTGCTACTGGGCAGCACAGAACTGAGCTGAAAGTATTGCTGTGGTTGCTCCCTCAAAAACACAGGGTAAATGTAGCTTAATTTTCCACAGATTCAGAGTCTGACAACTCTGATAACAACACCATCTTTGTGCAAGGACTCGGAGAGGATGTTTCAACAGATCAAGTGGCAGACTATTTCAAACAGATTGGTATCATAAAGGTATGTGAAATGAGAAATCATAGGTCAGAAGGAAGGGAACTGGTGGAGCTGGTGTACTGGAAATGTACTGGTATCATTCAAGGCAGAGTTCTCTCTGACTCCCCAGCAGTTGTAGATAATATTTTATCTGGGTTCCCAGCTGACAGCTCATTTGTAAGCTGGCAGCACTCGCACCTTTCTCCTAGTGACATTTAGATTGCATTGTGTCTCTTCTTTAGTCTTTGTAGCCCTGACACTTTATCCATTGTGCCACCCTCGTACTGCAGCACGTGTGCCTCTGTTCTGTGCCTGCTGCTTCTGGTTCTGCAATTCTAAATTAGGATTTGGTGCACTTGACCTCATTTTTTTGTTAAAGCTGGACCCATGGTTAGTTAATGGAGAACAGCCAGTCAGTATCCTTCAGTCAAATCCCTCTGTTTCTGCAGGCCAGCTCCAGGAGAATATTCTCACTAAAGATACTTAGTGTTACAGTTTATGCTCTGAGCTGATGTCACCACTGTTCCTGCTATGCCAAGTGTACAACCTTTCTTTTCAGACCAACAAAAAGACTGGCAAACCCATGATAAATCTGTACACAGACAAGGATACTGGCAAGCCAAAGGGAGAAGCCACGGTATCTTTTGATGACCCTCCTTCTGCTAAAGCAGCAATCGACTGGTTTGATGGTGGGTGAGAGTTACCTGTTCCTTTGGCCATTTTTTAATCAACATGCAGTGGAAGAAGCAAATCAGTTACCTTTTTGGAGGCCTAATGCTGCTATTTATGTAGCTTTTGGCTTGGGGTTTTTGATTAGGGTTATAGTTGGGGGGTTTTTTCCTTAAACAAAGACCTGTATTTCATAGTTTTTTTGTGTGTATTGGATTTCTCTCATTTCATTAAACAGCAGATAGTGATTTAGACCAAAAATGTGCAGTGAAACTGAGGGTTTGCTGCCTCAGTCACCCATGCACAAGGTACGAGAGGTGGTGTTTGTGTCACTTCTTGTTTAGACCAACAGGGCTGTAATCTGTGTTAGCAGCTGGAGGGATTCCCTACAGGGTGGCATTGATATTTTCAGTGTTGTGGGAGTTTTCTTGGAGTTTGGGAATGATTGTGGCAATCTTGTGCTGAGTGCTCTGTATATATACAGTGAAAAACAAGGTTTTAAAATTATGGATTTATCTCAGAAGTATATTGATGTAAAACTCCTCAGACTGCAGGAAATACAGTGACACTCTTGTAGTAATAAACTCAAGGGGGTGAGGAAAAGTACCTTCTCCTGTCACCTTGTGTGTTCACAGAATTTTAGTAATGAGTAGAAACAAAAGGTCATGCTATGCATCTGGTGGGAAATGATACTGCTTTAAAAAATTGGCATGGCATGCTTGTCTGATGTTTGTATTTGCTAATAAAATGCAAATTTACTTTTGTTTAAGAGGGTAAGGCAAATATGACTGTATTAGGCACATGTGCAGTGCTATTTGTCTGTGATAAACATTGCATCTATGAAGAATCCAGTCACTGAAAATCATGAACTTTATTTAAATACACTTGGGAGTTAGGTTTTGGGCTGGCTATTGAGTGGTACAAAAGCCTTGTTGCCTTGCTGGAATTACAGACAGTTCAGACATCCAAACTACTTACCCATGAGCATGGCCAAAAATTTTTTTTACATTCTTAAGTCTTTATGTTGCTACTTACAGATCTCATTTAAACTAAAATATCTGTGGGTTTGTGGAGAGTTTAGCAAGTAGAGCAGGGTTTCCATCTCACCTTTGGACCAGTGCTTTCAAAGCCAAGAGATTTCTGCAGCTTCCCTGTGTCTCAAGAGTTTTGTGTTCAGTCTGGGTGTGCAAAGCACTTCTGCTCTGCTGGGTTTACTGCTGTGTTGTTGGGAGCTGTAGTGATCCTTTCTCTCCTCCCACAGGAAAAGAATTCAATGGCAATGTTATCAAAGTTTCTTTTGCAACCAGAAGACCTGAATTCATGAGAGGAGGTGGAGGTGGCGGGCGTCGAGGTGGGACTGAAGTCTGTAGAATCCTTGTTTTTTGCACAGTTAAATGCTTTTTCACTATGATTGATTTATTAAAGAGAAGTTGACTTTGAAGCAGTGATTCATCAAATATATGAGCCTTTGGGATTCTGCCAGGAAAGGGAGTAATAAGGATTGAACCCAGTTAAGTAAACTGAAATCTGTAATCTCTTCTGCACAGCACAGAATTTATGCTTTCCTTTAGACCTGGAAAGTCTCCAGATCTTGTCTCATCCTTACTTTTAAAGAGAAAGTGCAACAGGGATGTTGAGCTGTACCATCCCCATGTATATAGGAGGAATTCCCAGTGAGTATTTGCTTGTTACAGCAAAGCTCTGAGATTCTCTCTTTCCAGCTGGGATTAAGCAGGGTACGTAATTCAGCTGCTGCTGACTTGGAGCAGCAGTTAGATTTCTGATTCCTTTAATCAAGGCTGTATCAATCTCCCTGGTTATCTGCATATAGTTTTGTCAGTAATGCACTGGGTATTCATTACCATTTTCCAGGAATCATGCTTTGGGCAGTGACTGTCAACCAGTTCTGGTTCTGAAATCAGGCAGTTCTGTAGGCTGATGGAAAAGGATTCTTCAACAACTTCACTTGGTATAAAAGTTCTTAATTTTGTGATGCAGAAAGCAAGAATGTTGTCCCTGTTGTCAGAGGCATCCTGGGATTAATACAGACTTCTTTTATTGTTAAATTTTTGTTCTGTGCCTAAGTGTGGCCATAAGTGACTGATCTTACACCTTGTTAAATCTTACAGAAATTTTATTAATGCATGAAGTGGGTTTGTATTTACCCAGTGGCAATTCAAGCAGATCAGGTTTCCCTTTACTGCTGAAAAAGAATTTATAATAAATAGTGGGAATATAGTTGCATTAAACACTCCTTCCACCTGAAAAGTCTGTCAGTGAGGGTCTGAAGGCAGTGACAATCTTTGATACCTGTTTGTCACGTGCAGTTCATAGAACTTTATTCTGATTGTAATTTTGTCTGCAGGTTCACGAGGTGGCTATGGAAGAGGTGGGGGCTTCCAGGGTAGAAGTGGGGAACCCAAAAATGGTGACTGGGTTTGTCCTAACCCGTAAGTGTCATTTTAATTGGGATGGGATGTTTCATGTGTGCTTCACCTTCACAGCTCAATCTGGGGAATCTTGTCTATTCCAGGTCCTGTGGCAACATGAACTTCGCTCGCAGGAATTCCTGCAACCAGTGTGGGGAGCCAAGACCAGAAGATTCACGTCCATCAGGAGGTGTGCAAAACCAGCTACACCTCTTAAATGTTTCAAGTGTTCATATCATCTGCATCTTTCTGAAAAAAACTGATGTATTTCCATGTTTTTCCCCAGATTTCCGTGGTAGAGGTGGCTACGGAGGAGAGCGGGGCTATCGAGGGCGCGGCGGCCGAGGCGGCGACCGGGGAGGTGGCTATGGGGGCAAGATGGGAGGAAGGTAAGAGGAGCCTCTGCCCTTGCTTGGCTCTGGGATTGATAGGAACTGTGGGAAAAGTGTTGTTTATATGTGCAAGTACAACTGCCATGAAAATATTGACTACAGACAGGAGCTTCCAGAGAGAGCCACTCAGTCTGTTGAGTTTTGTGAATGTTTCTGGATGAGGCTCTCTATAAACACAGAGCAGCACACAGACGTCAGAAATGTTTGACTGAAGGGACTGTTTGTTATTTGCTTCATTTATTACTTGCTTAGAACCTTTTCTTTCCCTTTCCAGAAACGATTTCAGAAATGATCAACGCAACAGACCATACTGAAGACCACTGTGAATGTTTTGTTTGTCTTCTTGATGCGTTTGATAGTGAAATTGCCTGCAGCTTCACCCATGGCCTCTTTCGATAGTGGAATTGAGTGAAACTAGATTTTTATTTTGGTGGGAGGGACTGGGGTGGTTTGGGAGGATTTTTTTTTAAGCAAGACATTGAAATTTAATCCTGATTTCCACATTCTCCTCTTTTCTTCCCCCCTCCCCATACCTTTTCAACCGGCCCTAAGAAGGAAAAGATAAACTGTAAAATATTGCCAAAATATGAAGTGTTTTGTAATACAACAATAAATGCTGATTGTTTTATTTGTGAAATCCTACTGTTTCACAATTACTTGAGTTGCATGCATTTCCTTACATATTCCCAGTGTTCCTGTGGTATGGCTTAAGGAGTAAATAGGCACTTGTTTGGAATGGCACTGCAGCTCTGACCTGAACTCTGTGTTCACAGAATCTGCAGGCAGGTCAGTGATGAGCCTCCTTGCTGGATTTGCAGGCTTGTCCCCGTCTCCTTTCCTTTTTCCCTCCTGTGGTGCCTGCAAGCCTGCTTTGGTTGCCCTGCACCCTGAGGGGAGCAGGCAGAAGCAATGTGAGTGTGTTCTGCTGCTGCCAGGGGGCAGAACAGCTCAAAATCCGAGGTGGGATAGCCTAAAAAAAAGTGATATGTTACATCCTGCTGTACTTGCTGCCTTTGGAATGTGGGTGATGGAAACAAGCGTTGTGTGCAGCTGCTTCATCCTGGAGTTCAGATGCAGGTGAGGTTCAGTAGGTGCATTGTGAGCATTTGGGATTCAGCTCTGCAGCCAGGGGAGAGGAAAGAAGGGAGGTTAATTATCCCTGCTGCTCAGACAGGTCACTGCAGAGGTGAGCAGTGTGAGAGGGTGGCACTGCCCCACTCAGGTCATGGCAGTGCTGCCTCTGCATCACAGGCCTTAGAGAGAGAACCTCTGGCTGTCCAGTATTCCAGTGGGCAGCACTGTAAATACAAGTCCTTGGGGGCTGTGGTTACAACTGGGCATGGAGCTGGGCCATATTCACTGAGAAATGAGCAGAAATGGCTTTTGTGAAGGTTTATGAGCCACCTCCCCAGCTTGGTGTGCATTGATGGTCATGGTAACAAAGTTCAAACCAGCATTACCCAGGGTTGTAAATGTGATTGCTGGGCCTTCTTCAGGTTTCTCCTGGAAAGCATCTGCTGTGTTAGAAAAGACATTTGTCACAGCTTATGGACAGCTTGTTCCTCTTAAAACAGTGGAATTTGAGGTATATATGTACTAGTGACGGTATAAAATCCAATGTATGGCATGTGAGGGTTCAGAAAGTTGTGAATTCAGTATCTGTTGTTTTGCTGGCCTAGAAAAGTTGGATGCTGATGGTTTGAAGCTGGAATTACTGTTTGGAGGGAAGAGGCTAGAGGGTGCTCTTGCCACTGCTGTGCTGGTAGATGCAGGAATGGTGCCAGCTGGATGGGATGGAAGGAAAGCAGGAATCAGCCACTGAGAGCAGCCTCAGTATCCCTGCTGAGGTTTGTTCCCCAGCAGAGCTGACACCTTGCACTGCACAAACAGCTCCTGAGGGTGCAGCTGGAGCCCTCAGAGGTGAGCACAGAACTGGGAATGGCTGAGCTGAGCTCAGCTGAGCAAAACCCAGGAAGGGCTGGTGCAGCATTGCCCCTCTGCTCCCTGCAGTTCCCTGGTGGGGCTGTGGCTTTTCCCTCCTGGAGAAGGGCTTGGTGGTTCAAGCAGCTGGTGCTTCCAGCATTGGGAGCAACAGTTCTAGCTGCCTTTAATGCCAACCCAGCTTCCAGCCCTGCTTTCTCCCCCAGGCTAAAAGCACTTTCCTCTCCAGTCACTGCCCAGGATTACCAAGTAGATGAGTCTTCAAGTGAGCCACAAAACTGGAGCTGGCACCACCTTCTCAGCTTTTCCAGCCTGCAGTGATGCTGAGCACTTCTTGTTTATGTTCTGTTCTGCACTGGGGCAAAACCAGCTGAGTTCTTGCATGGTTTTTAAGACATCTTCAGCAGCTGCTTGGTCTTTCAGAAAATCAGCAGGACAGAGAAACTGTACTGACTTGATGGGTTGTTTTACTTGCCTTTGGTGCAGTGAGAGTTAAATTAGCTCAGAGAGGCCTGGGAAGATGCTCTCTAAAAAATACAAACCCAGCTGATTTAACTATGCTGGTTTAACTATGTCATTGCCCTCCAACTGCTTCTGCCAAGTCCTTGGGTTCTGCAGGTTTTCTCCAGAGCTGCCTAAAGTTTGCCAGGACAAGCTTTAACTGAGGTTAAAAGGAAAGTAAAAAACTTTTAAAATACAGTATATTAAGGATTGAATGAATTGTAGTTCTTCTCAGTGCAGTGTGAGGATTTGGTAGGATTTTCTACAAAAAATTGCAGACTAAGGAGTGATAGGACAGTGCATCTGTCCTGTCAGGAAGTGGAAAACCAGGAGAATCTATCTCAGCAGAAAGGAGCAGTTTGGGTTCTCAGCATAGCTGGGAGCAGCTCTGCTCTGCTGCCTGCATCTCTATTTGTGTTCCATCTTCCAATAATACATTTTCTTAGTGGCAAGGGTTTCATTTTGGAAATCAGTCCTGTGTGGAATGCTGGTGGTTTATTTATAAAAACAGGTCTAGCACTTGCCAAGCTCAACAAGGACTTGGTGGAGAAAAGAGAGATGCCAATGAAGGAGTGGCACGTGATCCTTAGAGAGCTGAAATGCCACTCCTGTATAAAATAATAGCTAAACATTTTCAGAGACAGACAAATAGTTTCCATGCTGAGCCTCTGCAGCCAAACCCACCTCACCCTGAGAAGAAATGCAACTTTAAGTTGCTCAAATACCATAGTCCTAAAGAGAGATATGGGGGGAGGCAGTGACTGAAGCCAATCTCTCAAGTCTCCAGGGGTTTGAGGCCAGGATCCAGCCAGCACTGCTTTGCCTAATCTAGAACTGATAATTCCCATTTCCAGGGTAACAGAGCCTGTGTGATGGTGTCCCAGTAGATGATGTTGCTAATGCTGCTGTAGCAGTTGCTTGTAAAGCTGTTGTAATAAAATACAGCTGCCACAATGCACTCAAAACTGCTTAAAACTCCACTTTTCATACCAAGGTGATGATGTTTGCTGGAACTCAGGTGCCACCCTGATCCTAGAAAGAGATGCATGGTTTTGGCTGTTAGCCAAGCAAACAACAGTGAGACTCAAACTGCTCCAGCAAATTGGTGTGTTTGTGGGAGGCCTCATCAGCTGGATGCAGCTTCTTGACCTCATGGACTTCCAGGAACTCCACACACAAAAGGTGAAGCCAAGGGAAGTCTGTGCAGACTTTGCATTTTCTCTTTAACATCCTTGTGGTAAGTGTCTGTTCTTGGCTCTGTTTGAGACAGGATACTGGGCAAAACAGGCTTTCTAACACATTTTAAGGACACAGGAAAGTCCTTTGACCTGTGAGAAGTTACTGTGCACGAATGAAGTACCCAGAAAACAGTGTCTGAGCAGAAAAGCTTCACTCTTGGGACAGCCCAAGGAACGTTAAGCTGCTCATGCCTTGGTAAAAAACTTGACTCTTGCAGCCTGGGGTTGGGAGGGAAAGCAATGACTGTGCCTGTCTGACCTCATCCAAAGTCCTGGCTCTGGCCACTTTCCAGCAGCAGATGAGGATTTTGGACATTGCCTGGCACAGCACACACTGAGCCATCCTGCTGCTGTACAGCAGCAAACATCTGAAGAATGGCTGTTCTGGAGAGGATGAAAGGGAACAACTTGAACCTGTTCTCAGTGCAGAGCTTCAAAGGTTTTTGCTGGTAGGTTCTTGTGCATCACATCCATCTTGGGTAGGAGCTGCCACAGAGGAGTAATGGGGTTGCTATTTGCTTATCTGTTATGATAAACACTCAGAGCTGCTCTGAGAAAGCTCACGTCACAAGAGCTGTTTCATAATGTTGGTTTATGAGTCTTGGATCTCACCTCAGACAGGGATCCACTGGTGCTTCAGCTCTTCTCTCTGCAGTGCTCAGCTGCTCTTGGTGTGCCCCTGTGGACAAACCAGCCTCCCCCACTGCAGACCCCACGCCTGTGGTAATGGCATTTAGTTCTCTGATGTTCACAGATCAATATGCAAATGGTATTAAATTAGGAACACTCAGGATCTCTGAGCTGGAAGGTGTTTTTAGGAAAGGGTTTGGAAATTGAGCTCAGTGAGTACACTGAGATCTTTTGAGTTAAACTCAAGGGAGGAGGGATTTTCTCTAGAAACCCAAGAAAACAGGAATGATTAGGCAACCAGACCTTGTAGGGATCTATTTATCATGCTCTTAGTGAATGTTTTACTAAAAGAATTCATTAGTTCTCTGCCACAGGCTTGATTTGTCAGGTTTCAGTTTAGATACACGGATTGAAACTTTATTTTTTTCCCCATTTCTGATCTTTCACCTAACACCGTAAAAGCCGGAAATCTGTTCATCTTTCCATGAGATGATAGAATATCTGTTCCTGATACCTCTCTGATCACAGCAGCTGCATAAACATCTTTACACTCCCAGCCAAAAGTCTGCACAGAACTATGATTTGGCATCCCCAGGGCTGGGCTGAATTCTTCTCCATCTGAATGCCAAAGCCCCCGAGGCCCGAGGCAGCAGCCCCGGGAAATGCCCGGTCGGAAAGCTGGCGGCTCCGGGGGCTGCAGGTGCCCTCCCAGACGCTTCCCCACATTACAATGAGCAGAGGAGGGAGTTTCCTGCTCCTGCTGGAGCCCAGCCAGTCACTTTCTCATCATCCATATTCTTAAGTGGAAGAGCAGATGGATCAGTTGCTTCCTAGATACGACGCAAACACGGATGCATTTGCAGACAGAGCTGCTCTTGTTTTGAAAGGAAGCGTGAGGCTGACCTGTGTGAGGAGCGGCCGTCCCTTGGCTCTCCCTCCTGCCAGGGCCGAGTATTCCCCTCACACCATTCCTCAGGCTGTGCCAACTGCCCACTGTGCTCTCCACCAGCTCCTCAGTCTGTTCTTACTGGCCCAGCCACAAAACCTTCATTTCTCCCATATTTTTTATCACAAAGCTTAGCGACTTCTCTATTTTTCTATGTTATGTGGATCGCTTTTACTCTCCTTCAAATCCTGCTTCCCTTCCCTGCATCCCTGTCCAGCTGTGCAGCAAAGTGTCACAGACTCTCTGCAACTCTCTTCAAGCTGAACTCAACAGATGCTTCGGTTACTTCAGGTTTTGGCGTGATTAAAAAGTGGAGGAAGGAGCCTGGGAGCTTTAAAATAGGTGTGGGGTTGAAGCTGGCATGAAAACAAAAGCAGATACAAGTCACATCCTATTTTTTTTCCCCTTGAACCAAAGCAGAATCAAAACATCCTTTTGCTTTAGTCAAATTAAAACAAAATAGTCAAACAAAATACTGCTGTGAGTAAACAGAGCTGTTGACTTGTCACTGCAACCCTCGACATCATCAGCTGTGTGTGAGCTGCAGGAGAGCTGTGACACTGACAGCAAGCAGCTCCTCCTTGCCCATGGGCCACCACATCCCATGCCTGGGAGGGAAATTTAAGCAGAAAGAGTGTAAATCACAACCTGGAGTGTGTGATTATTGTGTAAAGCTTGAGAGAGCACTGCTCTGATGTGTGGATTTTGCCAGAGCCCTGAAGAGGGGCTGCACTGCTGCCCATCTTCTGTGCTGCTGAGCTCATGGCAAGCACTGGCCCCGGCCTCCAAGCCCTGCATCCGCTGGGCCATGGATGAGCACAGGGTTAGGAAAAGCTGGGATTGCTTTCTCCCGGTTTCAAACCGGGCAGAGCCACTCTCCCTGCTGGCGGAAGGGGACGCGCACCGGCCGGGGATGCTCCCGGGGGACAGGGGACAGGGCACGCCCGGGGTCATCCCCGGTGGGTGGCACGGCGGGGGAGAGCAGGGACAGCCCCTCCGCTCGGGGCTGCTAGCGGAGCCCGGCCCTCGGCCGGAGCCGGGGCTGGGGCCGCCCCCGGGGCCGGGGCCGGGGCGNNNNGGAGCGGAGCGGGGATGGCGGCACCGCTGCGGGCCGCCCTGGCGCTGGGGCTGCTGGCGGCCGCTCAGCCCGGCCCGGCCGCGGGGCAGCGCCGGCAGGCAGAGGTACGAGCGGCACCGGCACCGGCACCGGCACCGGCAGCGGCGGGGAGGGCGGGAGCGTGTCCTGGCTGTGCGTCCCCCGCGTGTGCGCGCGTCCCGTGTAGCCGTGTCCCCGGTGTGTGTCCCTGGTGTGCGTGTCCCCGGTGTGTGCCCCTGGTGTGTGTGTGTGCCCCCGGTGTGTGTGTCCCTGGTGTGTGTGTGTGTCCCCGGTGTGCCCACATCCCCGTGCCCCAGCTGTGCCCATGTCCCCACTGAGTCCATGCCCTAGGTGTGCCCCTGTCCCTCTGCTTGTGCCATAGGTGTGCTCACGCTCTAGATGTGCCTGTCCCTGGTGTGCCCATGCCGTAGGTGTGCCCATGTCCTGCCAGGTGTGTGCATATCCCTGTGTGCCCATGCCGTGGGTGTGGCTTTGGCCTGGGTGTGCATGTCCCTGGTGTGTCTGTGCCATAGGTGTGTCCATGCCCCAGATGTCACTGTGTCCCTGGTGTGTCTGTGCCATAGGTGTGTCCGTGCCCCAGGTGTCACCATATCCCTGGTGTGTCTGTGTCCCAGATGTCACCATGTCCCTGGTGTGCCTGTGTCCCAGATGTCACCATGTCCCTGGTGTGTCTGTGCCCCAGGTGTGGCCATGCCCCAGGTGTCACCATGTCCCTGGTGTGCCTGTGCCATGGGTATGAGTGTGTCCCCAAGGTACCTCCCCAGCACAGGTGAGTGCCCCTGAGCTCCTGGCACCTGTGCATGCACGTGTGCCCTGGGTACAGTGTGTGGCATGGGTGTGTGGCAGTGCCAGCTGGAGATGGACGGGGCTGTGCCATAGGCTTGTGTTGGAATGCCAGGGTGTGTGGCCACTTGTGCTGTGTGGAGCTGTGGCAGAGAATCACAGACTGGTTTGGGTTAGAATGGACATAAAACTCATCCCATCCCACCCCCTGCCATGGGCAGGGACACTTCCACTACCCCAGGTTGCTCCATGCCCTGGCCTTGGGCACCTCCAGGGATGGGGCAGCCACAGCTGCTCTGGGCACCCTGTGCCAGGCCCTCCCCACCCTCACAGGGAACAATCCCATCCCAATATCTAATCTAAGTCTGCCGTGTTTCAGCCTAAAGCCATTCCTCCTTGTCCTGTCTCTCCTGTCTGTGTCCAAAGTCCCTCTCCAGCTCTCTGGGAGCCCTTTAGGCACTGGATGGGCTCTGTGTGTCCCTGGAGCCTTCTCCAGGATGAACAACCCCAGCTCTCCCAGCCCGTGTCCAGGTGTGCCCACAGGTGATGTTCAGCTGCACACCTTCCCATCTCCCAGCATACCAGGAGGGGACAAAAGCCAGTCCTTCCCCTGGCTGCCTCTCCCCAGGGCTGTCCCCATCACCTGTGCTGGGATTGCTTCTGTTTGTCCTGCTGTCATTGTCACCCTGTGCCACCATCCATTCTGTTTGTTTTGGAAGGACAAGGTGTGAGATCTGGCTGGTGAGCAAAGGTTCATACTGGGGATTTTTTCTTGTTTAGGCATTGATCCAGTGTACATTTGTACAAATGCTTAATTTTTCAACCTCAGCAGCAAGTCCTGGTTAATTAATTAATTGGGATTTTGGACACATGCTCTGAGAGGAGAAGGGTGCAGGAATGCTCAGAGGCTTGTTTTGGTGTGCAGGCTCTTTCTGCGGGGAGATGCTGCTTCAGAGAGGTCATTAATAGTTGTGCTTTTCCCACTGTGCACAAACCTCAGCCCAGCCCCTCCTGCCACCTGGAGAAAATAAATCTGCACAGATTTTAATGCTCAGAAAACCAATAATTTAAAATTCACTTTAAAAGAAAACCAACTGATTGAGAACTGGTTTAACAACCCAAACTGCATTTCCACCCCTTGCTGGTGACTTCTGAGTTCTTTTCCCTTGAAGTTTCAGAACAGATCCCAGGATTGTGGCAGATCCCTCCTGAGGGGGTGCTGGGCAAGGGACTTTCCTGTCTCCCTGCCTCAGTTTCCCCAAGGGGATGTGCTGTGCTGCCCAGGGACTTTGGGACAACACACACACAATGGAAATGTAGAGACTGGGGTGTGGAACTTATCTAAATAAACTGAGCAGTTAATTTTCTTTTAGGAGGAAGCTGAAATTCTCACATAACATCAAATAGTTCTGGTGATTTGTGGCTTTCAGAGCACTTAGTGGCTTTGCTTCTAAAGTGTTTTTGGTTTTGTTTTTTTTTTTTTTAATTCTTTTTAAAAAGCCATAGTTAGCAACAATATATTGTGTGAACTTAGATGCATGAGACTGTCAAATGTCCAGTTGTGTGCTTTTCCTGGCTGGTGTCCATGTTTTCACTGCATCTGTTTTTTTTGCAGTTAAAAAAAAAAAAAAAAAAAACAACCCAAAACCACATTAAAAAATAAGGAAAATTCGAAAATTTAATTTGAAACATTTGTATGTGAAATCATCTTATCATCTACAGACAGGAGAGGGCCCAGTGTAAGAGAGCACATTGTTTTCAGAGTGTGTCTGGCTGGGCTGTGCTCAGACAGCAGCTGGGGGCTGGTAATGCCCGAAATTCCCTGATCCCGGGGGAATTGTGTAAAATACCGGGGTATGTGAGATCTCAGCCCGCAGTGGGAGTGAGGAGCACGGTGAGGTGCTGGACAAAGGACAGTGAAGTCCCTGCAGGGATTTGTGTGAGAAGCTCCAGGGCTGTTTTGGTGACATAAAAACTGAGGAGAAATTTGAGAAAAACAGAGAATGGGAACAGAGAGCTGGACTAACAGACGGAATAATTCTCATTTCGGATTTTTTTATCAATGTTTTCCCCCCTGTCCTGCCCTTCTCCTTCCCATCTTGCAGTATCTGGTGCACACTGACTTCTCCCCCTTATCAAACCATTTCGGGCTCTGGGCTGGGAAATGCTCCAGCATTTCTGAGGTGCTTTAGGAGCAGGACGCTGTTGGGATGGATGCAGGATGCTGAGCACAGCTGGGTGGAGGGAGGCTCCACGCAGACCAGGTGGGGCTCGGAGCTCAGCCGGGGCACAGAGCATCCCACATTTTCCTTCTGAAACAAGGCTGAGAAATCCTCCTTCCTGCAAAAAACTCCTGCTGTTCAGCCTCGGCACGATGGAAGGAGAGGTGGAGAGGAGGGGGAATCCCTCCTCTGAGGCATCGCCGGGCTCTGCATCACCCCCGAGACCGCGTCTCTGAGCCGCCGGCGCGGATGTGCCCCGGCGATCCGCGGTGTGATTTACACCCCGTGAGTCACCGCAGCACAAACAGCCCGGCTTTCTTCCTGCTTCTGCCCCAAAACAATCCCCCCTTGTTTGTTAGGGCAAATCTCGCCCGCCGGGCAAGGGCAGCGGGTTCGGCGCCTTCCCCCCTCGCAGCCTCCCTTTTTGGAGGGCAGGACTCGTTTCCTTTCTCCCATTAGACACGACAGCACAGCCGGTCTGCGCGACCAAACTGGTTTGTCAGCCGCTCTGCTATTCGCAGGGAAGGTTTGGCCGAGCCCATCATCTTCCCTGCTTTCCCCGAGAGCTTTGGGTGGCGTTCAACAGTTTTGGTGCTGCAGCCCCTCGGGTGTGGGTGCTGGGGATGCCGGGGCAAAGCTGCCAGCTGCTTCCCAACGAGTTAGCGCTGATTCACGGATTGGTTTGGGTTGGAAGGACCTTAAAGCTCATCTCATTCCACCCCCTGCCACAGGCAGGAACACCTTCCACCAGCCCAAGTTGCTCCAAGGCGCATCCAAAGGGCTGGTGAAACCAGGAGGGGTTTAGCTAGACCAGGCTTACTGCTTCTCGGCTTTAGAAGATGGAGTGTGAAAATAAAAGGAGTTTAGAAGACCCCAACTCCACATCTTTAGTGCCAGGTGGATTATTTGCTGCTGAAGTCGATTTTGGGAGTGGTAGGCGGGACTGGAGGTGGCTCCAGGGCCGGGCTGGCCGCAGCAGGGCAATCCCAGCATCCAGGCGGTGCTTGGGGCTTTAACCATTCCATCCCCGGCGGAGAATCTGAGGCTCCCCTGCCTTTCCCGCGGGAGGACAGCCAGGCTCTGTGCTCGCTAATGCCCCTTCTCGTGTGTCTCCCCGTGTCCATAGCCGGAATATTTATAGAGATACTTACACACACACTTAAACAAAAGCAGCGCGGGGGCTCTGCCTGAGGCTTTGCAGGGATGAGCGGAAGCAAATGAGCGTTTTTAATTGCTGTGACATCTCCTGGAGGCAGCTCGCAGGCGGCAGGGACCCGATGGGCAGGAGAAGCCGCTGCTCCCTCTGTGACCACGCCAAAACACGCCCCGGGCCGGCTCTGCTCGTGTGTGTGCTGGGGGAAACTGAGGCTGAAACCAGGAGCACTGTGTGCCCATTTTGGCGGTGAGATGATGTGGGATGAGCCTAGGGATGCTGGAACAGGGGTTTAGGATCCACCTGGGCTGTCTCGTGGTTTCAAACAAAAGCCTTTAAAGGTGCATCTTGTGATGGCACTGCCTGTAATCATGACACAAAACACCTGTGTCAGATTAAACCCTTTTCTGACCCAGAGATGGAGCAACTGAGAGGTGTTTTTATTCTATTTTCAGTCTCATGTGAAGGGTGAGACAACACAGATGTTATAATGCACACCATCACAGTCAGAAGCCAACTATTTCTTAATTACAACACATTATAAGCACTTCTTGGCCTGGCCTTTGGCAGGATGGGATCCCTTCCCTGCGCTGCCGGGGATGGAGGGGAGGGATGGGGTTTGTACCCGGCAGAGCAGAGGGACCACGGCCAGCAGGAGCTGTGCGAGGCTTGCCCTGCACTCAGCTGGTGGAAAGGAGCCAGCAGCAGCGTTGTGTCTGGAGGGGAGGGCGGGCAGGAGCGGAGCCTGCTGTCTCGCACTCTCCTTATCCCGGCTTCCAGGCTGGGAGCGCTAATTGTGTTTGCCGCTGGCTGGCTTCCACCCGGGATGCCTGTGGTGGAGGGCAAGGTGTTTCCTTGGCTTTAGCCAAGGCAGAGAGGGTTTCCAGGGTTGTAACAGGCTCCACATCAGAGCTCTGAGGTGGGGAGGGCCCCTCTGTGTCCCGCAGCCTCCTCCTGCTGTCCCTGCTGCAGCCCCGCAGGTTCTCTGCCCCAGCCCCGGCTCCCCTGCAGCCAGCGCCGTGCTCCTCTCCCTCCCTCCCTCGTGCAGAGGAGGAGCTGGGCATATTTCATATTAATGTTTCTCTTGGTTTCCTGCTGTTTTTCTTTTCCCATTGTATGGAAAAGAGCATTTTTCCCGTCTGGGGCAGGAGGGAGGGGGTTTCCCAGCACGGCCAGACTTTGCGTTGCAACCTCTGGAGAGGTTTAATGGGCTGGTGCCAGATTCCAGCCAGCCCTGCCAGAGCCTGGCTGGGCTCTGGGGGGTTGTGCAGTGCTGGGGGAGCCTTGAGCACTGGTTCGGGCACAGGACACTGTGGCATGGGGCTCTTGGGTTCCCCTGGATCCCAAAAACTCCCTGGGTTTGTATGCTCTGTGCTCGGATAAATACCTGACAGGGATCAGCACATCCCTCTCCTGCAGCTCTGTGTTTCCAGGACCACCACCACCCTTAGCTGACAGCAGATGTGTCTAGAAAATGAAATAGAATTTCTCCTGATGGTTTTGCAGCTGGAGAGTTGGTGCCTGTGTGTGAGAACCTCAATCTGACACAGGTCAGAAACCACAGAGAAAATGCTGCTTTGCTTGGACTTGCAAAGCTCAAGGAGCTCTGGGCAGGAATGATAAAGCCAGTGGCCTTTGTGCCTTCTGGTGCTGCTCAAGAGCAGCTGCTGGGACAGGGGTTCCTTTTTTCACTGTGCACCCTGACGTGTCCAGATGGAGTTTCAAGCCTTCATGAGATCATGGTGAGGAAAAACCATTTTCACGCTTTAATGACGGGATTGTGTTGGGTTACAGGCGAGGAAAGAGCTTCAGGTTGTGCTGAGAGAATGCAAAATCGTGTTAGAAAAGGCTCAGACCGTGATGTGAGAGCCAGGACTTTCCACCCAGGTGTTCTCAGCTCACATTTACCTGCAGTGATGTCACCACTGGCATCTTCACCCTGTAACTGGTGATTCACCATGTAACTGGTGATTGTGTGCTTCTGGAAGAGAACTTTATAAAAATACAAGCACAGGGGAAAAGGATGAGATCCCTTCTCCTCTCCAGGTACTCTCAGAGGGCTCCAAGCCACCCCATCCCCAGGATGCTCCTCCATCCGGAAAAGGATGAGATCCCTTCTCCTCTCCAGGTACTCTCAGAGAGCTCCAAGCCACCCAGGATGCTCCTCTATCCCTGCATGCCTATCCAGCTGCTGCTGGGTTTGGCCTCCTGGTACCCCTGGGAGGGTGGGGTTATCCCGGTGTGGCTGGGGAATGCAAGCCCAGGCTGGATGCTAAACCCTGGGCGGAGGTGTTGTGGCTTCTCCTGACAAACAAACCAATGCCCTCCCTGCCAGGGTGGCACTTGCCTGATTTATCCTGACTCACTGACCACTGTGAGGTGTCTGGGAGGCTCTGGCCATGCTCAGGCTCTTGCTGCTGCAGCCTGGCACTGCTGGGATGAGCTGCTGGTGCCTCCAGCTGAGACAGGCAGCTTTGGTGGGAAAACCAGCCAAATCCTTTGTGTGGGGCTGGGTAGAGAGCGTGTCCAGGCAGGAATCTGTGCTGGTCCTCTGCTGGAGGGGGATGCTCCAGGTGGAAGGGGTGTAAAGGAGGAGATGAAAGTGGAGGAGGTGAAACTAGAGGAGGTGAGGGCTGCAGAGCACACGTGGGTGTGCCTGCCCACGCAGGAGTGACGTGTTTGGGGATGACATGAGGATGACTGTTCAAGGCAAGCAGAAGGTTTGGGCAGGAGGAGGAGAGGGAGAGGCCCTGGCATGGCTCGGGACTGCCACATCCACAAACCATTCCTGCTGCCTCCTCTGCAGGGACATAAAGGAGAGCTGGGTCACCCACAGCCAGGAGCAGCACTGAGAGGAGGTCATCACTCCAACCCCTTCCTTTTCCAGCCCGCGAGATGAGCCGGAAGGGAAACAGCTTTAAAAACACCCAGAGGGCACCAGCCGTGCTATCTGGGCCAGCCGCGGCATTCCTGGTGCTCAGCACACCTCTCCTTTGGGATGCGGGGAGGGGAAGCCGCCACTTTCACTTTTTATTCTGGTTGTTATTCATTGCTGTAACTGCGGCTCTGCTGCACTAACAGGATGCTGGGCAGCTTGTTTGTCTCCCGCAGACATCCCTGGCGGCGGGGCAGGCGGGCGTGGAGCATTCCTGTGACCCGGCTATTAACTCCTCCAAAAGCCGGCCAGCAGCCCGAGCCGTTTATTTTCTTTAACATACAATTTAAGTGCTGGAGCAAGTTCAGAGAGGCAATCTCCGTCCGTGTCAGCGGCCGATAAGAAGAAGAATGGTTTGGCAAAGCAAATTGCGCCCGGAGCGTCCCCACTTTGCAGCAGCGCATCCTGCGAGGGGACGGGGGAGGCTGAGCCTGACCCCATCTCACCCCGCACGGCTCTTCGGCCTTTGTTTGAGTCCCTGCCTTGAGCGGGGCCATCAGAGCTGTGCCTTTGGCCGCCTCTGGCTGCGGATGAGATGGCAGCAGAGGGTTTTGATGCCTCTCGTTCCCTCCTGTGTCGTGGCCAAAAACCCCCAGAGCCATCCGAAATGATGGGGAGGAGACACAGGAACTGTACGGGCACGGCTGCTTGAGGTGCAGAACTCCCAGCAGCAGTTTGGGTTTGCAGCACTGTTTGCCGCCTCATCTCCTTTTTCCCCCCCTTCCCAAGCCAACACGTGCTCTGAGCTGCACCTTTCCCATTTTTTCTTGCAGCTCTTCCTGGAGAAATACGGCTACTTCAGGGAGCGGGGCCCCGGCACACACAGCCCCGCCGAGTTCACCAGGGCGCTGAGGTAGGAGCCTTTCATCCAACGCTGCGCTCCAAACTCGCCAGCTCCAGCTGCAGGGATGCTGCCAGCACCCCGAGGGGCTTTTTTTTGCAGCCAGAGGGGTCTTTTCGCAGCTGGAGGCTCTGTGCCTCACGGTCTGATGCTAAAGCACAGGCAGTCCTTTTTGCAGAGGCGGGTCCGGGCCCGGTCCCACAGCTGGGTGCCGGCTGCTGGCACCCGGCTCTCGCTGCTTTATTTGCCTTTTATGGCCCGGAGCTCGCCTGCAATAAAATCTGCGGGGAGGCCGAGCTTGGGGACGGCTGGGAGATGTCAGGGGGGGCGAGCTGCCAGCTCCTGCCTGGGCTTCTCCTAAGGACATCACCTCGGCTCTGGGAGCATCCTCGTGCAAAGCCAAATGCAAAATTAAATGCGAAGTCAAATAACGGCTTAAAAACTGGAAAAGGTGATTCTTAGGCTCCATTTTTAGGCTCCTTTGCCCTGCTAGGAGGTGACTTACAGGTCAGCTGTGGTTGCAGAGCCAAATCCTTCTTGTTTTGCCACCTGCATGAAGTTCTGCCGCTGGGGTCTGAAGCTTGCAGGGTGAAAATCCTGGCTCGGGTCAAACCCCCGGCACGAACAAAAACACCCAAACCCCCCACGGGGGGCCTGGATGTGGCTGCTGATATCTCCCTTCCTTCTGCAGGGGTTTCCAGCGGGTGAGCCACCTGCCGCCCAGCGGGGTGCTGGATGCCGCCACGCTCCATCAGATGGCTCTGCCCAGGTGTGGCACGGATGACGGGCACAGCCGCGCCGCCGGGGCGCCGCCCGCCCGGCGCCGCAGGCGCACGGCACAGCACGGTGGGCACCGGGGCTCCCGGGGGCCTTTGGGGTCTGGGGGCTCGGCTCTCCCGTGCTGGATTCGTGGGGAAGCTGCTGTGGGTGGGAGGTGCAGCCCCGCTGGAGCAGCATCCAGCCCAGGACATGCCCGGAGGTTATTTTTAAAGCTCTTTTATTTTCAGTTGGTCTGTGTGGCTTGATGGCAGCTGTGATTAGAGATTCCACTCCCAGTGTTGGGGAATTCAGCACTCTGGGGTGGTTTTACTGCTGTTGTGGGAGCCAGGAGATCTCCCAGAGAGCACTCAGGTCACCATGGCCCCACACCCAGCTGGGCTGGCATGATCTGGAGAGCAGGGGAAGGCACACAGTGAACTCCAGGTTTTGCTGACCTTTGGGACTTGTCATGCATATTAGGGACACAGCAGTAACCAAAAACCTGCCAGCACTTGGCTGCCTGACCCGAGAGTCATTTCACCCATGTTAAGGGGTTTAACTCTGCTCCAAGCATCCTTCTGTGCTCCTGTGTGGCCAGGACTGAGCCTCTCGTCCCTTGTGAGCTCTCTTTGGGCTTGCAGATGAGTAACTGGATTCCTAGAGAGCAAGAGGGCCAGGGCCAGCTGTGCTTAGGACATGGGAAAAACGAAGGGGAGATTAAGAAAAGGCTCTGTACCGTGTCAGGCTGTCTGTGCATCTGGCAGGGCTGGCCATGGACAGCCCCAGGAGAGCCCTGTTATCCTCCTCCAGCCTCTGGATTTCCTTCCAAAGCCCCAACATGCGTCCCTTGCAGGAGCCCAGGACACGTGGGCAGTGAGCAGAGCAGCGAGGACATACAGCAGGAGGTGGGCAGGCAGAAGCAGCCAGTGCCCTGTGGCTCATGGGGCTCCTTTTTGGGCACCACAAAAAGTGGGTGGGTGGCAAGAGATGCCCAATGGCTCAAGGAAAGGGCAGAAAGGGCTCAGTGTGGCACTGGTTGTTGCTCTGGTGATCTGATGCCACAGGCAGCAGGGATGGGACAGCACCACATGGGCTGGATGGCACCAGGGGTGCTGCAGGGCTGGTGGCACCGGCCAGGAAGGCTGGGGAGGGCTTTGTGCTGTTTATCCTGCTTGAAGCAGGAAACCCTGGCAGCTGTGCTTTGTTATCCACCCTTTCCCAGCGGGATCTCCCCTGGGCAGCCCCTGTGTCCCTCACCCTGCTGGCTTGGGGCACACTCAGAACCCAGCACGGGGGCAAAGCCAAGCCCTCCTCTTCCCAAGAGCCAGCCTTGCTAAGCCAGCCTTGCCCATCCTCCTCTGGTGGTGGATGCTCTGCTCCTGTGGAGGGAAGGATGGTGTGCCAGGCTTTGTTTTAGGGCTGCTTTTAGCTTTTGCTGTGCAGAGTGGAAGCTCTGTATCCCTTTGGAGCTGGAGGCCATGACTGCCCTGACAAGCAGTGGGAGCTGGTTCTGTCCCCAGGAGTGTGACCAGCTAGCCCAGAGTGTCCCCAGCCATGGGGAGAAGGAGGCAGAGCTGGGGTGGGATGTGTGCCAGGGAGGCTCAGCTCAGAGCCAGGGCAGTGAGCCCTGGTGTGCTGCCGGCTCTGTTCCCCCTGTTTGCCTGCACATCTGGAGCAGAGGCAGATGCTGGAGGTCTGGCCCCACTCCCACGCCTCAGCACCAGCTCTGGCACCCACATCCCCCCAGGGCCCCACGGCTTTTGTCCTGCTCCCAGATGCCTCCAGACAAATGTAATCCCAGGGCTCTGGGGTCCCACAGCTGCCGAGGGGTGCTGGAGGAGGAGGAGGAGGAAGGGGCTGTAATGCTGCTCAGCAACTATGTGAACTCTCATCTTTGCCCTCCTGTGTGGTAGGGGGGTTGGGGAGCTTAGGGGGAGTCACAGTGCTTGTTCCCTTCCTGCTGGTCCCCAGCTGTCCCTGTAGCATCAGGGCTCTGTCTCCCCTGACAGCTTTTCAGGAAGCCTTGGGCACTAAGCTGTGCCCCCAAGGTGCTGCTGAGAGCCCTTCCCACTCCTTTGCCTTTTCCCACCTTTTCAGAGGTGGCTTTGATTGCTCTCCCTGAAATCCAGCCCTGGCCTTGAGGCTGGCATCAGGCAGCAGACCTCCTAGCAGGGACCTGTGCTGGATTTGGCTCTGTGAGCCAAAGGCTGAGTTCAAACTTGGTGCCACAACTTCTCATCTCCTCAGAGAGGTTTCAGGGTTTCCAGCCTTGGGTGGGCTCTAGTGGTGGCACCTTCAGAAAGATTTAATCGTGGTGCTGCAGCTGCCTCAACTTCCAGCTTTACCTTGGCCCAACCACGACATTTCCATGAAGTTTTCTTCCACTCAGGCAGCTCCTGGGTGGAAGGACGAGCCCAAGTTGCCACTCTGAGCTCATCCTGATGCAGGTGTGTGGGATTCACATTCTCTGAACCTGAGAGAAGCAGAGAAAAGAATGATCAAAACAATTCTTGTCTCATTTGTTGTTCACAAGTGGAATGCATTGTGGAAGATTGTTTACCTGAAGGGATTCTGGTGTGAGTGTTTGATTCACTGACCAGTTGAATCCATGTGTGTGTGTCAGGACTGCCAGCTGACAGTCACGAGATGCTGTGCAGTTCAGTGCAGTTGGGTGCTTGGCAAATTCAGTTTAGATGTAATATAAGATGGAATAATTGTCTTGGTTTGGAAAGACAGGTGCCTGCTAAAGAAGGCAGGAGCCTCCCCTGAAATGGAGAATATAAACCCCTCCCCACTTCTGAATTGCTATAAATTTGAAATTAAGGGGCTCTCAGGCAAAAAATATAGGAGCAGGAAATAACAGTTCTTTAATAGGGAAGTAAATAAAAGGATAAAATAAAAAATGCAGTAAACTGAAACAACACTGACAGAGTCAGAGCACAGCCTGACACCCTGTGGGTCAGGGTGCTGGTAGCAGTCCCATTGGAATTGTGGCTGCAGTTCTCCTGGAGTGTCAGGTGTGGTTCTGCTGGAGCAGGGGTCCTGTAGAAGGGTGGAGTCTTCCTCTGAAGATCCAGTGGAAGGGGCAGATGTTCCTCTGGGAAATCCAGTGGAGAAGCCGTGCTGGTGTTCCAGAATCTCAGATTATATCCAGGTAGGAATGCTTGGCTCCTGCCTCTGGGTGGAGCATCCCACAATGTAGTTCTTATCAGCCATGCAGTGACATTCCATAGCCTGTTATCAGCAGATGTCCCCTGAGGGAGGAGTGGATGTGGAAGAGATAAGGAAAACTGCCCAATGAACAGAAGACAGCTGCCATACAGATGGCAAATAGAACACACCTTGCCATGCAATCTAGGACAATAATACAGTATAATAAAGCAATTAATTAGCCTTCTGATGAGATGGAGTCCTCCTCATCATATAATTTCTGGGGGGCGGCCTTGTTGGGGTGCAGGAGGGCGCTGGCCGAAGCGGCAGCTGCGGTACCGCGTGGTGAACTGGCCGTCCTACCTGCCGCAGCACGAGGTGCGCCTGGCCGTCAGAGCCGCCTTCCAGCTCTGGAGCAACGTGTCCTCCCTGCTCTTCTGGGAGGCCCAGGAGGGCCCCGCCGACATCCGCCTCACCTTCTTCCACGGGGACCACAACGACGGGCTCAACAACGCCTTCGATGGGCCAGGTGCTGGTCGCTTCCCCCTCGTAAGCTTCTCTTTTACAACGTGGGCTCTTCCCCCGCAGGGAGGAGGGCTGGGGTGTGGTGGGCTGGGGGTGATGGGCTCAGCAGCCTCTCCAGCGCAGTTTGCACCAGTTTGCTGTCTGATTTGGGGTCTCCCCTCCAAACTCTGCAACTAAGGGCCGCCAGCAAGGCGGCTGAGATGTTCCTCAAGGAGCCCCACACCACCCTCCAAGCACGAGCTCCTCCGAAAAGACCCAAAACTGACGCGCACTCGGGCAAACCAGAGCTGCGTGTGCCGCGGTCCCTGATGGCTCTCATGTCCCCAGGAGGTGCCCTGGCCCACGCCTTCTTCCCCCGGCGAGGAGAAGCCCACTTTGACAGCGCCGAGCGCTGGTCCCTGCACAGCGGCAAGGGCCGCAACCTCTTCATCGTGGTGGCCCACGAGGTCGGGCACACGCTGGGGCTGCAGCACTCGCCCGTCAAGAGCGCCCTGATGTCCCCCTACTACAAGAAGCTCAGCAAGGATTTTGTCCTCAGCTGGGATGACATCTTGGCCATCCAGAATTTGTATGGTGAGCCTGGCTTCCCTGAGCATTCCTTGGTTCCTCCAGGGTGGTTCTCTGGGGTGGAGAGCGAGCAGGAGGGATGGGAGCAGGGAGAGGACTGCAGTCACATGGGCCCCGTTCCTCTGTGTGGCTGGGGAGGAAAATGCAGGAGAGGTGGGACAGTGCCAGGGCCTCCAGGGCAGGGAAGGTTGGATTTGCTGCCCACTTGTCTGCTAGTGCATGTTTTTTGGGGTACCAAGGGATTTTTGCCACCATCATGTAGAGTGGGGTAGGAGCCAGACACTGGGACTCGGAGTCTTTGGAGTCTTGGGAGTCCCAGCCCTGTGCTTTGGGAAAAGTTGTTTCTCTGTCCCTTCTCCAGACTCATCACCCCTTGTTCCATCCCAGGAAAGCCCTCCAAGGGCTCGGCCGTCCAGCTCCCAGGAAAGGTCTTCACTCACTTCCAGGACTGGAACACAGACCTTTACGGCAGGGACCGACAGCAGAGGAGCCTCAGCACCTATTACTGCCACTCCTTCTTCGACGCCATAACCGCCGGTGGGTGCTGGCCAGTGTGACCCCCTCCCAAAATGTGCACCCCTAGCCCTTGTCCCAGTGCTGCTGCAGCTCCCAGTGGAGGGAAAGGTGGGTTTGACTGGTCCACAGCTGCTGGCACTGGTGGCATCACTGAAGCACAGTGCACCTTGAGGGCACAGCAATGTGTCAGGAGTAGGGAAAATGCCCTAAAACTTGAGCCATGGCAAGGATTAATCACTGCAGGAGCTCAGCTGTGCAGGATAAGCCTTGAACTGTGGCCAGCATTTATCCTCTCATGCCTGGAGGGCAGGCAATGGGTTCTGGAAGCTGAGGGGGTGGCTGGAAGGGCAGGAGGAAGCATCCAAACCCCGAGGATCCCCAAAGCACCAGGGGGCTGCACGGGGAGGAGAGGGGGTCTGGGTAGCAGTGGAGGGTGGTTCAATAACATTTCTCACCTGGGGCACCCTCCCTCTGCCGCACAGACGGGGATCACAACCTCTACATCTTCAAGGGCAGCCACTACTGGGTGGTGTCAGCCAGTGGCAATGCCAGTGACCCGCGGCCACTGCAGCCACGCTGGCCCGGCCTCCCCGCCGGCATCGACGCCTGCGCCTGGTCCCAGCTCACTGGAAAGTTCTACTTCTTCAAAGGTGGGTGAGGCCTGGGCAGGGGACTCCCCTCGGGGCTGCCACTGCTCCTGCCGGTGTGGCTGTGCAGGTCTGGCTGGAGCCACACCACTCCTGTTTGTGTCCCCTCCTGCTGGTCCCCTCCCAGTGCAGAGCTGGGGCATTGCTGCGTCCTGGGTGTGCAAAACCCTGGGCTCGGTGCCCTGTCAGGGGTGAACCACATGGCCCTGGCAGTCACATCACCTCCTTGTGCCTCAGTTTCCCCATCAGGAGTGTCAAAACAAATCCAGGTGCAGTTGAGAACCTGCTCCCCAAAACACGAGGTGCAAGGGGGTGCATGGGAGTTTCACAGTGCACATGGATCCCTGTGCTGTGCCTGGAGGCTGAGCTGCCCCAGGAGCTGGGATACCATCCATGAGCTGCCCCAGGAGCTGGGATACCATCCCTGAGCTGCCCAGCAGCCAGATGGGGACAGGAAGGTCACACCAGGCAGCCTGGCTGCCAGGGTCAGCCCCAGCTTTTAAAGGCAAGCAGTGCCTGGTGGCTCAGAAAAGGGGCTTTGTGCTGCAGCTGGCTGAGAGCCAGAGCCCCTCTGCCTCCCCAGCCCTCTCCACTCCCTGCGTCCTCCCCAGGGCTGCGTCAGGCTGTGCCTTGTGAGCAGAAAGGGGCTTTTGTCTGCCCTGCTGTGGGGACAGGGTGCTGTGGGGACAGCCAAGCCACCGGTCCCCATCTCAATTCCTGCTGCAGTGCTGGTTTTGGATGCCCCATCCTCGGCTGGATCTGTTTCTGTCTGTCCCATTCGCTGTACAGCGTCTGGGGGAGGTTTGCCAGAAGCAGCATGGTGGTGGCCTTGCTCTGTCCCTGGTGGTCCCTTTCCATGCCTTCAAGCCCCTGAGCTGCCGTGCCTCAGTTTCCCCCCAGCCTGGTCCTTGGGGCAGCCCCACAGTGGTTCCGGTTGGGTCACCAGAGGGATGGATGTCACTGACACTTCACAAGGCTGGTCCCGAGTCTTGTGGCCGAGCCTGTCCCCATCTCCTGGAGCTCATCCTGCCAGGGTCCCGTGGGGCTCTAACCCTCCCGTTCCCCGCAGGCGGCCGCTGCTGGCGCTACGCGGGCTCCTCGCTGGAGGCAGGATTCCCCCGCAAATGCAGCGCCCTGGGGCTCCCCCGGCACCCGGACACCGCGCTCTACTTCCAGCAGCTCCGGCGGCTCGTCCTCTTCAAAGGCCTCAAGTACTTCGTGGTGGGCGAGGAGCCGCTGGGCGTGGAGCCCTACTACCCGCGCAGCCTGCGGGACTGGGCCGGGCTGCCCCCGGGCACGGCCGGGGCGCTCGCCCACCGCGACCGCGCCGTCTACTTCTTTCGGGATGACCGCTACTGGAAATTCGACCAGGCCAAGCTGCAGGTGGTGGCCACCGGCAAATGGGCCACGCAGCTCGCCTGGATGGGCTGCTGGGATGCCAACAGTGAGCAGGTCCTGTTCTGAGCGCGGTGGGATGGGATGGGATGGAGCGGGGCTCTGCATCCCCCGGGTGTGACTCCGGGTTCCTGTCGGGATGCTGGGGCAGGGACTGGCTGCTTGTTGGAGCCGTGGAGCAGCGACCCAGCAGAGCTCGGCTGCAGCTGGGACAGGTGTGGCACAGCCAGGTGGCTGCTGCCTTTGGGACAGTGTTTTTTTTATAACAGACTGCAGAAAAATGTATCAGCCACGGGGACTGCAAACACACCCATTTCTGTTTACTTTCAGGATATTGTTACACGTTTTTCAAGCCAGGACTGGGGTTTGGTGATGCTGTTTGATATCTTTGTTGATACTTGTTGATACCTGTCATTTTCCCACGATCAGGCAGAAGTGTCTTGCTGCTGCTTGCTTTGGGGTTCAGATGGTTTTCAGTAACAGACTGAAAATGTCTCCTGCTTAAAACCAAAAGAAAGGAGACATTTGGACAAAAATTTGGGTCGGTGTGGAGCTTTGCCCCTGCTGTTTGTTCAGACCCCGGGCTATGGAGGGTTGGGGATGTTTGCTGGGCTGTGCTCACATCCCAGTGCTCTGCTGAGGCACCAGCTGGAGACACCACCACAGTGGGATTTTGGGCTGAAAGCAGCGGGGTTTGGTGCAGGAGCCTCTTTGGGGTGGAGAGAAAGGGGGGGCTCAGCTGAGCTGCAGCTCACAGGCAGCAGGAGCATTGCCTTGGATGGGTTTGGGGTGCCTGGGTGGGGTCTCCCGTGTCTGACAAGGGCTGTGCTCACCTGGCAGCCCTCACTGTGTGCACAGAAGGTGCCTGTGCTCCGCTGCCTCTGCAAGGGACACGGGATCAGGGAATTCCTGACTCCCTGGGCCCCACCCGGATGAACGGGGGTGACAAATAACTGGGGGAGGAGGGGAAGAGGAGAGGGTGAGCAGGACAGAGGGACATGTCTGTGCATGCAGGCTCCCAGGGACTGTGTGGCTGCATATTCCTCATTCCTTTCCCAAGGCAGACTCCCCACCTGGAAACGCTGCTGGCTCCTGGGCAGGGTCCCCAGTCGTGTCTGCAAAGGGCCATCGTGTCCCAGGGCTGGGGATGGACCTCAGCTTCCCAGGGCTGGAATTCTGAGGCATTGGTGCTGAGTGAGACAGGGCTCAGCTTTATGAAATGATTTATTGGAACCATTTATGCGGTGGTTCTGCCTGGACTCAGAGCCCAGCACTGCTCTGGTCCTGCTGCACTGTCAGGGTGCTGTGCTGGGGTGCCCTCCTGATGCCAGCAGCTTCCAGGATTCCTCTTTCCCTCATCTTTGCCCTTTCCAGACCTTCCCTGCAGAGCAGGGCTTGCCCTAAGCAGGGTGCCAGGGCTGGTACTTCCGAGGGCTTTCGGTGCTGCCCGATGCCAGCTGAGCTGTGGGTTTGGCAGGACGGGGAGCCAGCACTCCTCCCATTCTCCAGAACACTCGTGAGTGAGCCCTTCATGTGCAGACACAGACACAGGGTCTTCATCTGCCCAAAACCTCAGGGGACTTTCCACGTTGCCAGAGAAACACACATTGCCATAGGAATTGAATGACACTGAGGTGACGTGGCCTGCAGGGAGTCCCAAGGGCTTGGAGACCTGACAGCAAATAAAACCAACCTCTGGATTTGTGGTATTGGGGTTTTGTGCTTGTTTTCATGTCACGCTTTGGGGTTGGGTTGGTTTTTTTTAAGCAAATCTCCAGTTTCCTGACAGGGCTGTGTTTAAGATGCCTGTGGGTGTTTGGGGTTGGAAGGGGGGTTGCTGAATCTGGCCTCAGCTTTCATGCTGGCAGGACCAAAGAGGGGAGATGGATCCCACTGAAAACTCACTGATGGCCATGGAAACATGGGAATTCTCTTTCTTACTTCATCCCCAAATTACTGAGGATTTTTCCACACTTTGGGATGTGTTAATAGGTTTTTTGCCTGGGTTGAATTCATTCATTATCCCTTTTCCTGTCCCCTTAGCAGAAAGCCAGGCATCCCATCTGCTGTGTGACTGGAGGCTGAGGGTGGGACCGCCTCAAATCCTCTCCCCTTTTTGGGTTTTCCATCTCTTCCCTGGCTTGCTGCCATGTGTTTCCAGGGGCTGTGTCCTGTGGGATGTTTTGGGGCCCTGTGATGCTGCCAGGGCTGGGCTGAGCTCAGCACTGCTGGCAGGGGCAGCCGGGGTCACTCTACTGTGTCCCCTGTACCCCATCAGTCCGGGGGGCCTGGGGGAGGTGAACTCACACCCTGAGCCTTTCAATCCACCCCCCTGGGTGCCCTGGATGGAAATCCAGCTTCTCAAGGGTTCTTTTCTCCTGCTGGGCTCCCTGGCTGGGCACATCAGACTCAGACTCCTCCGGCCTGCCACACATTCCCAAACAGAATAGCTGGGATTCTTGCATTCCCTCCCCCAAAATGACCCCGGCTGGACACTGAGCTGCAGTGACATCAGCAGCTGGCTGCAGGGACAGGATGGGTCCCCCACCACAGCAGGGAGCCCCTCAAAGCCCAGGAGAGGCTCTGGTTTGGTCCCGAGGCGTGAACACTTCCCTGGCAGGTTTGTTATTTGCAGAAGTACCTGAGTGCTGGGGCAGCTCTGCAAGGCCTGGCTTAGGGAGGGAGTATCCCACATTCCCAGAGGTGCCCACTCATGTGCAGCTCTTTCCTTAAAGCCCCAACTCCTGGAGTCACTCCATCCCTGCAGGAGCTTGGCTTTTCCCAAAGACCTCACTGCTGCGGGTAGTGAGGGAAGGAGTTTGGAAAGGAGCAGAGAGCAGAGCAAGCCCAAAGGTGGGTGTGAAAATAAACCCTCCTCACCTTGAGGCTGCCCTGAGGATGCATCTTGTGACCCCCAGGGCACCTCACCTGTGGTGGAGGTGGGTGTAGGGGTTTGGGGAAGGGGGAAAATCCCCCTCGTGTGGTTGGGAGCCACCCGGGTGCTGAGGAGCTGCTCTCTGACTCCTTCCTGCCCCGGAGCCAGGGCCCTTGGGGGGAAAATCCACCCCTGGCATGGCTGGGGAGGAGCAGGGCTGTGGGAGAGGAGCAGGTGCTGAAGGGTTAACAGGGAGTGTTTGCAGCCAGTCCCTTGTCACCAAGGAGAAGTGATCAGCACTTGGGAAGGAAACAAAACACCCACTGCCCAGGAGGGTGGTTTCCTCTCTGCAGCAGCACTGCAGCCCTGGGACCCCAGCAGGGCTCTGGGCACCCCCGGGACACTGCCACCACCCCGTGTGGCACCAGGTGAGTGTGGCTGCCGGGAGGTGTGCTGGGGACAGGGCTGGGGCAGCTCCCTGTGTCCCCATCATCCCTTTCCCTCGACCTCCTCCCAGTCTTATGGCAGAATGTGGGGGACAGCGGGCACGGAGCATCCATCCCTACCAGTCCAGCGGGCAGTACCTGTATGCCATGAAGGAGGACCTGGCAGAGTGGCTGAAGGAGCTCTACGACCTTGACATCGAGGTGGGCACCTTCCTGGAGGTGCTGGAGACGGGGGCTGTGCTGTGCTCCCACGCCAACCACGTCACCCAGGTGGCCGGGGAGTTCGCCCGTGCCTGCCCCGAGGTGGCCCAGCGCCTCCACCTGCCCACGGCCGGTGTCCCCTGCAACCTCACAGCACAGCCAGGCACCTTCCAGGCCAGGGACAACGTCTCCAACTTCATCCACTGGTGCAGGAAGGAGATGGATATCAAAGGTAGGATGCCAGGCTCCAGCTGTCCCATGTCTCTGTGCTCAAGTCCCCTCCAGCCACTCCGTGTTTTGCCATGTGTCCCCCAAAGCCAGCACATGGGACAGCACTGTGTGCCAGCATCCCTGAGCTGGCATCCCTTGTACAAGGTCCTCCAGGCTTGGCAGCAGCTTTGCAGAGTGCTGGCACCATTGCATTTGGGTGCAAATATGCACAGGAGGAGTGGCAATGTAAAGGGTGGATGGCACAGTGTGTCCCTGCCAGCACAGCCATGATCCCAGCCCTAAGGACAGCAGGAGAAGTCCTGGCTCTGAGCAAAGCATCCGCCACCCTGTCCTACCACCATGGATGCCCAGGAAGGGGAGTGGCACAGAGCAAGACATCCTCAGGGCACTCAGACACTGAGTTTTGTGGCTTTGGGATGCCATGAAACAGCTGTAGATGCCCAAAAGGAAAGGCTCTTCCCCCTTTATCACTTACCCCAACTCCTGTTGAACCCAGCCATACTCCTGGTGGGATGGCTCCAGTGAAGAGCACCCTTTTGGGTGGGTCTTGCCTCCTCCATCTGTGCCCCCCATCCCCTTTGTCCCCATCCCCACGTGCCAGCCCTGGCTCAGCCCTGCCCTGCCCTGCCCAGATGTCCTGATGTTCGAGACAGAGGACCTGGTGCTGAGGAAGAACGAGAAGAACTTCGTGCTGTGCCTGCTGGAGCTGGCACGCCACGCTTCCCGCTTCGGAATGCGCGCCCCGACCCTGGTGCAGATGGAGGAGGAGATCGAGGAGGAGCTTCGGCAGGGGCTGGACCTGCCTCCCACTGAGCCCACCCTGCCCCGGGCCCCCAGGAGAGCACGGGACCTCAACAACCTCGACCAGATGGTATCAGGGGACATGGGGGCATGGAGAGGGCTTGGAGATGGATTGGATGGGCATGGAGATGGATGGGGATGGAGATGGATTAGATGGAGATGGATGGGGATGTGGATGGATAGGAGTGGGCATGGAGATGAATGGGGATGGGGGTGGGGATGGGCATGGAGGTGGATGGACATGGAGAGGGATGGGGATGGAGATGGGCATAGAGATGGATTGCATGGGCATGGAGATGGATGGGGATGGAGATGGATTAGATGGAGATGAATGGGGATGGGCATGGGCATGGGCATGGAGATGGATGGGGATGGAGATGGAGGTGGATTGGATGGGGATGGCATGGAGATGGATGGTGGTGGCATGGAGATGGATGAGGGTGGGCATGGCCACCCCAGGACCTTTCCCAGCAGCCCTGGTGAGGATCCATCCCTGCCACCCGCAGGTGCAGCACCTGGTGAGCCGCTGTACCTGCCCTGTGCAGTTCCCCATGATCAAGATCTCCGAAGGGAAATACCAAGTGGGGGACTCTGACACCCTCATCTTTGTCCGGGTGAGTCTGCTTCACCCCTGCTTTTAGGGGAAAAGCATCAGGAATTCTGCTCTGCTGCCATGACCCCTTTTCCACAATCCCCCAAAAGGGGCCCATGTGGGAGTTCTGGTCATTATTCCCAAAGCAGGGCAGCAGGGGAGCTCAGCCCTGTGACAGATGTTGGTATGGATTTAACCATCCATGTGTGTGGGACAAAACCTGACATCCCACAGAGCCACAGCCTGCTCTCACCCAGCAATGGGAGCACTGGGATGCTCTGAATCCATCCCCAAGCCAGGCCAAAGAACTCAGCACACGACAAAGGGACTTTCCATAAGGGTCCCTCACCCTCTTTGTGGTGACAAAATAAATCTGTCGGGATGGCCGCAGCAGCTGGGCCAGGGACGCGGCCGTCCTTTGGGACACCCGGTGGCACTTAGGGCAAGCCACAGCTCTGGAGGCCCGGCCGAGCGTGCCACCCCCAGGCTGCTGCTGTCCCCTGGCATGGACATTCCCGGGCAGGTCCTGCGGGAGCACGTCATGGTGCGGGTCGGGGGCGGCTGGGACACGCTGGAGCACTACCTGGACAAGCACGACCCGTGTCGCTGCACCTCGCTCTGTGAGTCCCCGCTCCCCAAACCCCGCGGCTGGCTGAGGGCGGGGGGGTCTGTGGCTGGTCTCGATGCTTCTCGGGGATGTTTTCATTAGCGGGAGGCTTTGGTACGGCCATGCCTAGTTGTTTTGCCGGGGAATGTCGGGTTTTGGGGACTTTCTTTGGCTTTGGTGGCCACTAGAGGTCATGGAAGACTTTTGGACGGAGCCGGACCCCAAAAGCCGCTTTGCAGGGAGCGCAGATTTCTGCTGGCACCCGCCGGGGGCTGGATGCTGAGCCACGGCTGGGTGGGCTTCACGGGGGTGGGTGAAGGGAACAGGAGTGCCGAGCCCCCGTCGTTGTCCCTACAGCTCACAAACAAGCCTGGAAAGCCCGGAGCCCGCAGCAGCAAGTGCAGCACGAGGTGCGGCTGTGCCCGGCCGCCCGCAGCCCCCAGCCCGCGCTGCTGGTCAGCCGCTCCCAGAGCCCCCTGCCCCCCGTCACCTGGGGGGCCCGTGTCCCCCCTGCCTCCCGGTGCCCTGCCACCCCCTCGCCAGAGGGCTCGGGTCGCCAGCCGGCTGCCAGCCCTCACCCGGAGCCCCGGAGGGTCCCTTCGGGCAGGTGAGTGCTGCAGAGGTGCTTCGTGCCCCAAAATGCCTGGCTTCAGAGCAGGTTTTGGAGCATCCTTGGAATTTTTCCCCCCTCCCTTCTGGATGTGCCCAGCACCAGGCGGGACGGGGGGGATGCAGCAGCTCCCTGGCCCCTCTCCTGTCTCTCCCTGCAGGATGCGGGAGCCACCCGCTGTCCCTTTGGGGAGGCAGCCGCCACCATCCCGCTCACCTGCTCGGTCCAGCTCCCCTGGGCACGGGGCGAGGGGCCGGGCAGCCACTCCTTCCCGGCTGAGCCTCCCGAACGGCGCGGGGGTGCCCCGGGCACCGCAAGGCACCGGCCCGGGGAAACCCATCCCTGCGGCACCGGCACGGGGCAGGTCCGCAGCGCCCGGCCCACGGACGGCACCGGCACCTCCCAGAAGCGCCCAGCAAGGAGGAAAATCATCTGGGCTGGCTGCCAGGCCACAGGAAACGGGGACACCCACCACCGCGACACCCCGAGCCCCCAGCCCCTTAAAGGTCCGTGCCCCCAGTCCCCTAAAGGTCTGCCCCCCCTCCTCGCACCGGGATGCTCCGGGAGACTCCCAGAGCCTGAAGAGCCCACGGGAAGGGCGGCAGGGAGCCCTTGGCCGGGGCCGACAGCCCTCACCCCGAAATTCCTGCAGCCAACCCCCGAAAACGGACAGCGGCGTTAAACCCCCCACCAAAGCCAGCCCGGCCGCTCCCCGGCCCCCCACCCCTCCGGGCCGCTCTGCAGGGGGGTGCAAGGTCTGTGCCGCGGGGGACGGTCCCCAGGGGACACGGCAGTGCCACCCAGCCCCGAATACAAGGGCTGTGGGCGCTGAGGGACCTCGGGCCGGGGGAGCCTGTGGCCCTGACGGTGGGGCCGGGGGGCTCCGGGGGTGCTGCGGGAACACGCAGCCCCCCGGCTATGACAGGGTGCTGGAGGAGCTCTCCCGCGGGCCGCAGCCGCTGCGCCCTGCGGGGATGTGGAGCCAGGTCCCCAAAAGCCCCGCAGGAGCGGCCCCGCAGCTCGCAGCCCCGGGGGAGGCAGAGCGGCCGGGGGTGGGGGGCCAGACCCCGCGGGCACCCCGGGCCAACAACGCCGCCAAGCCCCGGCGGTGCCTGAAGAAGCCCGAGCGTGTGCCCTCCATCTACAAGCTCAAGCTGCGGCCCAAGGTGCGTCCCCGGCGGGACCACAGGCCGGGCAAGCGGCCCTCCCGCATCCCCACCCCGCTGGGGCATCGCCCCCCTGCCCCCCGGGGCCAGCACCGACCCCCGGCGCCCCCCCGAGCCCCCCAGGCCGGCAGCACACGCCCCACGGCCAAGCCGCCCCTGGCTGACAGCGGCACCTGGCTGACCGAGGATGATGAGGAGTCGTGGGTCTGAGCCCAGCCCGAGAGCCCGTGGGAATGGACGGATGGACGGACAGACGGACGGACCCCTCCCTCCACAGGGGGGAGCGGGGCTGGAGCTCAAGGTGGGGCTGCAATGTCCCAGGTGTCCCCGGGCAGCGCGGTGGGATTGCTCCCAGACAGCCCGGGGGGTTCAGCTGCACCTCCCCCTTCCCAATGGATTTTTTCTGTACTGTAATCCTGCTAAGCAGGCGCTTTTGCACTGGTTTGGGTGGAAAAATCCAGCCCCAGATTGAGAGAGCGGGATGTTTTCTGCAGGAGGAAGGGTTTAGCCCCCCTGAAGAGGGGACACCCCGTCCCTGACATCCATAAAAACCATCTCGCACCTCAGTGTTCCCCATCTGCACCACGGGACCAGCGAGCTCGGTCTGACAGTGCCAAGAGCCTCTGTGAGTGCTTGGCTCACTCAGCTGGAGGGTCACACGAGGGGACCCTTGCTGACTGACCCCTGTGGTGGCCGTGGTCCCCTCTGGGGTGCTGGATGTCACCAAGGGTCACAGTGCTGCACCCGAGCCCCCAGCAATGCTCTTTGTGCAATAGAGTTGTGCCAAAACTCCTCTATTTCCACGTCTTTTCTGCGTGGGTGGGGAGGGAGAGAGGAAAATCCTGATGTGGGCACAGCAAACGTCCCTCTGAGAACACCACAATGCCCAGGAGAGTCTCCTTTTCCGTGAGAGGATGAATTCAGCCCCACTTCCCTGCAGAGGAGCTGCAAATGTGAGCCCTGGGACTCGGGGAATGCAAAACCTGCCAGCAAAAACACTCCTGAGGCTGGTACAGAACAAGGGGGACAGACCTGATTTTTAATTCAATTTCAAAGAAGGAGGTGCAGGGCATCACAGGCTGTGTAGACACCTCGGGAATCTCCAACAAGGAGTCCAGGGGGGAAAGGGAAGCCAAGTCCAGGCAACTGGGATGCTCAGTGGGGCAGGAGGAGGAGGAGGGGGAGAGGGAAGCATCCTTGGTGGGGCCGATCCAAACCCAGGCATCACCTCCACGAGCACGGGGGCAGAGCCCTGGCACTGCCCTGGGCACAGCAGTGGGGGCATCCCAGGCTGTGGCAGGCCCAGGCTGCTCTCAGCAGGACCAGGGTGGTGCTGGGTGAGTGGTAAATCTGTGGTAAGGTGTGAGTAGGGCCGCGGGGCGCTCGTGGCTGCTGCCGTGTGCTCCGATCCCTGCGCCTGGACACCTCGGATCTTCCTGCCTGGGGTCCCCTGCCTGCACCCAGGGTGCCACCACCACCACCTACCCCTTCCTGGGCTCTTGGGAAAGTAGCTCTTTGTAGCCCTGGTTCTCCTGGGAGCTGGGAAATGCTGTCGAAGCAGTGAGAGTTGTTATTATTACTAATATAACTTCCTCTGTCTATAAAGTACAATAGAATATAACAATTATATTTATAACCATTTTTTTTCTTTTTTTTTCCTTCAAAATACTAAATAGATGCTATAAAAACCTGTAACTAATTGTGCTATAAACTGCAGGCTACAGGGTTATAACAAACAATGTATTGGCTTAGTCGTTGATATGTGTACGTCGGAGCACTTTATAAATGCTTTTTTATTAGCATTTACCAAGGAATTTCCTTCTCAGACAATTTGGAGGGATAAAGCTCTAGCCAGAGATCAATAAGTGGACTTACATGTGTTAATAAATCCTGACAGGATGAGCTTGGACAGGGGAGCCAGGTTTGCCATGAAGGCAGGGTATGGTGACAAGTGCCACGGCCCTTCCTGGCTGAGATGGACCCGTGTCCCCCCATTGCCTTTCCTAATTTTTTCCCTTTTTTTTTTTTATTTTTTTTCTTTTTTTAAATAATTTTGGAGCAAGGAGTTTGATTCCCCAAGCAGGGAGGGGGGAGCAGGATGTACCCCCAGCCCTGGCCCAGGGATGGGGTGGTCAGAGGCACTGGAGCTCAGCTGGAGCTGCCTTTAGTGGGAAGCAATTCCAAGAGCACAGGGGAGCTGCTGGGCCATGGACACCTGGCTGTGGTGGCAGGGAGGGCTGGGTGTCCTGTTTTGCTGCCCAGAGCAGTGCTGAGCCCCTCCAGCTCCTTGTGACAGCAGGAATCACGGAGATGGTTTTGCTGGAGGATGGATCAGACACAGATCCTGCCTCAGGAGATGAGGATGGTGTTTCCCTGTGTCTCACAGGGACCAGCCATGGAGAAACCACGCTCCTCTCAGCCTCTTGCTCTCCCTTCACCACCCCATCATCGTTTCCTAACAGGGGCTGCCCTTTGCCAACCCACCCTGCAGGGCAGGATGCAGCTCTGCTGCAAACACAAACCAGAAGATTAAAAAATAATGATTAAAAAAAAAAAATGGAGGGCTCACTTTCCTATTAGGGATATGCAGAGAGAAAAAACAAACAAACAAACAAACAAACAAACAAAACAAAACCTCAAGAATGCAGCTGGAAGTGCTGCTCCAGCTCCCTGTTGCTGCCGAGGCAAATCCCTGTGGGGAAACCCGGCGGGGTCGGACCTGGTGGCACTGCCGGCGGCACAGGGGACACAGGGGACACAGGGGACACCCCGGGGGCTGGGGTGAAGCCGTGCAAAGTCGGTCACCTGCTGAGCCCAGGACGAGAGGTAGCAGACGGGTGACCTGCCCGGCAAGGAGTGTTCCCAGATTATTTGGTGTTCACGGGCTGGGGGGAGGAGAAGCCTTCCTGTGCTGGGGCTGAGCTGGGGCAGAGGGGAGCTCAGAGCCCTGCGAAGGCAGAACCCAGCTCCTGGGGATATCAGGAGCAGGATTGCGACTTACTTTTTTCCCCCTTTCTTGCTTTCATCCAGAAATTCCACCTGGAAATCTGACCCGACAGAGCCAAGAGACAGCCCGTGTAACCCGGATTTCTCCACAGGGAGAAATCCCAGCTCCACAAGGGGAAAAGCAGAGCTCCTGTTTCCCTATGCCCTAGAGAGAGAACACCCCCAGAACAGCGGGACACAGGTGCTGGATAATTCCCTTCCAGGAGCAGGCGATGGCAGGCAGGCATTGCCCCTGTGCTGCCAGGGCAGGGACTGGCAAGAATGAACTGGCAGCCAAAATCCGGGCACACTCTGAGGGTACCTCAGAGGTGGCACCTCCTCCACCCTCCAGTGCCGTGTACAACCCCCTGGGGTGGCTTTGGCCTCAAGCTCTGGAGGCTTGGAGAGAGCTCAGGGACATCCCTCACCCCTCACTATCCCCAGGCAGCCTGGCCACCCCCTGCACCACCCTGCCCAAGGTGCCCCGTCCCCAAATGTCACCTCAGCAACCCCGGAGGTGCCTCCAGCACAGCTCCCACTGCCCGGGGAGCAGAACCACCCCCGGGTTTGGGCAGCCCAGGAGCAGCAGCCCCGGGCAGGGGCTCACATGATGGTGCAGCAGAACCATCCCCGGGTTTGGGCAGCCCGGGCAGGGGCTCACATGATGGTGCAGCAGAACCATCCCCGGGTTTGGGCAGCCCGGGCAGGGGCTCACATGATGGTGCAGCAGAACCATCCCCGGGTTTGGGCAGCCCGGGCAGGGGCTCACATGATGGTGCAGCAGAACCATCCCCGGGTTTGGGCAGCCCGGGCAGGGGCTCACATGATGGTGCAGCGGTTCCTGCGCAGCGCGCCCTGGAAGCGGATGGTGGTGTGGACGTGCTTGCAGCGGGCACAGCCCACGCTCTTGAGGAGCTCGCTGAAGAGCAGCAGGATGTGCCAGTTGTACTTGGCCGAGCACTCGATGTAGCCGCACTTCCACGTCTTTTTCACCAGGTTGGAGACGTTCCAGCGCGGGATCACCCGGCCCCGCTGCAGGTCGCGCTTGTTGCCCACGATGATGATGGGCGTCTCCGAGGTGCCGATGACCCTGGGGAGGGCGGGCGGTGAGGCAGGACGGCAGGGGACGGAGCACAGAGGGACAGCCCACAGAGCTCAACCCGTCCCAAACGGGCTCCTGGCTGCGGCTTGCCTTGCCCCTTGTCCCTCTCTGTGTCCGGCCACCCCTCATGCCACCTGCAGCTGCTCACCCACAGGGAACACCCGCCTGCCACCTCAATGCACAATCAACAGCCAGAATTAAAGCCAGTTCCCAGTCAGGCTCCTCAAAGCTCTGCCAACCTTGACCCTGTTTTTCTCTCTCGGAGTAAGAGTGAGAGGTGTGGATGTGAAGTGAAGGGTGCTGGATGTGCTGCTGGTGTGGAATCTTACAGAGGGCAGCCAATCCTGTTTTCCTGGGAATTCTGTCAGGAGTGAGGCAGGAATTGTGACCCTTTGCTCAGAGCCTTTGCTGGGCATTTCACAGCTCATTTTTGGGGCTGGCAGCAGAGAACCCTCCAGCCCACCCTTGGCTCAGAGCAGCCTGCCTGGGGTCCTGCTGCTCTCTTGGTTTTTGGGCTCCCATCCCTGCAAAGGGGCTCTGTACCAGTCTGATATCTCATCTCTGATGCCAAGATGTAGCCCCTCGGTGCTGAACTCCCTTGCCACCGTGGGGATGCACCATCCCAAAGCCATCCCTCCCTACCTTGTTTCCAGGATCTGCTGGCGGATGGTTTTGATGTACTCGAAGCTGTCAAAGCAGCAGATGTCATAGACCAGGATGTAGGCATGGACACTCCGGAGCCCCCGGCAGCACACGTCTGCCCACTCCTGCAAGGAGCACAGAGGGATCAATCCTGGCTCAGCTGCTGTGCCTGGGGGTGCCCTGCCCTGTTCTGGGGTGGGCACCCCAAGGAGGCTGCTGTGGCAGCAGGGGGCTGTGCAATCCCCCAGCCCCAACAGGCAGCACCCACCTCTGCTCTGCCCTGACCCCTCTGTGTGTGCCCCCACAGCTCTGCAGCCACCCCCCACCTCCAGAGACCCCTCATCCCCCCTGACAATCCAGGGGACAGGTAACAGGATCTGTCAGCCCCAATTCCACTCCTGAGGGAGGATTGCAGCCTAATTACAGCACAGAGCTGAGCTGGGTGTGGGGCTGAATGCAGCCCCCTGCTCTGGGTGTAAGAGCTTCATCCTCCAGAGCTGCTAATTAGCTGTGTTAATTAGGATGCACCCTGGTTTTTGGGGCAGGGAAGGTGAGGAGGATGCTGAGCCCCATCTGAGCTCTGAGGGTGATGCACCAGCAGCTCTGTGGGTCAGAGGGGGAAGGTGACAGCCAGTCTGTCTGGAGGGGACATGGGGACAGAAGAGGAGCAGAGGCTGCTCAGGAACTGAGTCTGTGAGAGCAAGATGTGGATCCAGGGCAGAGGCAGTCAGGAGAGGCCTCTCTACAGCCAAAATCTGGAGCTGGAGCTGGAAGAAATTAATACTCTTAGGAAACCGTTGGGTTTCAGGGAACAACTGGATTTTTTTTTTTTTTTTTTTTTTTTTTTTTTTTTTTTTCTTTCTTTTTTCCATGCTATGAGTGAAAGTCTGCCTCACTTCAGGCACTTTCCCATGCCAGCAGTGGGACTGGGAATGGCAGTCCCTGCAGGCAGCACTGCAAATCCCTCCTGGGTGCCTCTGGAAAGGAGAAAGGCTCTCCAGGGAGGAAAGGCATCATTCTCCCTCAGCAAACCCCTTCAGAGCCATGAATCAGCCCTTCCCAAGTTTATCATCAGAATGAGGTGGGGAAAGGGGAGTTTTGAGATGTAGTTGATCCCTGTCACAGAGGGCAGCAGGGGAAGGAGCTGGCAGGGAGCAGAGGGACACAGCCCCTCCCTGCCCACCGAGGGGAGATGCTGGGGAGACCCTCGGGTCTGGGATGCAGGAGTGGAGCAGCAGCCTCTGGGCTCCTCTGAATACTGATAAATCAAGGAGACAAGGAACTGCAGCTATTTCACCGTGCTGGGGGCAGCTTGCTCCAGCTCTGCCATGTCAGGGTGGTTTTCCTCAGCAGTGCAGGTTTTCCAGGATGCTTGAGCTGGAGAAGTGTTGCACTGCAGGAGCAGCATGTCAGAGAGCCACTGGCTCCTGCTCCCCTTCCAGGACAGCACTGCAGGGATGCTTCTCCTGGCACGGAGCTGAGCCCACGATGTTTCCCAGCAGACAGAGCTGTATCCCTCACCAAGGGCCTCTCCTTTCCCTCAGAGCCATCCCTCTGATCACCCTCTCTTCCCTGGAAACCTCCATCTGTTCCCACTGGCCACCTCCTCTGGAGAGCAGCAAGGCAGGGAGTTAATGGAGTGTGTGAGCATCGGCTGCCGTGTCAATAAATTACCCTTTGCTATTTAGGGCTGCTTCTCACGCTGACCTTTCCTTCCCTGCACTCACCCATTAATTTTTAAACCTTCTCCTCGCTCCTAGAGTGCTCATTTCACCTCCTGCCTGATGGCACAGGGACTCTTGGAGCACTACACAGCCCCTGTGACCCCATCCCTGCTGGGGACAGGGACACTGTGACTAATTGAGGTGGCCCCACTGGTGGCACAGCTCCTTTCCCCACAGTGAGGACACCACTTGTGCCCCTGGACTGGGGCTATGGCATGAGCTTAACATCCCCTTTTCCCCATTAACTCCACCCAGAAGTTGTTGGCACTGGTGGCAACACTTTCCAACCCCACACTGCCTTTTGTCGGTGCTTTGGACGCACCTGAGGGGGCAGAGGAGGAGCTGGTGGGCTCAGAGCTCCAGGAACAAGCCCAGGCAGTGCTGGAGAGGGTGATGGCCACTCCCAGGAGGGGACAGGCTCTGCCTGGCTTGGGCAGTGGGTGCCTTGGGGCTGTGGCTCTCCAGGAACCCCTGGGTTTCACCCAAATGTTCTGTTGGCTCTGACAGCCACAGGCCTGGATCCCAGTGCTGCAGGACCCAGCTGGATCCCAGCTGTGGGCAGTGCCAGAGCCATGCTCCTTGGAGTGGGATGCCACCTCTCTTGTGTTTGCTGTCACCAAACTTCAAAACACACTTCATCCTGGACCTGCTCAGCAGGATCCATGAGCACACAACCCCTCAATCACCAACCAAACCCTGCCACGGAGGGAGAAGCATCCTCCAAAAAGGCAGAAGTGGAACCCCACAGAGTTTAACAGCAAAACCCCACCACAGGGGGGGGTCAACACAGACCCCCAGAGATGGAGGCACCCTCGGGTGCCCCCCTACCTGCAGGGTGTTGACAGGGAAGGCGGTGATGGGGGGAAAGTCCATGATCTGCAGGTCGTGGACGTGGCCGTTCATGACCACGGCGGGCAGGTAGACGCGGCGGGCCGTGGTGGGCACGCAGACCTCGCTGAACTCGTTGTACAGGAACTGCCGGACTATGGCGCTCTTGCCCACGCCCTGGGCTCCCAGCACGGCGATCTTGAAGGTTGCCACCATCCCGCTGCGCGCCGGCCGCTGCCCTGGTGCTGCCTCCGCGGTGCCGAGGCTGCATATTCCCGAGCAGGGGGCCTCAGCCCCATTCAGGATGCATTTCCCCTCCGGGGCTCCCCGTCACTGCAAGGCCAAGGGGAAGGTGGTCAGAGACACCCCGGAGTTGCACTGGTGGTGCTTCAGGGGGTGTTTTTTCGAGCAGGAGCTGACGACGCACCCGGGGGTCTTGGCACTGCAGGACCTCAGGGTCTCCCTTCAACCTCCCAGCCCAGCGGCCAAGGAGAGGCAGGATTTGGGTGAACTTTGTTCCAGGAAGGTTCTCCCAGGCACATTCAGCCCTTTCAGTAGCAGAACAAGGAAAGGCTCTGTCTGCAGCTCAGGGTTTGCTCAGGGTCCCAGGCTGTGCTGGGCACTCAACCCACAGCCACCGTCCCCAGCTGCTCCTTCCCGGTGCTTCCCAAGGCGGGTAATCCATCTTCCCTCGCCTTGGACAGCCGGAATTGCCTTTTGCGGGCTGGGGGAGATCGCCGTGCGCCTGCGAGCGACAGCTTGAACGTTTCGTTTCAGGCTTTGAGCGCCTGGGCAATTAACTTGATGGGGACTCATTTGCGAGCCAGCTGACAGGGTGAGCCCAGAGCCACCGCTGTGCTGGGGCCGGAGGGCCCCGGGGCCGGGCCCACGTGTGGGGGGACACGGGGGGATAACCCACACACAGGGATGTGGGAGCTGAGCCTGAGGAGTCCCAACACCCGCTGGCACCGGGCTCCCGACCAGGAGCTGGGATGGGCACGGCACGGGCGAGGGGATGGGTCCCGCTTCCACTGGCTCTCATCCCCAGGAAGCAGCTTGTGCTTTATCCCAAAGTGTGGATGCTTTGACCAATTTCTGATGCTCTGGCCCATTTTCCCTAAAAATCGCCCCCGAAGTGCAGGACGGCAGCTGAAAGTGTCAGGTTCAAACACCCTGTTGTGCCTGTTTGATGGAGATTATTTACCCCGGGGGGAGCCTGGGCACAGCGGTTCCCACTGCTGGGTGCTGGAGTAGCCAAGCTTCCCGGGATCCCTTCCCTGGGCCATGGCTCACACCACCATCACCCCCCCTCATGCCAGGACCGGGGACCCTGTCCCCCCGTGCTGCTGGCACTGTCCCCCGGGGTGCTGGCTGTCCCCAGCCCCGCAGTGGGAATGTTTCTGTGCCAGATGCAGGGAAATGGGGGGTGCAGGAGCCCCCAGTCCCGACCCTGCCAGGGCCTCTATCCGCCAGCAGACAGCACTGTCACTGCAGGTCCCGGGGGCCACTCTGCTGCAGGGACAGCCCCGTCCCCACGAACCCTTCCTCCTCACAGCAGCGGCCCCAGCTCCTCTGCGGGGCCGGAGCGTGATGGAGCGACACAACTGGAAACCCAGTGGCCGCAGGGCTCGCTGGAACTGGGGCACGGGCTGAGCCCCGCTCTGCCTCCGCCAGAGCCTCACCGCCCTCTGTGCTGGCACACGGGGACGCTGCACCCCAAAAGCATCACAGCCCGACCTGATGGTCCCCGGCCCTACAAGCAGCCACTGTGGGAAACTGAGGCACAGCGGGGGGAGCCTTCGGGGCACCCCACGGTGGGGCGGTGGGGCAGGGACCATTGGCGGCTCCTCGGGCGCTCAGCACCAGGCCGGGCTCCGCGGGCTGCAGGGCCGGGCGGGGGCTCGCAGGGGGCTCCGGGAAAGGTGGCTCCGGCCCCCGCTGCGACCTTGGCCACGCTGCCACTCCTGGGGCACTGGAAGGAGCAACCCCTGAGCTCCGTAGGGCGGGGGCAGAGTCCCTCACCCCACATCCTTCCCCCCCACATCCCGCACCCCCCGTTCCCCGCATCCAGACCCTCCCGGGGATGCTCAGGCCCCGCTGGGCAGCGCAGCACCCCCGGCCCGCGGGGTCGCTGGGGCTGGAGGGGACCGGGGGATGCCGAGGGGAGACGACACCCGCACCCGCCGTGCCGGCGGGAGAAGGGAGCGGAGAGCACCGGAGCTCAACTTTCCCCCTCGTCCCCTCATCCCAGCCACCCCCGGCCCTGCCCAGCGGTAACTTTGCCCCCGCGTCCTACCCTTCCCTTCCCTTCCCGGCGGATCCCCCGTACCTGGCAGCGGCGGCCCGGGCCGGCGGCGCCCCGGCGGGCGGCGGAGCCATGCGGCGAGCCCCGGCGGGCGGCCCCGCTGCAGAGCCCCGGCGGCCACACCGGGGGGCGGCGGCGGGGAGCGGGGAGCCCGGCCGGGGCACGGCGGGGGGGCCGGCGGTGTCCGGGCACGGATGGAGGCGGCAGAGCCCGGTGGGATGGCGGGGATGCCCAGGCGGGAGGCGGGCAGCGCCTGGGGAGGGATGGAGGGAGGGATGGAGGGAGGGAGGCAGAGCTAAGGAAGGGATGCAGGCAGCGCCCGGGGAGGGAAGGAGGCTCTGCCCAGGCAGGGATGCAGAGGATGCCCGGGAAGGATGCGGGCAGTGCCCTGGAGGGAAGGAGGCAGCACCCGGGAAAGGAGGCAGGGAATGCACAGAGCGAGCCGCAGGAATCCAGCAGAGACACCGGCTTCTCCCGGGGCTCTGGGGAGGCGCCGATGGGAAAAGACCCTCCCATGTCCCCCCTGCAGTGTGCTGGGTGCAGCGGCGTCACCCCTTCCCTCGCCCGGCGGCATCTGTGCTCTCATGCCCACCCCGGACGAGTCCCACGGGCCGGACTCCCTCGGGGGAGGTGGGCAGGAGCCCTCCCAGGGCGTCTTTCCCTCCTCCGACACCGCTGCTCGCTGTGCTCTGGGGCACATCGCTTCACCTCCTGCCGTGCCGGCCCCTGGAGGGGCTGGGGGCTTCTCTGTGCCCGGGGGGACCCTGAGCCCAGGCTGGCCGCAGGCCCCACCAAAGGAGGGACGTTCCTGTTGCAGTGTCTGCATTTTTGGGTCACCCCGCACGGAGCTTTTACCTGCGTGCTGGACAGAGGGGAAGATGCTGCCTGCACCTCCAGGACCATGGTCCAGGCCCCCGGGACACGCTGCTGATGGAATCCCTGCACCCCTCTGCTCCTCGGAATAGCCCCCAGACCCCACTCCGGCTGCCTGTGACACCGGCGAGCACCGAGGTGTCTGCACAGGTCTGGCGGCGATCACACACGGGTTTGGCTGAGCCCGAGCTCCGGCAGCTCGGCCGGGCTCCCTCCAGCCTCGTCAGCACCTTCGGCTGGGAAAAAACATCATCTCCGGGGGCTCCTCTCCAGGGGGAGGAGGGGGTGCAGGGGGAAACACAATGCCACATCCCTCCTGGGGGACAAGGGGACGGCAGACACAGCCCCACGGCTGGGGGGCACAAGGACAGCCTTTGTGCCACCCTGGCAGCAGCGGCAGGCAGAGGCGGTCACAGCCCCTTCGCCGTATCCCGTCTTGCACCCGGGCTGGCAGAGATCGGGGCGTTATTTCCCTGCAGAGCTGCCCGATGCTCGCAGCAGGGCAGTATTTTTGTGTCCCTGGGGTTATCGGCAGCCCGAGATGCTGCTCCCATTCCCCGCATGGCCATAAAACAGCGCCGAGCCCGGGAATGTTGCCGGGAGAGCGCAGGGATCGGGCTGCACATGAACTCTCCTGCACAATTCAGGCTCCAGCCTCGGGGCTATTTTTAGCACTTCCCTCCGAGATGCTCTTCAGTTGCAGTTTTATGTGTGAAATTTAATACACGAGGACGGGGGGGAAGGGAGTGGGGCTGGATCCTGGCATGTCCCTGCTGGATGGGAGGTTTATCCCAGTCTCAGCGACACAAGCGCAAGGCAAACCTAAAATCATCCATCCAAGAGTTCCTGCGTCCTGATGTGCAGGTGGCAGCAGGGGACGGGCAGAGCTGGTGGCTGTGGTCAGCTCCTGCCTCCTCCCCTGAGTCCCTGTCTCCCCTTCATGGGCTCAGGGAGCTGCTGGCACTGGCACGGAGCAGGATGGGTGTGAGGCCAGCGGGAGCAGCAGGATTTTGGGGAGCCCACCCAGCACAGTGGGATTTGCCCCAGCTCCAGCCAGAGCAGCAAGGAACAGCTCAGAGGTCCCTGTCCCACAGTGTGGCCTCGGGAACAGGGAAGGCTCTGGGGACCAATCCCCCCCGCCAGTTCCCAGCTCAGGGAGCACCACCTGTGTCCCCTGAGCCCCACGGGTGACACTGCCAATGACAAAGCCAGCTCCCAGGGGGTTGGTGTGTCCCTGCTGACAGGGCACAGAGTGTCTGCAAATCCACAGCAGCAGCAAAGACCAGTTTGTTCTCCAGGAGCCTCTGGCAGAGCGGGGAGGGAGGATGAAACCTTTTCCTTTGCCACAGGACATGAAGGGACAGCAGCACACAGGGCAAAGCCCCGAGCATCCCACAGCAGCTTTTGTTCCTGTGGGGCCAAATGCTGCTCCAGGCCCATCTCCAGCAGGGAATGATGATCCCATCCCAGGCACACCAGGGATGCAGGAAGGGACACAAGAGCAAGATCAGGGACCCCAAGCCAGCCTGTCACTGTTGTTACCTGACACGTACACCTGCTTCCAACACAAAACCATCCAGTGCAGGGCAACACTGGTGGATATGGTACCTGCCCTCCACAGAGGGTGGAAGTTCCCAAAAATCCAGGTGCTGCTCAGCCAAGGCTGGGCAGGGTGAGGGAAAAGGTTACCCTGCTTCAGAGCAACACCCCCCAAACCTGCTGCTTGTTCTGTTGGATTTCTGACCACTTCAAGTACTGAGCTTGGCTCTGGCCTGGCACAGAGGTTTTGCAGCCCAACCCATCCTGCTTGAGATGGGACCAGAGATGGCAAAGCCCTCTGAGAAACAGCAGCACCAGTGCAAAGCAACCCAAACACATCACTGACTCCCAGGATTTTACCATTTCACCACGGGGAAAACAGGTCACACTACACACAGCCCCCCGGAGCCCCAAAAGGGCTAAATGGGTACATCCATCTCCTGCTCCTCATCTCAATCTGTCCCTGCTGCCCTTTGAGATGAGGAGAAGCAGCTCTTGGAGCACCAAGGAAACTTGCTGCCTCCTCCTCCTGCAAGCCCCAAATTTAGGGGTGCTGTGCTGCAGAAGGGGCTGGTGGGAAAAGAAGCCTGGTGAGCAAACAGTCTCCTTCCCACCAAATGCAGCCTTCACCCTGCTGCTCCCCTGGGCAGAGCCAGCATCAGGGGAATGGCTCCTCTCCCCATTCCCACAGAGCCACACGCAGCCAGAGCCTCGTGGAAATGACTTTATTGACACGGAGGGCAGGGAAAGCCTGAAGAGCAACACGAACGGGAACACTCGAACGAGCAGGGGCGGAGGGAACGCCACCGACGAGCCCCGGCTCCGCCCCGGGCTGAGACACCCATCCCAAAGGCTGGGAAGGAATTTGGCCAGAGAAGGGGGGGCTCAGCGACCCCTCCCCACGCCGAAGCTGCGCTCTCCTCCCTGCCCCACACAGCATCAGTGCCACTGGCGCTTCCTTAATTGCTCCGTTAATGATTTTTACACTAAACCCGCAGGGCTTGGAGCAAATCGCCTCCCAGCACACGTGGGCAAGGCTCAAGGGCTGGGTTGTTCCAGCTCTGCCCCACTTTCTTCCCCCCAGGCAGAGCACAGGGGTTCCTACACAAGGACACCACCTTCCTCAGGGTCGTGCAGCTCCTGGGTCCTGCTGGAGCCTCTCCCAGGACACTGTGACCTTTTCCCAGCACTGGTTTCTTGGCTGCAGCCAGTGCCAAAGCCCTGATGAACGATCTCCCACCGTGAAACATTTACTGACTTTGAAAGTGGCATCTAAAAGGACAACAGGGGGGTTGCGACACGCAAGAGCTTTGTTAGCTGGGGTGGAGATGCCCAAGCATGCTGGGGAGGGAGAGGCTGATCTGGACTGGGGCTTGCATTAAGCAGGACAAGCTATGGATGGAGCAGGGACATGCAGGAGGCTTTGCTTTCACTGCTGTTGCTGCAGCACTGAGTGGTCGCAATGGGGCGACTCCACAGCTGTGGAATGGAAGGGAAACACTCCTGGCTCTAAGGGACAGCTTGGAAAAGAGGGGCCAGGGCATGGGGCTGCTTGGGACAGGGACTCAGAGCAGGAACCTGGCTGGCTCTGGGCACAAAGAGTGGAGCTGCCAACAGGAGAAACCCTTCCATGAGCTGCTCCACCCAGCCCAGCTGGAAGCTGAGTGCCCCAGGCAGGCAGGGAGCAAACACTGCCAAACCCAAACCACCTCCCACCATGCCCAGCCTGGGGTTTGGGGGCAGCATGGCAACAGGGAGAGCCATTCCACTCCCCTGGCATCCTGGGGCACTGCCAGCAGCAGCCCCTCTCTGTGGGGGCCTGGCTGACACTGCAGCCCCACTGGGGAAGTGGCAGTGCCACATCTGGATGTGCCACCACGAGCCTGGGAATTGCCAGGGCCAGCACTGGGACAGGGGGGCACAGCTCAGGGATGGCTGAGGAGGCAGCTGGGCCTCAGCAGGCACAGAAAAAATGGGAGGAAGAGGGGATGCACATGGGTGAGGATGCAGAGACCACACCAGGAGCTCTGGCATGAGCCTTTTGCTCTAACAGCAGGCTCAGCTCTTTCATTTTATCCACCCCTGTCCTGTTCCCATCCAGGCCTGCAGCTCCTCCCCACACAAAAGCAGCCTCACTCCTCAAATCACCAGCTCATGAGGCAGGGAGATGGCTGGAGTGAAAACACCATTGAAGCCAGCACAAGAGTAATAAAAACCCCTCCTTAGGGCTCCATCCCCCTCCTAGGACCCCACTGATGGCTCTGTTCCTAATTCCCAGAGGCTGTGCTCACCCTGCTAGAGCCCAGTGTCCCTGCAGGGCTCCCAAGACTTCCTTGCAATCACCTTCTCTTTAAGCCAATTACTATAGAAAACCTCAAAAAAAAGTATAAAAATATAAAATAAAGTGCAGTGTTATGTTTTCGACACTTTTGCCTTGTTTTAATGAGCAGATGTGTGGTTTTTGCTCGGTGTTTTTCTGTTTTTCCAATGAGCAGTTATTTTACAAAATCCAAACTACACCTAAAGCCATTTAGAAAACACTGAACATTGGCACAAAATGGAGAGAAGCCCACGAGAACGGATGAGTGAGGGGCGGGGGGCACATGGGAGTAGTTTGAAGCAGTGGTTACAAACTCCATGGACACTAAAAATACCAAAGGGGCTTGTTCCCTATCATCGTTAGCACGTGGATACTAATTGCTACCTTGTTTAATCAGTGCCTTTGACTGAAATCCTACACATGAATACAGCTGCTTCCAGTTGCGAGTGCTTTTCCCTGCGCTGGCGGTGAAGGAGGCTCTGGGGACCCCTTTTCCCCCCTCCTTCTGCAGGGTGAGGCACAGGCTCCACCTCCTGTTAGTTTTTCAAGATGGCATCGTAGGCCTGGTAGATGTACTGGGACACTTCTGGAGCTCGGCATTTCAGGGAGAGCTGTGGAGAGGAGAGGAAAAGGAGAGGTTAGTGCTGGAGCTTCCTGCCACGGCCACAGGGGCAGCTGGGAATGGGCAGGACGTGGCTGCTGACAATCACACAGAATATTTTTCCTGCTTTCTTCATCATCAACCTCAAACTGCCCTTTCAGAGCTTGCTGAAAGCAGGAGGAAAATAAAAGCAGACTCCCACTGTGGGGTTCCCAAATTATCAGCAAATGTAGGCAGCCCCACAGGCATGGTCCCAAACTGAGATAAGGGACCTGTGCTTGTCTTCAGACTGCAAATCCCAGCACTAAACCCAAGGGCTTCTAAAGAGCTGCTGCTCAGTCCTGATGGACACAAACTTGGCTGTCACTCCTCTCTAAAGCAAAGATCAGGCTGAGACCAGGCTTGCAGCATCAAACCTTGTGCAAACACTTTAAATCACCTTCCAACGCTCACATTCACCCCGCAGCTCCCCAGACCACAGATTTCTCTTGAAACTCCTGGCACAGCTTCCAACAGGAGATAAATCCTCTAATACCAGAGACACACAGGTCCCTCAGAAGGGCAGTGAAGTCAAAGAGAAGAGTCACAGGGGTGCATGAAGCAGGACAGAGAGCAGCTTCCCACCAGCCCCGGGCTGGTGCCAGCACAGGGCCACAGACAGCCGGGAACACGGCGGGGCATAAATCTCCCCTTGTCTATAAGAGGGGGAAGGGCACCCTGGCAATGCTTCCTTGCTAATATCTCTTGGCTTTATCTCTGGATAACCTTGGCAAGTCACTGCTCATTGCTGAGCAGGCACTGTCCCAGCTCACTGGTGACAGAGCAGGGCAATTCTGTTGCTCCTCCCGTGTGAAGCACTCCTCACCCCTCCAGCCAAATTAACAGCATCTCCCTCAACACAGAGCGAGCAGGGAGGGAGGAAGGGCAGGGAGGAAGAGCTGAGTGTGTGGGTGAGGCAGCAGGAGGCCAGGCTGTGCCCTGCCCTCTGCTGTGAGCCCTCACCGTGTAGTTGGGGTTCCCGGGCTGGATGCGCAGCTCAGCCAGGATCCAGATGCCGTTGGTGAGCTTCAGGGACTGGTAGAGCATGTCCTGCCCCTCCACGTTCCTCTTGGCAATGGTGTAGACATTGTTGTTCTGCAGCTTGCTGGAGACAGTGTCTTCGGAGGGAAGGGAGAAAAAAAGGCATCTGTTAGTTCAGATCCATCATCTGCAGAGACAGGAGAGCCCTGGGGAGCATTCCCAGGATGCAAGGGCACAGGGAAATGCTGGCTCCTTCCCTGGGGACAGGAGCACATATGACACAAGGAGAAAAAAATTCCAGTTCTCTCCATGGACCCACCTCATTCCCTTCAGGCTGTGATCTCCTGGTAAGTATTTGCCCATTTTACAGGGCTCTCACTGCCCTGGGTCACTCAGGACTTGATCAAGGTGAGACCTTAAAAGCTGCTCAGAGGGGAAGAGGACTCTGCCTTCTCTACAACCCCCACCCACCTCCAGGCAGCCAAAAAGTCAGAAGATGAAGGTGGAAAAGAACAAAGATCACAGCCTGAGGCTTGCTCAGGTTCTGAGGTCCTGTCCCAGCCACAAGAGCTCCCTCCTACTTCACTCACACACAGACACTTCTGGCCATATCAATGTCCTACAAGGTAGTAAAAAACCTTTCCCTTTTTAAAAAAGCAATTACTTGAAAGGGTAAACCACCCCCCAGACACTGTCTCTAGACATCACAGGGCTGTGGTACAGTTTTAACACACAACCTGACCTCAGCCCTTGCAGATGAGGTGTGATTTCATCTGCACCCCTGGATGGGTGTCATTGTCACACACATTATTTCTCAGGGACTTTTTGAGGAAAGCAAAACAGACAAATACATAACACCAGGATCCAGACCAGCAGCCCTGGATGCCAAGGGATTCCTCAGCACAGAGCAAACATCAGGCTGTGGATGCCTGTAAAGAGGCACAGTCACACTTTGGGTGGAAGATCCCAAAGCATCATTGGCAAATTCCAATTCCCGGTGCCCAGCAGGAGAAATTTAACACTTTATCTATGCTGGGTCATTCAGAGCAGGCTGGACACTACTGACCAAAAGTGAGGGAGAGAAACAGCCTTAAACCAACTTGCACTGAAAGGTCAGAGACAGGAAATGTGGGATCTATCTAAGGAGCACAGGGAGCAGGACAGCAGCAGAGGAGCAGCACAAAGTGACCATGCAGCTCTAACCCATCCCTGCACCTACAGACACAGAGATCCACAGGGTGCCAGATCCGAGAAGGGACACCAGTCTGTGCTGAGGGACTGGAGAGAGGACAGCAGAGCCTGTTCATGCAGCAGGGAATGGTGGGAGGAGGAAGCAAAAGGCAAATCCTCACCCTGATGCAGACACTTGGATGCACTGCCTCTCCCCAGGGCAGCCTGGACCCTTTGCTGCACCCCTGTGCTCCAGAGCAGCTCCCTGCAGGTCCAGGATGGTTCAGGCATGCAGCTACCCAGACACACTCAGATTTAGGCATCCTCTCTTCCCCAGTTACTATGGAAACTGGCTGATATATGTTACTAATGAGATCTTTTGCTTAAAACCCCTCATTGCCTGTCTCCTCCTCCCACCCATACTCCTCCTCTCCACAATAAACTCAGCCAGGCTTGGGAAACGGGCAGTGCAGAGCAGTCCCCTGCTCTCAGGGAGCGTGGCTGGGATTAATCCATGCTGAAAGGACATCACCACCAGCAATGAAGCCCCAATTCCCATATTCTCATGCTCCCAAGCCATCAAGAGGAGCCCCCAGGCCTTTGGGAAGGCACAGTGTCCAACACAAGCACAGGCTCAGACAGGACATCCTTGTCTGAGAGGGTTGCTGGTATTAAATGGGATTTTTTTTGCCCCATTTGGACAGGCTGTGGTTAAACTTCACCCCTCTGGATGTGCACCCTGAAGGTGGAACTACTGGCAAGGACTTTCTCCAGCAACCCTGACACCTGCCACAGCAGCCTCCCCTCTGCTGGGAGGTGCTGTTGGAGTAAAGGCATTCCCTGGGGAGCAGGGATGCAGGATTGGAATGAGAAGCTACAATTTTGGCTGCTACCCCAGCACAGGGTGTGATGGCAGAGCTGTGTCTAGGGAGCTCAGCAGCAAAGGAGCTGCTCTTACATCAAAATCTTCATGTGATGGCTCCTCTTGCCATGGAAACATCCCCAGCCTCTGCTGAGGGGCAGATTTCAGAGCAGGAATTTGCTTGTAGGGGGATACAGGGAGGGAAACTGAGGCAGGGCAAACCCTAGGAAGCCTATTTTCTGCTCCCCTGACCTCAGTTATCCTGCAAAGAGCACAAAAAGCCCCACCAAAAGATGCCCTGCCTCAGCCAGAGCAATGGTGAGCAGGCTGGAGCTGACGCTTGGCTTGCCTGACCCTCCTGCCCCCTCTCTGAGCACAGATTTGAGGCCTGGGGAGAGCTGAGCCCCTCTCCCCCCAGGTAGCAGCTCCCATCCCTCCTGTGCTCCGGAGTATCAGCAATTTGGATTTTGGAGATCATCAGAGTTGCTAAGCAACAGTGGCAGGCTGTGGCTGGCTGAAGGCAGGACTGCTAATGCCATGTGACAGCACAGCCTTAAAAAAAATAATAAATAAAATAAACCCAGGCAGATCTTGCTGGGAGCAGGGAGCTGAGCCTGGGCCCCCAGAGCCCAGGGAGGCAGGAGCAGGGCTGGGTGACCCTGGGGACTCTGCAAAGCAGAGCACACAAGTCCTTCAGCAAAGCAGCACAAGCCACAGCTGGCCTTGCACAGCAACTTTCTTTTGTTTCAAGGTTTCTTCTCAGAACCTTCCTGAAGCACAAGGGAAGGACACAGGGAGGTTTGGTCCACACCAAGGCCAGGGAAGCCTCTGACACCAGCCCAGCTTTCAGGGCTGGTTTGTTTGGCTTGTTTTCCTTGTCTTTCCCTTCCTAAACAGAATTCTTTCCCTCACTCCCACAACCAAGCAGTGCACATGGAGACAGGGACACAGGGAGGAACAGCTCATAGGGTCTCCTCCTTTGCCCTGAAGGGACCCAATACTTTTTTAAAAGCACTCTTCTCCTGGGTAAAGAAAAGGATGAGCTTAAATCTTCTGCCTACCAGCTGAAAAACTTCACATCTGAACTCAGAGAGCCAAGATGAGCACCTGGCAGGGGGTTTGCACAAAGGACAGGCACAACTCAGAGCCACCACTGACCATACACCTTGTCTGACCTTTGTGGCAATCTGCTCCAAGCACTCTGTAGCAGAAAGTACAATTTAATGCTTATATTTTATGCTGTGTTAGCCCAGAACATCCCTGTGCCATTTCTAGCAGCACCTGAATGGTTCTGAGCATCCAGCCAAGAGCTGCATTCAAATACCAAGCACAGGCTGATCCAGTGGGGAGGCACTTGGGGCAATGTTCTGACACTACATTCATTTCCAAGACATGTAATATGCACCAGTTCTGTAATTTATTAAACTATCAGCTACAAGATTTGCACATACAGAAAAAAACAACACACCATGCAAGCTTGTGTTATGATTTTCCCCCAGGTTTTTTCATCAAAATAAAATCCAATTTCTCTTTGTTTTGGCATTAGCAAATTATTTGGGGGAGAAAAACAAAGTGACCACTTCATACCAATAAAGCCATGTTCAACTCCAAACATGAAAGCTGCTGTTTCACACCAAATTGTGGAGCAGTGATAAACAAGTAAAACCAAAATTCCTGTGCTGAACAGCACAGCAACTGACGGAGTACCATTAAATGGGAGGAAATCTCCATGTGCAAGTCAGCTCATCCTCTTTCACTCTGTGGGTTTGGGTAAGCAGTGTTTAGGAAAAAGAAAAACATTTAGCTCATCTGATTTGCATATCCTAATGTAGTGATCCTTTAGAATTTAGTCAAACTTAGCATGTTGAAAAAAAAAAGTGTAAACAAGGCAAACTGAGCTTCAGTGCATGCTCAGTTACAGGGGAAACCTCAGCTGCACCAACAGCACCCAGAATATTTGAGCTATAACAGTTAAGGAATCTATTTTCATGCACTAGATTAGTGTATTTTCATTAAAAAAAAAACCCCAAATCAATTAATTTAGCACTGGATTAATAAGAGATGAGAATGCTGGGCTATAACCATGACCTTGTGTTTTCATTATTTCTGAATGAGGTTTTCTCCAGGGAACTTTCCCAACCTCTTCCTAAGAGGCTGATGCATGGAACAACTCTGATGAATTCAAGATGTGCAGGGCATCCCAAGCACACCTTGGCTCCACGATACAGCTCCAGAGGGATTTGTTCCTCCACAGGCCTCAGGAACAGCCTCAGGCCAGGTCCATCTCTCACCACTGGGAACCTGAGCCCCAAATCCAGAATTAAGCACTCATTTCTCCCTGAGTCACTGAGGAATGGTGGGAATACCTTCAAATGTCCATGATTTGCTTTTTTTGAAAGCAAAGATGGTGGAGACACAGATCAGCTCATAGATTAGACCCCACTTCCCACTGAGAGGGACCTGCTCTTCATCCCACATCCCTGGCACCTCATCCTTGCCTTCACTTGCCATGCTCTGGGCTACCTGCAGCAGCCAAGACTTTCTGGTTGCTCAGTGCTTTGGGATGAGCTGCCAGGGACAGGAACTTTTTTTGCCATCCCTGTTGCAAGCCACCAAAGCTCAAACCAATCCTATTTTGCTTGCTTTGTGGGCACAGGATGGATCTTTTACCTACAAAGGCCTGGGAGCACAGATTCCCCCAGAAGGTTCTCTGCTGTCTGTGTTTATCTCCTTTTTGTTTGAAAGAAGAAAAGCAATAACCTGGAGAGAAGTCTGCAGTTTGCACAGGAGGTGCTGTAAGGTGACTGTTGCACTGTGACAGACAGCTCTGGATGTACAAGAAACTCACACACTGCTTTTCTGACAGATCAAATCCCAGCCCCCAACAAATCCCTGTTCCAAGCCTAAATCACCTCAGAGCCAGTTCCTGAGCTCACAGCAGCATCCTGGCTCTTTCCTGCTCTTGTCCAGTCTCTCCCTCTCCTCATTTCTTACAGCTACATCCCAACCTCTTGGTTGCACACAACTGCTATCATGTCTGTCACATTGCCCATCAGCTGCTTCATCACCCACTCCTGTAATTCCCCAGCTCCAAATCCCTGTGTAGTATTCTTCATTTTCACCTTCATTTCCTTATTTTTCACCTCTTTGATTAGTCCTGTCTCAGTCCAGACAATTTCTAGAAAGCCTCAAGTCAGCCCATTACCTGCATCTTCCTTGCAGCATCTCCCAAGATTCTTGCCTTTTCCTCAGTAAAATCTAAATAGGGAATAAGTGCTGGGTGTTTAGAGAGAAAGCAATTCAAATTTCAGTTTCTCCACTGAGGAAGAGCAGCACTCCCTGCTTGACTGCTCTGCAGGGCCTCCAGGATGTCTGCACAGAACTTCAGCCCTGCTCCTCACACAGCACAGATGTGAGAACTCGGGAAAGCAAAGGCTGTTTGCAGCTGGGAGCAGGACAGCCAGGCTCCGAGGTGCAGGGATCACACTCCTGACCAGCCTCTCCCAGCCCAGCTGCTCCACACAGCTCTGAGTGGCTGCTGGAGCTGTGCTAGGGCACAGCTCTGGGAGCTGAGTATTTTTAGCTCCAGCTGCACTCGCGTCACTGGGCTGGGATCAGTGAGCTGAGGCATGAATGGTGGCTCTGAGCACTCACCACCTGGTGGGTGGGCTCAGCCTAGGGATGAATGACTGATCCCAGCAGGGATAACAGCTCACTCCAAGGAGCCAGCAGTGCTCCAGAGCTGTTCCCTGTGCTGGAGGGCTGCACAAACTCAGCCTCTCCCCAGCTTTGGTGAGGAGCTGTTGGGATCTGCGGAGTTTTGTGCAGCTCTGCCAAGAGTGCATTACAAACCTGCAAAAACACCACAACCACTGATAGCCCAAATTGAGAGCTTTATTGTGGTTACACATCTCCTATAGGAGAGTCTTTGGAACAGGAACCAGCCCTTCCTCCACAAGGATCGAGTTCCTAAGGATTTCATATGCAGACTTGCTCTTCCTGGAAAATGGATAGTCTTAAGCCTATTTTCACTGGATTTAAACAATCAAAATTGTGAGTCTTTAAGAATTATCACCCTACTGAGGCACATGGCCAGGCACACACCCTTGCTCTGGTGTAAGCTAGAAGATGGACTCAGCTCCTGCCAGATTTCACCCAGCCTGTTCTGCCTCTGCCCTGGTGTCTCACTTGCCATGCTGTGGGAGATCTGCACCCCTGAGGACGCTGGAACCCCAGCATCCATGGGTTTTGGATTTGGCTGATCCTTGTGCAAGCAAGGCTTGGACCTCTTAGGACAGTCTGAGCTGGAGGAGATTACTGCCTGTAGGAAATCAAGGTGAGCAGGCTGAGTCAGGGCTGCACTGGTAGAAGGAATACAAGGGGCTCAGACAAGCACACAAGATTTCCCTGGTTTTCCCTCCTGCAAGCTCTTGGCCTGCCCTGTGCCCAAGCCCTGGTCCAGGAGGAGTTGCAAGACGGAGGAGATGAGGGCAGCAGAAACACAGAAAGAGAAGCCTCAGTGGCTAGAAGTGTTTGGAATCTGTTTATGAGGTGAGACCCACTTTCAGCCAAAGAGGCTGGCAGGTCCTGGCAGGTCCTGCACTCCCCTGAGCACCCCCCAGGGATGGGTTGTGCTCTGGAGACGCTCTGCAGCCACGTTCCTCTCTGGGAAAGGCTGCAGATCCCACTGAGCAGAACTGCCTGGTGTTCCCTGCTCTCCCTGAGAGCTGGTAACTTGTTCTCCCCGAGCATCCCAGGCCTGGGTGAGCTGTCTGGCCCTGAGCTGGCAAACCCTTTTGGAATGGGGAGCATTCTGTCACTCCATGTTTCATAACATCATCTTCCAGAGGGAGGAGGGGGAGGCCAGGCTGCAGGACTGCCAATTTTCCCAGCCACATCCCCTTCCAGGCAGCCCCTCAACACCAAAATGAGCAGCTCCCAGTGTTTCTGACTGGAGATAAAGAGCCCTGGATGCAGCCAGGGCATGGCCAGGGCAGAAGGCAGCAGCAGCTCTGCAGTGCAGGGGGAGAGGCAATGCCAAGCTCAGTCAGGAGCAGAGGGAGGACTGGGGGAGGCACAGAGGTTGTTCTCATTTGAAACCCCACAGTGAAATCAAGTCATAAGGTCCAACAGCTGCTATTTTTCCCCTCCTCTTGCGTGCTCCAGCTTTTATATTCCAAAATAGTAATAATTATGAGTACAAAGAGACCCATGGTTTCTGTCTGCTATTGAAGCACGAGGGTGTTCATTGTGTAATAGCAGGCATGAGAGAATAAAAAGGTTACAGGGTTGGTAATCAATAGGGACACTTCTTTCATCTGTGAAACAGAGGAGCTTTTGGTAGAATCACTTGGCTCCTGTCCAGAACAGGAGCAGAGCTGCTGAGCTGGCCCCATTCCACTCTTCTACACACCCTTATCCTTCAGCAGTAGTAAGGTCACACGTACAAGATGCTCACAGAGGCAACTCTACAGCCAAACAAACTGAACTGGACCAAACATGATCAAAATGCATCAAGACCTCAGCTAACACAGCACACCCTTCCCATATGGCCTGTCCTCCTCAAACACCCAACACCCTGCAGTGTCTGTAGGGTTAAATCTTTCATAAAGAAAGAAGAAATAAGCTGCCAAAAGGTGAAGTGAGTGGCCCAGGGTGATGCAGTAGGGCTGGAACACTTTGATCAGAACTCACAGCAGCAGGACAGGGTTGCTGAACAGCCCCAACACCATATTCAGCTGCATTTAAAGAGCAGCTTTGCAGGGAAGCGAAGTATAAAAGGGAAAACAAGAATACAAGGTCCAGAATGAAAGGAAGAAACAGATGGGTCAAATCAAAGACTTGGGATTTTAGATGTGCTTTTATGGGGACCCAGCTAAAGTTTTTGACTGAAACAAGCCCTAGGATCCCAGGCTGTGCTATTCAGAAGTGCAATACTTACATCTTCATCAGCCATCAGCTTATTTTACTAAGGTGATATTAATAAGGTGATTTTTAATGGCAATACATCAAAAGTGCTCTCAGCATGGCAGAATGAAGCTACTCACCAGCATTCAGGTGACAGTCTTTAATCTGGAACTGAAGCTCATTTTCATTTGGAATATCCTTCCATGTTGCAAGGAAGACCTGGCGCTCTAGAAAGAAAAAAACCCCTCAGCACTGTGGGATCCTCACAGGACCCAGCATTAATTAATACACACAGAATATTCCAAAGTAGACACACAAATGGGCTTTTGGTAACTTTTTGCCCTGCTGGGGACAGATCCAGGATTTACTCCTGTAACAACCTAAGTCTCTTTGTAAAAGCAGCAAAGCTTTGAGGGATTTTGGCCTCCCCCAAAAGAGAGATAGTCTTTGCCATATGAGTTGTTTACAAGCCAAGAACATGCAGGACTTCACAAGAAGGAAGGAGATCCACACAATTAGGATTATGTTAGTGAAAGCTGCTTTTCTAGCAACTTCCAGCCAACTCAAACAAAACTTTAATAAAAGTGACTAGGAATACAAAAATTCCAGTGTAAATGGTATGGGGAAAAAACCCTAGACCCAGTCAAGTGAATCAAACCATCAAAAAAACCCAAAACTACAACAACCCCAACCCAAACAAATACAAAAAAAAAAAATCAATCAGCTTCAAAGAAAACAGATCCACCTGAATAAGAGAATGAGAAGAATGTCTGGCTGAGAGAATGAGAGGAGGGGACTTGGGTTCTGGCAAGTACTGGAGCTGGAGGACAACAGGGACAGGCCACCAGACCAGAGCAGCTGAGGTGCAATGGCACAGGTGAAACAGAGCCAGGAGACACCTGCAGCCAGCTGGGCACTGGGAGCACAGCCTGCCTGCAGGAGGCTCAGCACACACCCCAGAGCACTCACCCATTTTGCCATCCTCCACGAAAAGCACGTTGAGGGGGATTAGGCAGCTGAAGTAAAAGACATCAATGTTGTTTTTCACAGCCACCTGTCACAGAAAAAACAGGGAGGTTAAAGAGTCTCTCTCAGCTGGAAAACCAAAGGGATCACACAGTCTCATCACCCTGGAGTGCACTTTCTGAGCAGAGGCCAGCTCTGAATGGGATGGTATTGAGCTCCTGGGCAGTTTCAGAAAGGACCAGTTCCCTGCTCCATCTTCACTGAAAGCTGCCCAAACTTCTCCTGTGAACCTTTCATTGTGCTGCTTCAGAGCCAGTTCCACTCAGGGGCTCACAGCAGCATCCTGGCTCTTTCCTACTCTTGTCCAGTCTCTCCCTCTCCTCATTTCTTACAGCTACATCCCAACCTCTTGGTTGCACACACCTGCTATCATGTCTGTCACATTGCCCATTAGCTGCTTCATCACCCACTCCTGTAATTCTCCAGCTCCAAATCCCTGTGTAGTATTCTTCATTTTCACCTTCATTTCCTTATTTTTCACCTCTTTGATTAGTCCTGTCTCAGTCCAGACAATTTCTAGAAAGCCTCAAGTAGGTCCATTGCCTGCATCTTCCTTGCAGCATCTCCCAAGATTCCTGCCTTTCCCTCAGTAAAATAAAAATAGGGAATATGTGCAGGGTATTGATTCCTGGAAGAAGAAAGCCCTGCCAGAGAGCAATCAGGTAAACAAAACATCACTTGACAAAAGACTTAATTCCCAGTGTCATTAAACTCCACCAGCCAGGGAGTTTGCCCTTATCTGGTTTGCCTTTATCACACACACTTGCCATGTTCCCCACTAATCTCTGCTAACAGTTTTCCCCAGGCTGAGAGCTGCTGGGACAAGCAGGAGCAAGCAGGAGGTCTGAGAGGTGCACTGTCACAACACAGCTCAGGAAAAGGCAGCTCCTGCTTTATTTCCATGCCTCTCATGCTCTCCCCATGTCAGCCCACACAGTGAGAGCCTGTCATGGGAGCACAGCTCAGCAGACACCTGCCATTGCTGCAAGGAAAGAATCTTAAGCCTTGTAAGAAAGAGCCACAATTGACGTTGTGTGGGGAATTTCAGGAGCCATTTGAGCTCTTACTTTGTTTGAAAAATCTCAGAGAGAGTTCTCCCATTTGTCACCCTGAAACACAAAGCAGACCATGCTAAATGCTGAGCCAAAGGAATAAATTTGCTGCTACAAAGATTTATGGCAAGACTAACTTCATTGACATTAATAATTACATATATTGATGTCCTACTAGGAAAATCTATTGTCCCATAGAGGCAAGTTGAGAAGGACACCCACAAATGTTGGTAAAAACCAGCTGTGGATAGTCAAGGGAGGGGAAGAAAGCAGTCAGCTGATCAAACATGCATGCAAGACAGAGATAAGTGGAAGGAGATCAAGCTCCCAGACAAACTCTTCTGGCAATTGCAAGGTCCCAGAAATGCAAAGAACTGCAGAAAGGTTAATGTGACAATTGTGGTGTTTCTACTTTTCAGCCATCACTAAAGATAGCAGCTTATATTTAATTCCCACAGTGCAAACCAGCTTAAGAAGGGATTAGTCTAAAGCCCACTAAAAACACATAAATGATGGTGCAACTGAGGAAAAAATTGGGATTGGTTCTCTGTAACAGGGAGTTGTTACATGCTCTGACTGCTGGCATCATGCTCACGAGTTGGAGTGTTCAATGTTTGAACCAGAGGGGTAAAAGCAGATTGGTGGGTGGACTTCAGTGATTCACCACTGCAAAATATGATGGAACACATTGGGTGAGCAGCCAAAAATGCACCTCGGAGTCTGGGAGGGGAGAGCTGGGGGAGGGACAGCAGTGCAGCCATTCCAGATGCTGTGCTTGGATATAAGTCATGGAGATGAGCCAGAAGAGGGAAAATTTAGGCTAAATGTCTGGGAAAACCAACAGTGAGAATTATTAAGCAGCACTAAATTCCTCTGAGGAAGAGAGAAGCTCCAGTACTTGGACTTATACTTAAAATCAGCCTTGACAACGCTCTCAATAAGAGGAACTGTAGGAAAACAACAAAGCATAGCAGGGACTACACTGCACGACCCAAGATCTTTTCCAAGTCTGATTTAATGATTAATTGCCTTGCCTTAGAGCAACAGAGATTACTTAGCTTTTGTAGCTAATTGTTGTTGCCATACAACAGCAGTTTCTTACAAGAGGGGCAGGAAAGCAGCTCCTTCTCTCCAGTCACGGTTCTAGAGGCACACTCCAAATTAATATGCCAGCCCTGTCCCTGCAGTTATAAGGATGCTATAAAAAGGTATCTGCTGACCTGCTTCTCAACTCTGCAGAAACACACTGAGTAAGCTGCTTTGGCTATCTCTGGAGAGCTACCCAATTAAGATGCTCTGAAGTGCAATTTCTTCCCAGTAAAGAAAAACCAAGCCACATGGAAGCCTTCCTCCCAAACTGCATCACTGGGTTCAGGAATGACATCACACGTCACCTTGCAAGCAGCTGTAATCATGCAGGAATCAGCTGTCAAAAATAACTTCTACACACAGGGTGGAAAAAGCTCTCCTTGACCTACAGCACTGGGACACGACTGGGGAGCTCCTCAAAAGGAGCTTCCATTGCTCACCACCACACACTTCCCCCAAACTGTGCTCCACAAGATCTGGTCCATTAAAAGGCACCTGCAGACACCTGGATGGGAAAACTCACACCAAGAAGAGGCCCCCCCTGAGCTGGTAACAGCTTCCCAAGGTCATGCTCTACATCAGGAGCATCCAGTGCCATCTGACAGGCTACAAAAGCAGCCACAGGCAGAGAGCAGATCCACAGCAGCACCTACAAGAAGCTGAGCAGGTAAAAACAGCGACTTTCCAAAAAATTCCAGTGCTCCTCAGGTGGAACATTGTCCTGAGACAATGACATCTGATGTGATAGCAGGAGCTGAGAAGTGTCTCCAGGCTTGACATGCCTGTAAAGGAACCTCTGCTTGCATTCAACAAATCCTCCAGTCCAGACTAACTTTGCTCACGGCTCTGTTTTAACCTGCTGACCTGGACATGAACTATTAAATCTCTAGCTAGACCTTTAGCTTCAGACATTTCAGAGTTGAAACAGAAGCATTTTTAATAAAAATGGTTTTCCATCTGTGATCTTTTAGAAAGGGAAAAAAAATATTAGTACCTTGTGAATTTAATCAAGCAGCCTACAAAGCTCTGAGGGATAGAAGTCAAAAGGTGTCAGATTTTCGTGTGGTGCTTGACTGTTGAAAAGGTGTGAGCCCACTAAAAATTGGCTCAGGGTTACAAATCACTTATGTCTTGCTCATGATCTAACTAGAGGAAGCAGCACCTCTAGAAATAACCCCTGGAATATATTTGCTCACCTTCCAGCATGAACACCCTTCTGAAGGGCTTTCTTGCAGTCCAGCTCTCTGACAGCCCAAACATGATATTTTGGGGAAGAAGTACCTCATAGGAACAATGTCAAGTTACTTTCTTCAGTAGTGTAGGTTTCTGATGCTTTAAATCTCAGACTTGAGCAACAGAATTGACTTTCAAAGTCAAGTCTGAAAGCAACACAGATGCTTTCCATCAGCAGCAAGTACACAACATACCCACTTGGAATCCCATTAGCACCTACACTAAATTAAGGATTTACTTAAGTTGGGTTTTGCTTTGGAGCCTGCTAACAGCCAAACTGTTAAGGCAAGAACAGCTCTCCTCTGCAGAGCCTTTTTTTACCTCACCAGGTCATGGCTTGCTCTGTGACAGTCTGCTGCTCTGCCCCCAGGGAATGCTGCTCCTCCACTTCATTCTGTGTGACAGGAAGGGCTCTCAGGATCCCAGGGGTGCCTGCAGCCTCTGCCAGCCATGTGCTCTTCCCACAGGGCTGAGCCTGGAACTGTGCAGGCACAGCAAGGGTTACATCCATGTCAGGGAACACAGAGTTACTGGGAGGGTTGTGCTCTCCTGTGCCTTGCTGCACTTCAAGTTCAAAATGTCCAATTTATAAATGTGCTGTACCATGTGGCAGACGTGCTCTTAACCTCCAAACCAACAGCTTTCCACAGCTGAGTGAGGAACTGGCCACAGATGCCAAGCTGTGATCCAAGCCCTTAATTCAGAGTGTTCCCAGGAGCGTTCTTTGCTGAAATAAGACTCTCACAAGCAGAGACTGTTGAAGAATAACCCAGGCAACAAACCCAAGCAGCATCTTCCCCATCTAGCTACCCACAGGTGTTGTGTGGTGGCTGGTCAGGGATTCTCACACACAGGCAGATATTGTGTCATTTATCAAGCAGGCTGTGGAGGGTGAACATCTGTTGGCTGGAATTGCTGCTCACAACCATTCCCACAGAGAGCTGGATGTGTGAAATCTGTCTGCAAGTTCTGAGTGCTGTGTTTGTGACCTGAGATACATTAACAGCTCTGATGAATGAGAGCTCCAGCGGTTCTGCACCGCGAGAGGTGGAGGAGCACAGGTGATGAGTTACAGCAGAGCTGAGACTGGAAGGATAAGCATCATCCACTGCATTAGAACACTGATATTTCCTCAGTGAAGAAGCTGCACCTTCCTCCTCTGTCTCTATAAAAAGGTTTTGACAGTGTCCTGCACCTCACGCTGCCCAGCAGCAACTCTGTGTTTCCAAGTGCCCCTCATCGGGGAGAAATGCAGCTGGTAGATCCTTCCCTTTCCACATTCAGATAATTTTACTGAATTAAATAAAAAAACCAGTTTGAAACATTCCAGTTTTTTTCAGCTGCATGCTCTGTAGCTGCAGCAAGCAGGGCTGGCAGCTGACAGCAGGATGTGACACATTGATGGTGCAATCTGAACGTGGATCCCAGGAGAGTGGCTCCAGCCTCAGGCAGACTTGCTGCTGCTCCAGGAGTGCCTACAGCTCATTTTCACCTGCACTGTCTCCTGCAAGGGGCTATAATTTCACAGAAGGGATGATCATATTTGTGCCATGACAGGCAGGCCTGAACTCTGAAACTCTGACTGCAGGTTGGCTCCACTTCACCCATTTCCAGGATCAGGGGAGCAATTCTCATGTGCTGCAATGGATATTCCAATTTCACAGCATTTCCTAGCTATTAAAATGCCAATTATTAGGAACAGTGGCTCTCTTTAGCATAGAAAGAAAATGCCTAGGCTGAGAGCCTAATTCCAAATTTGACTTGAAGAACTGTTTGGAAAGACTTAATACTCCCACCAGTGCAAATCCCTGTTTTAGGAGGCACCTTCCTCTTTGAGAGCTCAAGGTCTCACACACGTGGTGCCAAAGATACCTCAACCAGCCCACCTCTCCCACCCGGCATGGCCCTGGCAGCCCACATGTCACCAGCAGTGTCACCACTGCTTTGACTGTGAAAAGGCAACACTGCAGGAGCCAGGGAGACCTGAGCAACTCCCAGAGATGTCTCCATGGCTATCAAACACCCAGGAAGGTGAACACAGCATCTCACAGACCTTTGGGCAAGGGACTGTTGTTATTTACTGGTGCCATGCTCTGACTACAGCACCAGGCAGCCCCAAAAATGCTGACAAGGCACTGCAAGGGTGTTCTCCACCAGAAATCAAAAGCACACAAATAACTAAGTCAGATTTTCTTTAGCAACAGGCACACTCCAAAGGCAGCTTTTTAATCTGACAGAAGTTAAAAAGATGAACCAGAGAACAGGGATTGGGGTTTGTTAAGCCCTACAGTGCTGTGTCCAGTCTAGCTCTACCCTGTGGATAAATCTCTGCTTGACTGGGGGTTAAAGCTGAGTCAACAAGTTATGAAAATGATCATGATTATTTTGGGATGCAGGGGAGAAGCCTAGCATTCAGTATCACAAGATGCAAGGTGACTAGCAAACACAAGACTCTTCAGCTATATTTTACCTAAGTAAGCCTCTGAAAATATTTCAGCCCTCCTCATCTTCTTGCAAAAATGTCTTTTTTGTTACCTTGTCAAATATTTTAGTTTCTCTCCATGATTACAAATGTCAAGATTAAGTAAGCTGTATTGGGTGAAAGATTAGAAATGGTAATAAAAATAACCTGAACAAGACATGAATTCATCACTTCTGAAATAGTTGCCTAAGGAATGTACAACTAGTCTTTGAAGTGTATAATTAACATGACAAAAAGTTGAAAGCTATCAGTTTGGTTACTTCAGGACTTATTTTTCTTGTTACTAAAAACAAAAAACTCCCACCAGAATAGGAGATGAACATAAGGTCCTCAGGTTCAAACCAGCCCTACATCTGCTTCAATGTTCCCTAGATGAGGAAAAAAACACATTAAGTAAATTCAACCTGATGAGTGTTTTGGTTCTTCAACGAATACAGGAACATTTGTATTCTCTATCCTATATTATGCTATAAATTGTTCCCTAAGTAGGTCACCAAGGCGATTTCTGAACATTTCAAGACAAATCCTTTCTACATGAAGCCACAAAACAAAACCAGAGCCTTGGCTGTTAGGGCATTGATAGATCTCCATCAAGCCCACTGCTGTCAAAAAAGTAAGGGGAGTGCTCTTTTTAACTTGGCATCTGCTATCATGATTCAACTCTTTGCAGAGAAATATACTATTACTCCATATGGCAGCTTCCCCAATTGTAAAAGGGCAGCCAACTTCTATGGCAATGAGAGCGTTAGCAAATTAACAACCGAGTCTGGCACTAATGAATGCTCCACTGTCTCAATAGAAGGTAGCTGGAGGTTTCCTCTCATGTTTTCCTCTTAGCTTTGTTCTAGCAGGAGATGCTACAAGAAACAAACTGTGTTCCAAGCCCTTCAGAGATTTAATAACCCAAATACTTCACTTCCCTCCTGATCAAAGGAAGCAGCTACTTGAGAGTGCCTTGTTGAGAGTCCCCAGTGCTGTGGAGGCTGACTGGGACTGTCACCTCCACATTCCCCTCAGAGCAGGAGCCAGATTTTACCACAGCTGACCCAAATGCCACCTCAGCTTCATGACCTGGTTGCAGAGGGAAGGCAGCTCTACAAGAGGCTGGAAGGGCCCAAGAGGGTGGAAGGCAGGCCATGGAATTCATTCACTGTCTGTGCTGCATGACTGCGCTGGGAGCCCAAGTGTGGGACTGCTCCTTTGAGTGCCAGAGAAACTATTTCAAGCTGTTAGCCCAAAGACTCATCAATAAGTCATAAGGCCCAGAATGGAAGTCAAAAGAAGGGGAAAAAACAGTTGCTGAGGCAGAATAAATAGTAACCTCCATTGCATTCTCTTAAACTAAATAGAGAATGAGCTGCTTCAAAATATTCCTTTCTATGGGCTGCTACACTGCAGGAACCCAACCCAGCTCCACCTCCTGGACACCTGAGGTGAGAGAAGCAGCTGCAGTACAAGTTAACTGCATTTTGGGATACTGGGAAAATCACCTGGAGGACACAAAGGTTATAAATACTTAGTAGTATTTAACTCCAGAGCAGAAGTAGGAGTTGCTGACCTTCACTCCACAGCATGGGAACAGCCTCCTTCCAGGGAGAATTGTCTGCCTGATGATTTCCAGACCACTGGAGACAGTCTCTGGTCCAAAGCAGAGGGGAACATCTCCCTGGGTCTGTCCTGTCTTTATCAGATTGACAGCCCAGTCTGATAAAGAGGCTCCCCCAGGGAGTGCTGTCCCTGCTATGCACTAACACCCTCATTAATGAAACATTAGCTGCTCACATCATTTCTCCTCTGCCTTTCCTGGAACACACAGTTTACCTTGGATTAAGCTATCTGGGGCAGGGATGTGCCTTTGTGAAACACCCTGGAATATAAGAGCACTAGAGAAATATTAATCACTCAGCAGTTGCCATCTTCCCTGCAATTCCTTTAATTGCCTCAATTCTTACTGACAGCTCTCTCTGCCTGCTCCACCACGGGTGTTTTCTCAGTTCAGATCTGCTCCACTTCTTAAGTCCAGCCAAACCTCATGCCCAGTTTACAGAGCAGTGCTACTGCAACAAAGCCCTTAATCTATACAGATGCAAGCAGTTGGTTTGAGGTGTTTGAAAAGTCATAAAATTCAACACGTTTCCATTTCACTTTTTCTTCCTTCCTTGGAAAAGGAAGAAGACTAAGTTTTGGCCAGACTCAAGGCCTAAATCCATGAGGTCTGACTGTTTACACGTGCTATTGTGTGACTAGAGCCCCACCACATTGTGTTGGGTGCCTGCTGAGCTCCCCCCTGCCCAGAACGAGACAATCCTTACCTGGAGGTTGTTCAGAGGCTCCATTTTCATGACTGGTCCCAGAGTGTTGAGGGGCAGGGAGACATCAATACTTTGGTTTGGCATCAGAGGTGTGTGAATGGCCAGGGGGGTGCTTGGGATGACTCCAAAGCTGGGCAAGAGAAAAACAGACGTGATGAGAGCAGCCCTGTATTGTCCAAAATAAGTCCAAAATATAATGTTCCTTTTGTCAAGCACCACCTGCCTCATCTTCCCACTACTCCTGAGCTGCCCCTGCTGCTGCTCCTGGGAGGAACACAGCTCAAATGAGTAGACACAGTAGGACAAGGCATGGCAAACTCACTCATTTGCTGATAAATTCACCACCCTGCCCCAGGGCCCAGCTCCTGGGACCTCTGCCATTACCCACATGGCACTGGTCTGTGTGCTGAGCACCAGCCTGCCCAGCAAGGAATGACCTGGACTCAGAGCCAGGTGTTGTTTCTCTGCTCCTGAGCTGCAGAGCACTGCAGGCAGGGTGCATCACACACTGCATGGCTGCTGCAGTGGCAGAGGGACCTGGAGCCAGCACAGAACAAACAGCCAGCCAAGGAGGAACATGTGGCTTGGAACAGCACAGCAGAACAAATGAATCAACACATGCAGCTGCCTGGTCCTGAATGACAGCACCTGGCCCAGCTGCCTGCTTGGAGGCTCCTTCACTGGAGATGTGTCCCAGCAATGTTTACCTGCCTGCTCAGTCCAAGGAACACTGAATTCCACAGGCACCTCTGCTTAGCATGGAGAAGAGGGAAAGCATCTCACACTGAACACAGCACTCCTGTACTATGGACCAGCTGCTTTCCAAAGGCAGATGGAAGCCCAGGTGTTTTGGTGTCCACTCATAAATGCATTTCTCTTTAGCAGAATTCACATTAGCTCAGAGGTCTCAGGGTGTTTGCAGGATGGACAGGTGTGTATTTTTATTTTATTCACTAAAAGCCTGATGCTGTCTCTGCACAGTCAGCCACATTTATCAGGTTTGTCATTCTTTCAGAAACCAATAAATGCCCCATTCTTAGACTTCTCCTTAGCTTTCAGCTCTAGGAAGCTGAAACAGGAATATTCCTAGCAAGGGCGTAGCCACATGATTTGCCTTCTGCAGCCATTTCACCTTGGACACAAACCCTCGTGTTTTCTCTAGGACTCAAAGGAGAACTAAACTTGCAGTTGGTTACTAAGAGGCTGTGGTATTACAGCACACCACAGCTTTAGCTTTTTTAAATTTTTTTTTAATGTTTTATCCCAAGACTGCAGTGAATATCATTAGCAGCAGCAGGAAAGGAGGGAAAAGCAATAGAAACTTCCCAATCACAAACCTTAATATTTACACTCAAAAGAACTAGCCCTTTCTGAAGCTCTTTCTAATGCAGCAGGCATAGTGGAAAGCATTGGCAGAACAACATTTTTAAGAGAGTAAATAAATAGTAGTAGGTTGTATATGGAGCTTGTGCTGCAAGATGAAAAACTGCTGGTTTATTGTACAGTATTTAAACTTTCTACATCCTCAAAGCAGGTGTGGCTAAAATATAGCTTGATGTATGGGGGGGAAAAAAAAATCATAAAATGTCTTTTGTTCCAGGCTAATTTGCATGAAACATTCGCATACAGCAGCTTAGCAAAACTCTCCAGAAAAGATGGCAGTCCAGGGAGAACATTTACTAAGACTTATTTAGCATAATGACTTTTCTAAGTAAATCTTATTCGTCCCAAGAAATCCTGAATTTGCAGCAGTGAGATTAAAGAGATGGTTTCAGTGGATCTTCAGCAGAGAGAAGCCTTTTCCAGTGAAGTGATATTAAGGAATATGGAGAACATGTCAGTCACAAGATACTCTTTGCAGTCTTGATAAGAAGTAGCCTGGTCCCTGCTGAAGATAACACACAGCAAACCACAGGATAAGCTCTCTGGAAAGGGTATTTGTGGGAAGACACTGTGGCTGTGCTGCCATGTCATGTCCTTTGGCTGAGATGGGTTTCCAAGAACAACCTGAATTCTATCATCCAAGCTCTGAATTTTCAAGTGGCTGCTGCTTCTGACAAAATTGTTCTGCTGCCTGTTACAGGGAGAACATGTGCCACAGGCTCTCAACTTGCAGCTCCTTCAGTGACAAGCAGCTTTATTAAAGAGTCCTGTGCTGCCAGACAGTCTGAGGGGCAGCAGAGCAATTAAGTCAGGAGGCAGAGGCATCATGGGTTGATACCTGTGCAGCTCAGATCCTGCCCTTTGTGCTCTTGCTTTGCCCAGGGCACTTACTGGCTATAAACCCAGCAACCTGCCTAACAGCTCATGAGGCTGCTGGAAAACTCCACTGAGGATAAATGGGGCAGATGCTGTTTCAGAGCTGGGAGAAGGATGGCAATGTCTGCTGCCTGTTTCCTCTCAGATTTATCAGTCTGTGTTTTCAGCCCTTTCACACAATTTTGGTGTTATAGAGAGGTCAGGCTGTATCACCCAAGCTATTTCCAAGACTGCATTATACACCTAAGCACAAGCCCTCCTTAAATTTAGCAGTGTGGGCACAAACTCCTTTCCCAGGAGTGTTCAATCTGTTGAACATTGCTAATTACTTCTTACCTGTTCTTATTGAACTGAATGGCAAAGTCAGTCATGTGCTGCAAAGCCTTATTGGTAAAGTTCATCTCCATGTAGATGTGTCCCTGCCTGTGGCTGAATGTGCCTGAGATCTCCAGTCCTTTAGCTTTCACTGCAGGCAGCCAAACCTTGAACACAAGAGATGTCATTCAGCGTGAGCAGCCTGGCCTGAAGATAACAAACAAGCAGAGTTTTCCAATAAACACAAGTCCTGAGCTCAGAAATCCACCTAGATTGGCACACTGAGCCCACAAAGGCTAAAGAAACACTGCAGGGAAGATGGGACATGGGGTGTTGAAAGGATGGAGCTCACCACTGAGGAATAAGCTTGCTGCTCCTAATCCATATTTGTTCACAGCACCCACAGAAGAAATCAAATTACTACAGCATTAGTGTGCACAAGGGCAGGGACTGCTTGTGTCCACCACAGCAACGTGAGACTCACCCAGTCTGCTGGTGGAATTCTCCAAGGGCTGGTTGGGCTATTAGAGGCAGGACAACACTAAAGTTTGAACCAAATAAAATCACAGGGCTGATACTATTATCTGTTGGGTTCTGGATTCCCAAATCACCTCTGTGGGAAAAACCTAGATCCAGATCTGAGTGGTGCAAAACGAGCCAGTAATTAGCTCAAAATTACTGTAGACCTTTTTTTTTTTTTTTTTTTTTTTTTTTAATATAAGGTGCAATAATTGCAAGGACCAAAAACTTTGAGTACTAGCTGCAGTACCTTGAGATCCTCAATTTCAGAGGATGATTTAAAATTATCCATCCATGGAGTGCTAATTGAGTGCTAATTTTTGTTTATTCCATTTCAGGAGCCTGAGCTCCCTGCGGCTGCTCCACAGCCAGTTTCCAGAACCATGTTCTGTGTCTCATGTTCCCTCCCAACTCCGTGCTTCAGTCAAAGCCTCTGTGATCTCTGTCGCTGACAGAACATTTCCCTGCATTCCACTGCAGTACCATCATCCCAACCACATGATTTTATCTCCATTGTCACGTTGGATTCCTCCAAATAAACAAACAAACCTGCTGGGAAAGTTGTTGCAAATTCTGTCTTGCCCTCAAGTTTTCTGGGGAAGCTTGTTAAGAAGCAGGTCTGCAGGAAAGCTGCTCTGACACAACTGAAAGTCTGGGATCTTATCTAAGCTATTCTTTAGAGAAATGCTGTCACAGGTAAAATGAGGGAACTGCTAAAATGCCAGAAGTCTGTAACTAATAACTAACATGGTTTCCAAGACGTGGTTACTCTACTCGGGAAAAGCCCAGGGCACCCCTAATGGGACTGAGTTGAAGTTTTAGCACCAGAAACCCACAATAAATGGGACAAGTGAGCAATGTGAGATTTCTAGCTCAAGAGAAGGCAAGAAACTGGGGATGACTGTGTTTGCTTACGTACAGACTTGGGAGCCACATATCCTCCAGGAGCCATCCCTATGCCAGATGAGAGCTCAAAGAGATCGTTGAGTCCAATGCTGACCACTGCAGGGGTGGGAGAAGGGGCAAAGGTGGCTGGCACAGAGGAGGGAATGTAGGTCTGTCCCACCTGGAGGAGTCAGAAAGAACAGGCAATCATTAACATCACGTGTGAGCACTGCTTATTAAATAAACCATGAACTCGGGCAATATCCTAAATATTTTAAAGCCATTTGCAGCTTCCCCACTGATTTATCAATAGTGCTAAATTATGCATTTGAATTCCAAAGCTCTTGGCAGCTAATCCCTACACTCGGCTGTCACCTCAACCAAGCTTCCAGATCATTTTTTATAGCTCCAGTTATCTATTCCCACTATAGAGGAATCTTTCTTCTCCACATCTCCTTCTCATAAGACAATATGCTTTGTGGATCTACCCTACACAAAACCCAGGGAAAAGAGCAAAATGCTTCAAATCTTCCCCCAACTACGTCAGTCTTCAGGAATCTGCAAGATTTTGCATATCCAGAGACAGCAAGGGAGTCATGACCGTGTTGTGTACTCCCACCCAAAGCCAGAGCTCTGCATTCCCAGCACTTGGGCCCTAAAGGTTCATTACATGAAGCAGAGTCTGCCAGAGGACAACCTTCCTGCAAGAAGGGCAATCAATCCCTCCTAGGATTTAAATGAGGGCACCAAAGCTGGAATATTAACCTTTAGGTGCCCAGCTTCAGATGGGACAGTCACACTCAAGTTACACTCCCAAATTCTCTTCCTAGCAGGATGAATTCTGTGCTTGAGAACAGGATTCCCCAGCCAGCAGCCCAGAAACAGGCAGAATGACCAGGACAGAACTGCCTGGTGGGTTTTTGCGGGCCCAGGAGGACAGAGACCTGGCTTTGTAGGTTTGATCACCACAGGGAACCATCTCCCATGTCCTGCTGTGGGCTGCATGGGTGTAAAGGTGTTCTGTGCCACCAGCTCTCCTCTGCCCTTGTGCTGAAGGAAGGAAGGAATGCCAGATTGGCAGGGAAAGGAGGAGAGAGAATGACTGCAGCCTTAACAAGGGTCTCTGAAAAGCCCTCCCTCCAGAACTGAGTATGCTTTCCTCACTGAATTACTGGATACAGAGTTATGGGAAGAGGGATTGGAGCTTTCTAGGGGACACCACTTCTGGCTGTGGGTTGGAAGCACACTCCCTTCATGCCCACTGCTTCTCCAAGCCATGTTTCATTCCCTTTCCACGTTTCTCTGGAAAGAGCTGCAATGAACTTGAAGCCAAGGCTGCTTTAAGAGCAGGTTGAAACTGTCCCATGTCCTGGCAAGAGCTGTAGGCAGGAGGACACCCCCAAAGCACAGGCACAGAGGAGGTGGCCAGTGGCAGCACTGACCACATGTAGTAGGAAAGCTCAGAGCACCTGACCCTGATGTCCAGGCACAAATCTTATGTGGATTTTGGGAGGAGAAAGCACTGAGAGTACAGGCAAATGTGTGGTGTCACTGGGTTAGGGTTACAGACCAGGCTTTGTGAGTAGGGATAAGCATCCTTGGCCTTTCAGCTGCTAAAGCAGTTGCACAAGGATGAGGCACTGCCAGGGTTAACGCTGCTGCTTCAACTAAAAGCTCTGAGGAAGAAGAGCTAAGCAGAGAGAGTGAACAGCTCTGGCCCTGGCTGCTCTCAGGAAAGCCCAGGTGGCAGCTGGACCCAAATCAACATAGGTGGGGACCCATGTGCTCCAGTTGCATTTATCCATTTTCAAACATCTTCAGGGCTTTAAAAAGCACCTTCCAGCACGCAACGGGTGAGCTTACACTGAAAAACCCTGAGCTTTGAGCAGCTTTGGAAATTGGGGAAAAAAATGGAATGGCACTTACTGCCGGGCTTCCTCCAATGCCCCCGCCAAGGTCACTGCCAAGCTGAAAGAGAGAAGGAGAGAGAGGAGAGGAAGACCGAGATCATTTCAGCCAAGTGTCAGACGGCGAGCACGGATCGCTCCTGCACAGGACAGATGGAAATGCAGTGCTGGGAAAGCACAGGGAACAGAGGGGCTGCTTGCTGCTGGGGGAGCAGAGCTACCTAGAGAACTACCCCATGCCTTCACTGTTAATAAGAACAAAAATCCATCCCTTCTTGTGCCTGTTGTCTGCACCAAAACTTCCCTTCTTCACATTTCATGCATTGGTGCTTTTCCCTCAGCCCTGCTGCTGCCAGCAGGTCCCAAGCAGCTCAAAACTCAGTGGGGTAACTGTGAAATGGCATAAAAATAAAACTGACAGGGAGGCTCACTTCCTGAAAGCTTTGGTTTTCTAGGGAACAGCTATGAACCACGGCAAGCACAATGCATCTTGGCTGTGCTCCTCCGACACGCGGCTCCTTCCAGCAACGAGGAAGAAAGAGAATGGGATCTGTGCTGCCTCTGACAACAGCTCAGAGAGGGGGGCTTTGAAGATGCTCCCCTCCCTCAGACAGGGAAACAACAGCTTCATCATCTAATATTAACTCCAACAGCAAAGAGACCTCACAATGCACCAGGCTATTTCAGTACCAATTTCTGCCAAGCGGCACAGTCACATCTGAAGTGACCCAAACAGAAACACTAAATCCTCTCTGGGGCCCCTCTGCAGCCCACCTAGAAGCTCTGCCCTCACAAGTTCCCTTCACAAAACACCCAGACCACATTCCCAGTGACAAAACCCATTTTTCAAACCTCCACATCACTCTACACGCTCAGGAGAATTCAGAGGTCAGGACAGGCTCCAAGGCTTGGCTACAAGCGCTGTTTTCAAGTACAACATCACTCCTGTGAACATTTAAAATGCACTTAACAGATAACCAGGAGGAAACAAGCACAGATCTGCAGTGGTTAATTCACTGCAGAGACATCTCCAGGCTTATCTGTGTCCCAGGCTTTTCTTCTGCAGACCAGAGTAATTTTAGTTTGCCTAGAACGGGGTTTTTTTGGGGTCACATTCAGACAAGGAACATGACCTGACAACATCCACAGAGGATGATGCAGGGGTGAGGTAAGAGCCAGCCCCATTAGGAAAAGGCTGGACTGGCAGACCAGAACATCACAGCTCACCAGAGATGGTTTTGCCTTTCCATTTGATTAGGGTTTGGGGAGTTAGTTTGGAGTTAGTTTGCTTTTAAAAAAGCATGAGACAAACTGGGTCAACAAAGGCTCTGGAGATGTTGCTCAAATAAGTGCTGGTGTGTCAGAATATTGAACAAATGCACCATATAGCTGAAGCAAAGGCTTCCAAGATTGCCTGTGCTTAGAGCCAAAAAGGCTCTGACCTTTTCCCTCTGCACAAAAAACTTGGAAATTAACTTTGCTGTGATCCCCTCCAGCCTGTTCCCTGAGAGATCTCACAGCAAATGTGTTTTATGCTGGTCAAGAGATACCATAAAGCTTCATACCTCTCTCCATCAGAGCAGAGATAAAAAGGATAAATTGCCCTGAGAAGAGCAGCAAAGGTGTAAGACAGTGACTTACCAGATGATAACTAGCCTCCATAAAACCTGTAAAATGTGACAAATCCCTGTGCTTCCCTGGATCTCTCCTATTCCCAGGCACCTCTCCCTCCTCTAGTCCTCACAGGAGCAACATTAACCACTCTAAGTAGGTGTTAGCAAAGAACAAATCACACACAATTTGCTTTTTGTTAAGAGGCCTTAAGAGCTTTTTTCCTGTGTGGGACTCAGTTTATCCCTACTTGAGGCCATGGTAGAAGCTGAGGAGATTCCTCATCTTTTTCAACAGCCGCCTCTCCATGCAGCAGCCCAGGCTTTGGCTGTCCAGTTTTGCTTAGCTGACTTAAGAAATAACAGATAGAAGTGAGTGATTCCAAAGTCAAAAGAAGGCTCAGTCAGAGACCAAAGGAAGCCAGCCAGAGGATGCAAATCCAATTAATATTGAGCTTATAAAATAAGGCTTATTACACTGTCAAGTCTCCCCCGCTGAAACAGCCTGACAGAGCAGAGTTTTGTTGTATTGACTGCTCTCTAAGCCAAGCCATGGTTTAGATTAATATATCAGATCATTTACATCTTGTTACTGGCTCACTGAGGAGTAATAAATGCAACTATTACACCTCATCCCTATTCATAGTCTTGCATGCAGATGAACTTCAAGCTTAATATTGACAGGCAGCGAAGTCTGGAGGAAAAGAAAGAATCCAGTTCATTCCCAGGTATTATTGTATGCACAGAGGATTTCTGGTTCTGTTGTCTGCAGCAGCAGAAAGGCTGGTTTATCAAGCAGCAAGCATTTTACAAAGGGTATTATGGAAATGACTGAATAATTCTGCATAATCAAGCCAGATGTTAACTATTCTACCATTTCCTACTACACTCATCAGAAGGAGCTGCAGGGTAGGAACCCAACCTCGAAGCAGCTCGTACACTGATGTTGGCTGCAAGGGACAGGGAATGACATATTGGGGTTCCTTGAGCTATCCACAAGCCTTCCATTTTCCCTAAATGTCAGGCCTTTGGGGAGAAAAGTAGAATGTGGATTTATTGCTTTAGTTAAGACTCCAGTTCTCATAAAAAGGAGAGAAAAACCCTGACTGGCTCAGAGATTTTACCAGGAGCCTCTGTGTGTTTTCAGACTGGACCCAACATCTCTTTTCCACGGCAGGAAGCTCTGAGCTGCTGCAGCCCCTCTTTAGTGGCTGGAGGGCTCTGCAGAGCACAGCCTGAGCCTCTCCTGGATCCTGTGCTCGGGCCCAAGCACTGCAGACATGCTCCAGAGCTGCAGAGCCAGTGCCAAGGAGCTGCAGCTCCTCCAGGTCCCTACTGGCAGAGCTGGCTCTGCCCTGACTGAAGAGAGAAGCAGCATTTCTACTGCACCAGAAGTTACAGGGGGGAAGTTAATAAAGAACTGATCAATTCCACATCACATTTGGGCTGCACTTCCCATTGCAGCAGCATAAAGTCTCCTTTTCTTTTTTTCTTGCCTGTCACCCTCCCATGGCACTGATGCTTTCCCCATTCAGGAACTGCAGGTCTGGTTTTCCTCCTGTGGGATGCCCAAATCATAACTTCATTCCAAACTCAGTGATGGAAGAGACTGTAACAGTGATGTGTGTGAGTAAGAGGGAAGGAGGAAGAGAGAGGAACAGGAACCAATTACCCACAGAGTGTCCTCTCCCATCTGGAGTGACAGGCAGAGTGCAGAAGGAAAGAAACAGATATTAGTCAGGCATGAAGTGCTGCTGAAGCAATTCCCCAGGACTGGCAGCTCTGGTTAACCATTTCCACTTGTCTCATGAGCAGACAGACACTTCTGCCAGGAGGACAACCTGGATCTGCCTTAAAGTAGAGTCAGGAACAGCCCCCCAGAGGAGAGGACCATGTTAATACAGCTGCCAGCCCCACTCACTGTGAAGGTGTGGTGGACAAGGGCTGGCTCTTGATGGTCCAAGGGAGTTCACGGCACTGCAAACCCCTGATCCTGATCCTAAAGTTGGCAGCTTTGCCTCCTGCTGAAGAGCACAAAGCCTCTGCTTCAGGATGAAGAGCTGCCAGCTTCAGCAGATGAGCAGAGGATGGACAGGGAGTCTCAGCCCCCAGAGACATAAAAGTTCTTCAAAGAGGAATTCTCTTTATTCCCTCCAGACCTATCCTGCCATAACAGCACCCAAGCAGCCACATGGGCCTAAAGAAGAGGCTGTATCAATAAAAGCAGTGCCAGCACCTTTTCCCAAACTGTATCAGCACCTTTACTTTGCACAAGTTGGCTTGGACGGTGCCGCAGCTGCTCTGCAGTTGGAGAGCCTCTGCCCTGCAATTCCAGCCCTGTGGAAGCAGTTATGCTGACTTATGAAGTGTAGCAGTGCTGGAGTTACTGCATTAGGAGGGTTTATTTGCATCTTAAGAGCAGCTTGTAATGAAGTGACTCTGCTGAAGTGTTCATGTGATCCTGAGGGGCTACAATCACTTCTGCAAAATGACGTGAGGCTTTTGGAGCACCAAAAAATAACAGGGAGGGTGGAGCCAGGGACAGAAGCTTCAACAATTACTGCTCAGCAACTGCCTTGCCTTGTGCCCACACCATAATCAGGGCTTCCAGAGCAGCTGTGCATTTCCTGGACCACAGTTCATGGCTTAACAGGGGACAATTGCCTTCTCACTGCCTCACACCACAAAGCAGGAGTCAAGCACCAGCTCAAGGTGCTGCCTGCACTCAGTAAGACAGCAGCAAGGAACACAAGGCATCTCCCCAAGAGGAATGGGGTGAGATGCTGAGAGCAGAGCTGCTGGCAGCCCCCTTGGTGCAGGCTAACCCTATGAGAGCCCTGAGCTGCAGGGGTCTCACTGCAGACACCGCTGTGGCTCACACAGAGGCAGCTCAGTGCCTTGTTTGCTGCCCGTTTTGTGTCTGTTTGCACACCAAGCCAGGGTGGCAGAGCACAAGGGCTGCTCTCCAAACCAGAGACAGCTGTGTCAAAGCTGCTGGAGGACAGGTCACCCTGCCAATACCACAGTCACCAGTTTCATGCACTTGCTGCTAATGCTTTGTCCTGCTGAGAGATTTCCATCAGCAACCAAAACTGAGTCCTAACCATTTTCATTCTCCAAAGTGTAAAAAACAAGCTGCTCACAAAGCTCTAGCAGTCCTATGACTGCTACAACAGCTTTGAATCAGATATGAATGAGTGACCCACCAAAATAGCTCCTTTGCCACACCAGCCCTGCCCCAGCAATGGATTTGTGTCCTTTGTCAGAAATCTTAAGAGATTCCTTTATAGCTCATCAAACCTCCACAGCCCAGATGAAAGGAGTCACTCAGCTCCTTGTTAAAGGCTGGAGGAGCACTCTGGGAAAGGAACATCACACCCACTGCATAAATGGATGTTGGGGCTGACCTGGCACAGCCACTCTCACACTGTAGTGCCAGGAAAAGGTAAATGAAGTAACTTTCCTAAGATTATACACAGCAAATCACCTGCAGAGCCAGGAGAGGAATGTGGCACCCCAGGGCAGACTGGAGGTCACTTTGAGGCTTTTTTACAAAACGTTGGTGAGTCCCTAATCAACCCCAACACTCCAGGGTGTTGTCCCTTGAGGCCAGCCTTTGAATTCTCCACTTGAAAGCAGTCAGTCAGGGAGGGAGGGACACCAGCAGCCCCTGCTCACAGCCTTGTGGATGAGGCAGGCATTTCAGACTGCTGGAATAGGGATTTCCCCCCAGGCTGCTGAGCCTGTGGTGCCCAGAGCTCAGGGTGAGCTGGTGCTGAACTCCCACCCTCCATCCCACTGCAGTGATGGGACACAGCCCTGAACGGTGTGGAACAGACCCTTGGGATTTTGGGGTCAGACCCCCCTAATTCCAAAGCCAGATTGCACAGAGGGGCACAGCCCCACCTGTGACAGCCCAAACCAGTGCAGGCATTACAGAAAACTGTGGATATTCAGTGTTTATCAAACAGCTTTTCAGTTTAGGACATAAATCAACCTGACCAGCTGCCAGTCTCGAATCAATAATATTCTTGTAGATGAGTGGCTGGAACATTAAATGAAATCCTTACATAACAGACAATCCAAGGCTGTCCATTGCTGCAGATTTACTGCTCTGCCCCTGGGTTTCAAGCCAGCCTTCCTGGCTCCTGGCCACAGTGTCCTGCTCCCAGACAGTGCAGGGGCTCCCAGGAAGCACAGCGTGCACACAGGGCTCTTGAGCTCTGTGGATTTGCAGAACAAATGAACAACACAAAAAAGGTTTAAAGGCAAAAATGTCATGTCAGCACAGATAGACACCCTGCAAAGCACTGCACCATTGCACAGGAGTTGGGAGAGTGACTGTAACCTGCATTAAATTCAGCCACTTGAGGGAAAAAAGCATCAAACTCCAGTTCTTGGGATGAACAGCTCTGCACCTAGCAATCTGCTCTCCCACATGTTTTATTTCTCCCTTGTGGAGCTGGAGATCCCAGGTTGTTTTGTAAAGTGGGCTTAGTCACCATTTTATAGAAAAAGGAAATTGAGCAGAGAAGAACAAGATCTGCCCATGGTGGCAAACAAGGGCCCAACCTGTTCCCCAGAAAAAAGCTCTCCAGAAGTCCTACAGCAAGTCTGCTCTGCTTATAAGCAATGCTCTTGTACCAAAGGTCTTTTTTTCTCTTCTTTTTAATTGTTAACACATGCTCAGCATCTGTGCATGCATGTTACATTTAATGCCAATTACAGAACTCACTATGGAGATAAAATAAGATTTACTCACTAAAGAAATTAACCTAGCAAGCAGCTGGAGTCTCACTAGTCATGGACATAAATATCTGGCAATGCTGAGGACAATTCAAATGAACAATATTAAGTTGGTGTTTGTGCAGTTTTACACCATTCAATCTCTATTTAAATGCCTGGAAGAAAAATAAAAGCACAGTTTAAGGAATGGAAGTAGAATGGCACTTTCCATGGAAGTTAAGACTGTTGGTCTTTCTGGGTCAGTCCCATTGGGACTTTCACTGCAAGAACATCCCTCTGATGAGACAGCCCCTCCAAAGACAAGGGGGCAGAAGAGGGGATCAGCAGATGACACTGAGTGGGTGTGACAAACTGGCCTCTTGCAGACCTCCAGCTGCCTTTGAGGCACTCACAGGACTGAGGCAATGTCCCCATCACAGCGTGTGTCAGTCTGCCCAACAAAGCAGGGAAAGTAATGCATTAAAAAAAAAACAACTTTAAGGAGTAACAAAAAGGGAAATTTCAAAGTAGAACAATTCAGGCATTGCTGGCCCCCAGGTGTTTTTGATCCCTGGTGAAGATCTCAGCCCTTCTTTAAGGGGCACACTGGGATGTGTCTCACCTCCTTCCCACACACAGAAATCAGGCCTGTGGGATCTGCAGTTTGAGACTGGTTTTGGCATGGCACAAATGTGGTTTAATATTAGCCTGAGATCCAAATGCCAATCCTCTTGGCAAGCCCTGCAGCCCAGGGCACTTCCCAGCAATTTGGGTAATACCAGGTTAGGGTTAACCCAGCTTGAGACTTGTTAAACACATGCCCACAGCAACAAACACACGCACAGATCACATTCACTCACTAATTAAGCTTATTATCCTAGGCTCATTTAGGTTGCAAAAGACCTTCACAGCATTCCACCAGCACTGCCAAGGCCACCACTAATCCATGTCCCCAAGTGCCACATCTACACAATTTTTAAGTGACCCCAGCACTGCCCCAGCACCCATTCCAGTGCTTGAAAACCCTTTTGGTGAAGACAGATTTCCCAATATTCAATTTAAACTTCCCTTGGCACAAGTAGAGGCCATTTCCTCTTATTCTGTCACTTGTTATCTGAGAAAAGAGACTGACCAAAGGAAGGAAAAGCTGAAGCTTTGATGCAATGGCCCTCCAATAGAAAGCATCCACTTTCAAAAACCACCCCAGGATTCAGATTTTTTTTTAGTGCTTCCCCATCTACTCAGCTGAGAGAGCACTGGCCATGCAGCCCCAGGCACAGCTACTCCCCATCCAGACAGGATCATTTTGTCAGATCACACTCCATAACACCATGGATGAGCTTAAGGCTTGAGAAAAATATTAAGTAAAAGCCTGCTACCATTTCAACTAACAGCTCCACTGTCAGAGCAGGTCACTAAATTAAGCCCATTAACGCCAGCTGTGAGACAGCTCTTCTCCCAAAACCAAGTTTTACTTCTACTGTGTCCATTTATTTGTGTGACACTAATGAGGAACAAAGGGTTACAGGGAGAGGCCTGGAAGGCAGCAGAGAGGAATTTATGTGCAAACCATGCTGTGGTACCACAGGCAGCACCACCTTCTGCAATGCCTTCATTCCTTCACTCCCAGTGCCAGGCTTTTTAGAGGCACAGCTTGCAGAGCAGGGAAAGGCTGCAGAGCTCACTGCTCTGCTCTCACTGCCTGCTTTCCCAGCAAGTCCAGCCTGACCATTTTGCTAATTCCCAGTAAGAGCAGTGTCCCTGCTAGCCAAACACCTGTGGTTAGAGAGTGCAGAGCCCACTGCACCTCTGCCCTCTGTGAGGGCCAGTGCCATTAAGGGTTAAATTGTTTCCAGCTCATTATGCCTTGGAGCACTGGAGCTGGAAATGTTTAACATTTGCTTTAGTAAGCTTATGGTGGTTTAAAAAAATACATATTTGACTAATAAGGATTTGTTGAATTGGAGGATTAGCTCATCCAGCTGCCTCATACCTCTGTTATTCAGAGCTTGACTCAGAACTGAAAAGTGCACCTGAACCAGGCAGAGATAACCCAGCCCAAACCACCACAAACCAAACCTCAAGCAACACAAACCCACTCTAAGTCTGAAAAACACCCAACTATGTCCCCTGGAGCAGTCTTTCTTGATTTACATGGTGCAAATACACCCAGGAAAGCTTCCCCCTGTGGGGAATCCAGCAGGGAGCTGGGCATGTGTGTGCTGTGCTCGCAGGCTGACCCTTCCAGTCAGCACTCCTCACTGCCTCAAACCACAGCACTGCCATGCTGCTGCTCCCTGCTAAGTGATTTCTCACTGCAGCTCATGCCCAGCTCCCTCCCCAGAGCAGAGGGGAGGTGGGATTGCTCCCACTGGAGCATGACCCTGTTAGTGCCAGGGCAGGTGCCTGGTGAGCAGCTCTGGCACAGGGAGGAGTGCACAGAGAGCTCCCTCTTGACCTCACTGCAATTAAAATGTCACTGATACTAAACCATGGCATGCTCTGGAGAATACATAAATGGGAAGACACAGGGTTACAGCCTGAGAGCTTTAGCACTGAAATTCAGGAGGGCTGGAAATTGGGTGGAATAAATGTCTTCTTGAAAGGGAGCCTGATTCAAATAGAAAGCAGCAAAACACTTTTACATCCTTAAAACAACTTTTTGGTTTTCTTCTACAGACAGAAAAAGCACAGAACAAATATATCCACTGACCATGGGGATCCTACAGCATGCAGCAACATTCATTGTAGAGCAGGAAAAGCCTGCTGCAAGTTGGTACAATAACTCTGGTTAAATCCTCCTGGAGTTTCAGGACTCAGCACTGGGAGCTCAGCTCCCTGAGCATTAAAAGCACAAATGATCCAGGCTTTGCAGAGATAAGCACAGTTCCAATTATCTCCCATCAGCTAGAGAGGATGTGTTGCTTACCAAGCTGTCCAGCCCTCCTCCCAGGAGGTCCACAGCACCCATCTGCATGGTGCACACTTGGGGCACATTGACAGGGGGCCCCAGGTCCAGGTTGAGGAGGTCGCCCAGGAGATCACCCTGGGATGGGATGACCTGTGGCTGCTCCAGGTTTGTGGTGGTTGTGGTGCCCACGGGGCTGTCACCAGCATCAGTGCTGTGGGGGGAGAAGAAGAAGCAGAAAAGACAAATATCAGTCACCTCTGGTCTCCATCTCCAGGCTCCCAGCATGGGGAAACACAGCAAGAGGTGGCTCAGCAGCAGAAGGTGGTGCCAGCAGCTGCTGTGGCCACTGTCCTGCACCAGGCAGGGCTATGGCATGTGGCTCTTCAGCACTTTGAGCACAAAGGTTTTCCCTGCATTGGATGTGGTTTTCAGCCCAGCAAATGGAATCTTGCAAGGGGTGAATCCTACCCACCCTGAGAATCAGAGACCCCCTCCAAAACAGAGCCATGGGTACCACATGGGCTACAGAACTGAAAAGAAGCATTTCCTACCTCAGAATAAGGTAAAGAGATTATTTCCAGCCCACTGGGACTGAGAATGACATGAAAACACAGGGAATAAATAATCCAGATTTTCTCAGAGATCTAACACTGATAAAACCCTTGAGCCCTTAGTCTAACCAGTGCAAAGTCCACCACTTCCCTCAGATCTAGATTAATCACCTTCTCCGGACCAGCAGCAAGGTCCATGAGTCTTTCCTAATTGAAAAACTCAATCCAAAATTGATTCCTCCCTTCTATCAATAATTTCCTTTCCTCTGAGTTAGCAGGCATGCTAATTACTAGTCTAGAAACACTCATTATACAGCTTCCAAAATTTATCATCATATGCAGTCTGGCTACCTTTTATATCTTCTATATCCATTTGTCACTGAATTTGATAACAAGGAGAGGGTAAAAAATAACTGTAGCTCCTGGAGAACTCACTACAATGTATTTATTCTTTAACTCCAGAGATGCTCATATTTTAGATAATTAAAATCCATTTTATATCCTGTTTCCAGCAGTAACTGAGAAAATGATTTCTAGCTCACAGCTGTTACTGCAGCCAGCAGGTAAGTGCCCCCAATTGCTGTGGGAATTAGTGTCCTGACAAGGTGTTTAACACTGGGGCTGTTCTGCAAGCACTGCAGCTTCTGATTCCGAGTAGCCAAAATTCCCTTATCCTCATTCAGCTATTGAGGGGAAAGATTCAGTGACAGAGTATAAGCTGCTCCCAATGCCAGTGCCAGGAGGAAAAGATGGAGCATAAGGAGTGCAGAGTGAATTAGTTACCAGGCAGCAGCAGGAAGGCTTGAAAGCTTCTTTGCATTAAAAGCTTCAGAGCCCCAATAGCACCAATATTAGCTGTCCTTTCTGCTGCTGCCTTCAGCAGGGAGAGTGCTGAGTGTGCTGAAGTGCTCACTGAAGCATTCCTGAGGAGAGGTGGTGGCTGTGATCCACTCCCACCCCCAGGCTGGGAACAGGAACAGTCTCTCTCAGAGAGGCACATCACAAACCACTCAGCTCCTTCCCAGGATATAATCCCTCCAACACTCCACCCCTTCAACACTTACTCATCCTTCTCCTGATGGAGACACAGAAGTCCCTCCATGTCTTGTGTAACTGCTGCTGCCCCAAAGCCCAACAAGAAATTAGGAAAGGACAAAGCTCAGTTGGTTTGTTTGAAAAAAGCAAAACCCCAGACTTCCACTTGTAAAGAATCTGTTTAAGGAGATTCCTATAAACAACTCTGGATTGTCTTTGAAAGAAAATAAATTAATAAATATGTGGGTTAAAAAGGGCAAAAAGACTTGATATAAGCTTTCCCCCTTACAGTCTTGGGTTTGGCCATGGGAATTGGAGATTTGGCCCTGTGAGTTCAGCTTCCAGCAGTTCCCAGCTGTTGGAGTCACAGGGGATGCACAGCCTGAACCAGAATCAAAAAATTTCTGCAGCCACCTGTGAAACAGGGAAATAGTGACTCCTGCCCAGGTCTAATCAGACTTGCTTCTCCCAGGAGCCCTGTTAACATCTCCCCAAATTTCCAGCTGAATTATGGCTGAGCAGGGGTGGTGGGAGCCACCACAGGAGGAAACACTGCCAAGCCATCAGATTTCTCCCCACCCTCAGGATACATCTGCAGCTCTGTGACACTTGGGCTCGCTGGAGAGGCAGGAACATTTCACCATCTGGGAGCTGTTCAATGGGTCTTCCTATCAGCTGAGAGCTGCAAGAAACCTGCCCTACAGTGCTCTGAATGGAAAATGAATCAATCAAAATGCCATGTAGTGTATTCTGCCAACCAGAACTCCTGCTGGGTTTATACCCAGGGAAGCACCACTCAAGGCAGTGCTGTCTTGACCCTCTTAAACCACATTCATTGTGGACATCTCCCCATTCCCATCAGTCTCTACCACAAGGATCAGCCACCAGAATGGTCACTGGAGTGCAGGAGTTGTACAGAAAATCATTTCACTGTTTCTAATTATCTTTCACTGGGCACCCTTAACTTGCTTTAAACTGATGCAGAAAACCTCAATATTGGGGCCTCTTGAGGTGAGCTCCCACCAGAGAAGCCTGGTGTGCCATTAACTAACCCCACTCATTTTTAAATTTATCACTGCATCAGTATGATCAGTGTGCAGCACGCTCTGCTGAGCATCCCTCAGACCTTCCCCCAGCTTGCACTGCTGCCTGAGGCCTGGAGGTTTGTTTTCTGAGGTTTTTTGAAGCAATGGTTCTGCCAAAGTCAGAAAATACTTAAGGTCAGCAGACTGAGCATGCAACGAGAGTCCAGCACAGAGACACTACATGCAAGAAGATAATAAACTGCTCCTTCAAAAAGCTGAATTCTCTGAGCTAAATCCCCTAAAATGCTATTTTCTATAGTGACCTGGAACAACAGTGTACAGGAAGGCTAGTAACACCAAAAACCAGCTGATTTTGAGACAAATCTTTGATTAGGAAAGGTAGGAAAGTGGCCACTGCTTTTCCTGTCCAACTGGTACATTTGTACTTGCTGATTCTAGGTCAGTGCAGCCAGACTTGATTTCAGGCAGGGAGAAAACAACTCAGCTTCCCAAAGCCAGCCACCACAGAAATAGCTTTAGTTGCTAAGAATAGCAGAGAAGTGGTGTCAGAAAATAGAAAAGAAGCAGCATCGCACTGATTTATCAGTGCAACAGCAAAAAATAGCACTCCAAATGTCACTTTGGGAATATTATTAAGAGGTAAGCCAGGCTACTCTGCCTCTTGCTGGAAAATACACTTATTTTTGTAATTAATACCATTAGTGCAAATAGCAAACTGTTCACCTGAACGAAGGACCATGGGAACAGGCCCAACAGCACCATGGCCCCAGCTGGGACTGAGGCACTGCCTGCTCTTGCAGAGCTGACCTGCTGCCAGAACTGTGATCCCAGAGAGACACTGAAGCACCAGGCAATGAGCCAAAGCATTTCCCCACCTCACAAAGGTCAGACAGACCATGTCAGTCTACCCATCTTTTTTGAGCCCTAACAGTGATGGGGCTTAGATGGTTTTTGCACTTCCCTTGCTTTACAGGCACCAAGCGGGAAAGGGAGTTTTACCAATCCTTCTCCATTGCATGCTGCAGCAGTGAAGGAGCCCTGTAATTTCTGTTCCAGGAAAGTGATGCTGCATTCCAGGAGACAGGCTCATAAAGCTGAGCTGCTGCTGAAGCAAAGCTCCTACAAAATCTTCTTCTGAAAGATGCCTGCTCTCACTCTAGTCCTCCTTGCACCAGTCATCCAAAGCTTCTGCTTTTCTACTCAAATTCATGTCAAGACCACATGTCTTCTCAAAAAACATCTCAGCTGCTCCTCACCCAGGAACTTTGATACCTCCTGTGTCTTCTGACCCAGGAACTTGGACACTCCACAGCCAGAATTACATTCTTCAATGAAACAGCCCCTATGCAAACTACCAACAAAACTCCTCTAGGATCTTTTAAAAGAAGATCTTGGCATCTTTTGGACTGTTTGGTAGAAAGAAACAACCAGCCCTGCCCATGATCCCCAGGGCTGCCTGAGCTCACCTCCCATGGTGGATTGGCAGGTGCTTGCGGTGGATGCCGTGGCTGCCCTCCACGAAAGCGTTGGGTGGTTTGTGGTACACAGAAGCCAGAGACCCAATGTGGCAGATCAGCTCATCCAGCAGAGTTGGCTCAATCAGATCAGTCTCCTCAGAAATCAGTGGCTTTTCTGAGAGCACCACTTCCTTGGCAGTCACTGGATCCGTGGAAAGAAGGCGCCAGTAGATGTAGCCACGATCCCGCAGGTCTGGGTTGTCAGAATCCTGAGACAAAGCAATGCATCACTCACAGGTCTCAAGGCAACTAAATCTGTAATCACTTTATTCTTCTGGATTAAAAATCCCCAACCAGCCAGCAGCCACAGCTACCAATTTCAAAATGATGTTACAAACTGCTTGTTGAGATGAACATCTTAAAATTAAAAATGAGAACCAATGTATTAATGCCTGGCTTCCTGCTCAGCTGGCCAGGGAGGAGAAATCCCAGGATTTACACCCCACAATTGGCCCCAAACCACAGAGCTGGCAACTCCTTCCAAACTTTACTGCCACTAAGTGTTAGGAGAAATCCAGAGAAAAGAGCATGACTGGCAATGACTCGTGCACACTAAGAGCAGACACACAAAACTGCATAATGATCCAAGATTCCTGGAAATATGACTTACCCAAGGCACTGCTGGACAAAAAAGATGCTGCAGAGCCACATCTTAGTAAGCCATATTCTTTATAGCAAAAGAGATCTTAATTTATCCTGCCTTTTAGTTATCTAATGAAGTATGGAGAGATGCTAATGATACACACTTAGGGTACTTCATCAGTTCTCCAGCTGTCAATAATACCCTTGTTTTATTGCAGATACTTTTGCCTTTGCATGAAGTGCTAATTATTTCTCTCGTCTTTGAGCAGCTCTGCCCAGAGCAGCAAAGTGACTGGGGATGGTTTGCTGATAATGTTCTAGGGAGAGGGAGGTGCTGTGGTTTTATGTTGTAGTGAATTGTTCATGGAAACAAGAGCTCAGATTTTTAATCTTCATATCAGCAGAACAGCAGGAGAAATGTTAGAGGTTTTTTTCCCACTGATAAAATTCCAGCAAAATATTGTACACCTTACTAGCCTTTCTCTTGGCATTTCCTTTTCTCTTCTGTGCTCTCACTGCTGCCCTGTTAGAATCTGCATCTGCCATCTGCCTCAAGACATTCTCAAACCTCGTCTTGGAATGAGACTGAGCTCAGCTCATTTTGCTCGTAAGGACCTAAATTAATCTCTCTGTTGTCTCACACATTATCTCTGCAGAGCTGGTTTGGTTTGATGGTAGAATTGTGGACTCTTTACACTTTAACAATCCCTCCCAGACTCTGCACTCAGGATCAGGCAGGGTTTCTGCAAGGGCACACATGAAAGGCTACACTCTCCTACTTGCAGGCACCTACAGGTTCAAGGCTGACTGTTTCTTCTCACAGCCAAAAAAACACACTGGAAACTGGTAAACCTACTGAAAAAAGAGGCTCAAATCTCTCTCAATTTCTCTCCTCTCCAGGGTCTGCATGCACACCTGTGGAGCAACACAATGAACCCTGGCTAGCCCAGCTCCCCACCCAAGCATCAGCAATGGGGATGCAGAGGTCTGAGACCTCAATTCCCATGTTTCTGCCAGCCCCAGCTGCTCCACTGCTATTTTTACCAGAGCTGGCTGGATGAAGCTGGCTCCTGCTACAATCCCACCTGCAGTCTGCTGTGCAGACAAGCCCCGAGACACTCAAAGTGCCACAATACCTAAGCTGGGGAAAGAAACACACGTGTAATTACTCTCCCACTCAAGTGAAAAACACCATCTCTACCTAGAAATCAGACCTTGAAGCACAAGGTTTTTTAATGTTTTACAGCCAGTTATCCTACACTGACTTATTATTCATATAAAATACAAAAAGCCAGACTGAATCAACATTTGTGACAAACAGAGAAACAAACCCAGACGCCTGTTAAATTCTGAGGGTGCCATTAAATGTTTTGTGAGTCAGCACAGTGGGTTTTAGCACTTAGTACCTTTCTTCTGTTGGCTCAGGCAAATGATACAGCATGCCCTTGGCCCACTCCTCTCTGAAAAGCAGCTCAGATCCTGCCTAATAGCAGGTTTTGAACAAGAAAAGCAGGTCATGGGTTTGTTGCTGCTGACCAATGCAACTCCGCAAAGGAATGAATAAAAATTTTAAGTGCAGTAAATCCACAGCCATGATTTCCTGCAGCCGAGGATCAAAAAGGCCAGCTGATGATTGACTCCAGGTTTTCTGCTCAGAAACAATCACAGCCCATTCAGCTGGCAGACTATTTTTATCACTTGACACAGCAGGTCTGGAGAGGAGCTGGCTTTTTTGGGCACTTTACCCCAGTCACTGCAGCCCAGGAGCGTAGGAAGATCAGCTGAGCTCTTACCCAGCCCTGCCACCAGGACATCACCTCTGTCCTCTAGAACTACAGCAGCTGTGTCTGCCAGCTCGGGCCCAGCCTTGCCTGCAGTGATCTGAGCTCATAACTCAGCATCTCATGCATAATGAATCCATGATCTTAACCCACTGCTACAGCCTCCAGCAAAGCTGCCACATTGGCTGACAGCATCCAAGTACAAAGGCAAAAACCCCAAACCTCAGTTCTTTCTTTTTCATAGCACTGCTTAAAGTTTGCTGTTCACAGAACAAAGTCTCTGCCAGGCTCTTTGCCTCTGTTATAGCTCCAGATGTTTAACTGGAAGCCACCTTCAAGGAGAAGGAATTTTGGTTTCTTCATAATTCTACACTGTCCCTAACTTGCCATTCAGTGAGTGAATGGGGAAGGAATAAAATAAAGATAAAGCAAGAGCTAAGAAGGAGAAAGCAGATTCCAGATGGTAACAGGCACAGAGCAGTTTTTAAACAGAGTTTCTTTGGGAGAGAAGGAACACCCTTGAATCTGATCTGCTGCAAAGCTGCCTGGCCTGGCAGCTGGGAGACACCACACAGCAGGCCAGCAGAGTGTCTGCAGGGCTCTGGGTCACTGGATACCTTGGCTTACCTGTGTGGCCAGGCTGAGGACCTGCTGTACCAGCTCCTGTGTCTCAGAAGGCTTTTTCAAGAACAGCTTCACTATTGCAGTCAGGAGGGTGAGCTGCACCTAAGAGAGAGGGGCACAGGAGAGATTAGAAATTCCTTTACTGATATTAAACATGGCTTCAGTTTCCTCACAGCATGACACTAATCTTTGCCAGTGAAACCCAGTAGAATGAGACTGACTCTTGTCTGTTGCAAAACACTTTCACAGAGAAGTCCCTGAGCAGCAGGCTGAGGTTTGTGTCATACCCCATCTCTGTCTAAGTTCTGGTCCCCAGTACAGCCATTCCCCCAAGACATATGCAACCTCTGGAACCCCCTCTTGTCCTCCCAAGATGGGAATTTTTGGAGATACAGACAACAAAGCAAAACTGCATATTCCCAAGAGTTTTATTTTAGCCCAATACTGAAGCTTTTATTGACAAGTATTGTCTGACCACTGCAACAACATTTACTGTCCATCCCATAAACACACTGCACGAAACACTACAGATAAAATGCACATTGCAACTTTTACCTGAGTGCTTTCATCATGGAAACCCTCCAGGAAACTCTCCAGCAGCTCATCTGCATTGTCAATTCTTTCAGCATATTCACCCACTATCCAGATCATGGCAGCTCTGGCATCTGGCTCATCCAGGGAATCCAGGTTCTCACACAGAGTGGCAATGATGCTCTCATACCTGGTTTGTCAGAGTACAGGTGGATCACTGGGATGAACTGGACTTGTTTCACTCCATTTCTGCCCACATCATTCTGCAGAGAATTCTGCTCTGAAGTCATGTCTTGTGTTTCTACACAACAAGCAGCATTTCATTCAACTTTTTTTTTTCCTCCCAAAGCTGAGCACTGAGATCTCACAGGGTCACTGCAGTTTAATCCATCAGCAAGACCACCCAGATGTGGAGTTCAAGATAAAGCTGCCTGTTCTGTTCTGTCTGCTAATGGGAATATTTGATCCAACAGTTCAAACCACGAGTCTGAATCAGATCCTGCAGCCTTGCTGGAGGCTCCAGCCTGGTAACTCTAAACTGGGTACTGCATTCCCCCCAAGGCTTTATTGTAAACCACACCATATCCCACACTAATTTAGCTTCCCTATTCCCATGTGAGGGTAGCCCCACAAGCAGAGACTGACAGCAGAAATTGCCAGGGAAGCATGCAGATGTCCCATATTATTTTTTTAGGTGATCATGAAGTCACTGCTGAAAAACACTGTTGCAGTTCTGTGGCTGAGGAGACAAAACCTTACTGCAGAACCAAGACAAACTGAGTTCTGCCCAAGCCAGAGAGAACACTTGGTGGGAAAAGCCAGCTGATTTGTTTAGCACAATCTGATTTGTTTACTGAGTTCTGCCCAAGCCAGAGAGAACACTTGGTGGGAAAAGCCAGCACTGATTTGTTCAGCACAATCTGACTGGATCTCAGACCATGGGAGCCATGAACTTTCACAGCCCTGTATGAGGAGACTTGTACACTTCATGGATTTCTAGAGGGGATTAAAACCAGAATAGCTTGATGCTGTAAATCTGGTCAAATTTTCCTTCTGGCACCCTCTGCAAGAACTTTACTGGCTTTTGATCCAGGCTTCAGTATGGAGTGGTGGGGAAGGAAAACCTTTCAATTCAAACTAACAACAACCCAGGCTGACACCTCATTTAGAGCCAACACCTGAATCCTACCAAACTAGGAGTGGGATCACTGCTTCCACCTTTGCTTCAGAGCCCTGCTGAGCTGAGGTCTGCTCTATTCTGATGATGGCAGCCAAGTGCTTCCCAAAAAGCCTAAGGCTACTTCCACCTACTTGTTGGGGTACTTGCGGAAGATGTCCTTGATGACCACGATGGCCTCCTGCACCACGTAGTTCACCTTGGTCTGGATGAGGTCCAGCAGTGTGCTCACACAGCGCTCTGCAGATTGCTGAAGAGAGCAGAAAAACACAATTAAAAAAGCTGAAGAAACACTCTTGCTCCCACAGCACATGCTGAGGAACAGGGTATGTGTATGAGAAAAGGCCCAGAGGACAAGAGCTACAAACTCTGTCCAGAAATGAACTACAGGGGAACAAAAGGTTGTTACAGTGGGGACACCAGCTGGCTCCAGCTCCTCTAGAAAGTAAGAGAAGCAACTGTGCCAGCAGAAAGTTGGGTCACCACACGAGAAAGCTTGAGAACATCATCTACACTGCTATTTGTACCACTCTGGGGCTGGTACAGGCCACTGAATGAGCTCTCTGGGCCCTCGCATGCCAGACAATCAGAGCTGGCAAAGCTCTGACAGGGACTACAGGAAAGTTTCTAGCAAAGCCAAAGAAAACAGTGCTGTCAAAACCAGCAGCAAAAAGCAGCTCCCAGCAGCAACAAGTTCAGTATTTTTGGGGTGAGGTCACTAACAACATGTGAAATGTACAGCTAAAAATAGAAGTTCAGCTGCTCCTAATGCAGCTTTCAATTAATTAGTTCAATTCACAGGCACTGCAAGATAACAAGGACTGGACACTGTCATGCTCCAGGAACCAGGAGTGGAGTTAGAGGCAGATAATTCAGAGAGGTCTATTCCCAAACAGCACAGCGAGGCAGGACATCACAGGAGCAACCAACTCCAGCAGCAGAGAGTCTCAAATAAGGGCAGTGATTTGGTTATTAGCAGAGCACACATGAAGCCTCATTACACAGCTGGTGATTAATGTGAGAAGCAGACTGCTCCCAACACTGCCTTTGGAACACTCATAAAGGATTCAGGCTGGAGACAAACACTGTGGGGCACAAACAACAGCAATGTAGGTGGATTTTTCAATTCCAGTGAGTTAACAGCTCCCTTGACTTACAGAGCACTTAAAGGCTGGGCAAGAGGAGGAGGAGGAGTGAAATGGCATTTTAGTCACAGGAATCAGTTCTTTGAGAATGGGCAAAAATCTCAAGGACAAACCTCAGAAATTTGGGTCAGAGACTAAAACCTTCTGGCAGTTTCCTGCCCTTCTGGGTATCTCACACAGGGCTTGTCAGCACAAACAGGCTGACATGATGATCAGCCAAGGGAGATCACCACAAACCAACACTTTGCAAACTGGCAAAAGTCATAAAACTCTCCCCTGAAATTCACATCAAACAGAAAAAAAAATTCCAATACAATTGGTGTCAGAGAGGCATCACGTAAAAATGGGTGATTGCTGTAATATTCTTTTATGATACCTCTCCCTTCTTAGCTCTGCTTTATGGGTACTATGGCACTACAGAGGCATTGAATGGCAACCTGACCATGTCCTGCTCTGATCCGTTCTGCTCCAGAAGGAATTTGAGGCCGTGACCTGGAAGACACTTGCACTTCATGAGGACTGACCATGGACCTGGCTCCACACACTGACCTGGCTCACAGTCCTTGCAAGAGAGTCCTGCTCAAAGTCCTTGCAAGAGAGATGCTTCAGAGCTTCAAATTTCACCTCTTCATCTCAGTAGCTTTCATCTGATATTTCAACAAGTGACCTGATGGGGGTAAATCTGTGCCACATCAATTCTGCAGAATCTACAGCACCAGTCACTGCTGGCAACAAGCAGTGCAGCCCTGTCAGAGCCTGCAACTAACAGAGCTTTAAGAACTGTACAATTCAAGAAAAAGCAAATTAAAGTTTAGCTTTCTTTTCTTTAGATGCTTTGAAGAATAATTTCTTCCAGGAAAAGCAAAACATCCACTTTGAAACACACAGCCATGATTTTTAGCCAAAGAGTCCCTTGGAAAGTGAGCAGTGGTGGGCACAAGCCCAGAAGAGCAGTCCCTCTAACCAAACCCATCTCAGCTCACCCCATTCCTTGTAAACACACTGCTTTTTGAAGGTGAACATCCTTGGGGACAGCAGAGCTCTGCAAACTGATGAAAGAGTGCCTCAACTCAAACAGCTTTTAAGTTGGAGTGAGGAAGGACAAGCAACCAATGTCAAAATTGCTTTGTTTTTCTGCAGAAACCAAATGAAAGCCCACAAGATTATTGAAGTAGCGCATAGCACACTCAGCCATAAGCCTCAATGATTTCTAAGAACCAGGCTGCTGGCAGAATCTCTTGGAAACGAGACAAATATCCCTGTAAGACGGCTCTTTCTGCTTCTCCTTTGCTCCAGAGGAATCCCTATCTTTACTGCATCCACTTCATTTCCTTTTCCCACAGGAGTGCTGCTTGTTTTCCTGAAAACCAAAGCATGGCATGATGGCTTCTCGTGATGCTGCCACTGGAGCAAACCATTCCACAAGGCAGACAAGTGTAGCTGCACCACAATTTGCTGTAGATAAACCCAAGCTACCTCTGAGCTCAGCTATCAATAATCCAGCCCTACCCATGCAAAATGTTTTGACATCCCCCCAAAACAATGTGACTGCTCAAGCCTGGGCAAAATCTTGCTACGCAGTGTGGGTGTTGGTTCCATGTTCCAAACCAGCACCTGGAGCAAAGGGAACACCACATTTGCTTTGCAGTGCACCTCTCAGCAGACAAATTTATTTCTGTCTCACTCTCCTAGGAGTGACAATTAGACAAAAGATAGGATCCCTGAAGGCAGAGCTGAGGTGCTCTGTGAATCCTCGTTCATCAACAGCTCCCACTGGCTGTGTCCTCTGTCAAAAATGAGATTTCTGAGCTTTGGGAACTTGGACACTGATGGCTGTGAGGATGCTTTCCCATTAGTCATAACTCACAGTGTAAACAGCCTCTAGTAAACACAGATGCACTGAGGACAGGGATTAACCTAGGGATGAGGAACAACTATCATGGTATCTCTTTAAATCTAGTTCTTGTCAGAGCAGGAAACAGACCTCACCCTTAGCAGCAGCATCTTCAATGGAGCAGTGCCAAAAATCAAGGTTAAAATTACTAGTGGAGAGGCACAATTACAATTGAGGGTCATTGGGGCATTATTACTAGTCCTTTGCTTATCAAATGTGACTGTTGTGGTATCAGGGATGGGGAAAAATGTGGGAGATGAGGGCAGGACAGGGTAAAAACTTCTAGAAACACCTTGATGCTGCAGGAATACACCACCTTCCATGTGCAACTAGGACAGGCACAGGGCCAAATCCTAGTGAGAAAGTCCCTGCTGAGAACTAAAACAAATTCCCACCCTGCCAGCACAGCACTGCTACAAAAAGCACTGTCACCAGCTCCTTTTAAACTTCTCTGTATCCCTTTTCCATGCTCAGGGAGGTTTTCTACAGTCACAGCTGTGGCTCCATCCAGACAGGTTCCTGCCTGGATGCAGCATGGAAGGAGTGCTCTGGTATTTTGAAGTGCAGATATGAAATAGAAGCAGCAGCCCCTGCTCCATTGGGCCATGCTTCAAAGACAGCCCCTGGCAGTGACAAACCTTTGAGAGCTGAAGGAAGGAAGAGAGAGCTGCACAGAAGGGCAGCTGATTCTCTCCAGAGGACAGAAGTTGGTGTCCCCTGTGCACAGGCTTGCAGTGGTTTAGCTGAAACAAGAGAATCCTGTGCACTGACACCACACTAAGCCAGGCATGATTAGGTTATTATTTAAATCTGCTGTCAGGCAATGCTCATGGGAACACACTTGAGCAAAAGCTAAATGAGCTCAGCTGAAATTAGAGCACTTTATGTGACATTTTGCACTCAGTCATCAGTTTACTGAAAAGTACCAACACCACAGCACAAATCTTCCCCCTCTTCACAGGATTTCTGTGCTCCTGACAGGCATTTCAGATTCACTTACAGCAAAATTAACAGACATCACTAAAAAAACAATATTCTATTAGGAGCACTTAGGTGGATGTTCCACTGGCAGAGGACATTTCAGACTTGTTTTGGATAACTGCAGAGGTTCCTGGGAACTTGTTTGCATAAGCACTGAGGTAAAAGAGAGCACACTCCAAATGAAGCCACAAGTTATATGGATTTACGTAAGTAGTCACTCTGTTTGTATAAATTGCATTTAAGTGCCCCAAATCTCTGCAATTCTCTGCCTCTGTCTCCTGTTCTTCTGACATAGAAGGAAGGGATGACAAAATGCTTCATAATACTGAGTTTCTCTATACAATATCTTCTTCTTCTCCCTTCAAAAGGTCAGGCCACAGCTATCAAAGGATTTGGATGGATAAGTGGTCATTGCTCCACTAAAGCAAATGCAGTAAAATATTCCATCAAGGATGAATGACCTGCCTTGCTCTGCCTCCAAGATGAGGAGCACCCCACCCCTCCCATGATGTCCTCACAGCTCACACCCTGCTCAGTGCTGCCCTGCCCATAACCAGGATGTATCCAGGCCACTTGAGGGCCACCACCGAAATTGCAGCACCATGGAAATGAGGTGGCAAAGCCCATCGTTGTTTCTGAAGACAGGGAACCACAGAGAACCTCCAGGGTGAGATACTTGCCTCCACCTTGATGGCACAGCGGCCGATGGCTCGCACGGCCTTGCGCACGAAGTCGACGTCCACCTCGGTGGCGTATTCCTTGAGCTCTGCCAGGACCTGTGGGGACACCACACCAATGTCAGCTGCTGGGGATGCTCAGAGAGCAGCCCACACTCACAGGTGATGCTGCTTGGGCACCAGAAGATGAGCAGGATATTCTTTCACAGCTGCCACACACATCCAGCCAAACTCTGCCATCAGCCCCCTGCTTTGGTTACACCGGTGTGTAATCCAAACTGCTGTGGGTTACACTTGGTGTAGGCTGGACAAAGTCAAAAGGTGGCTTGGTCTTGATTATTTTCAACCCCCCTGAACAAGAGCTGAGGAAAAATCAGCCCTACCAAACTACAAGGTTTCTAGTCCTTCCTACACTAAAAGACATTTGCTGCGTGCAAAGCTCTCAGCAACAACCATTTCTGATTTCTCCTTTTCTGTGCTGAGATGAACCTTTGGATCCCTGGTGAATCCAAACAGAAGATGCAGAGGAGATCTGAGGACACCCTGGAACATCTATACACAGATTAATAATAGCATGAAGATACTTCCCCTTGTAAAACTAAGATTTATTATTTTGTCTCAGTGTTTTTGCTAATGGAAACCGATGAAGGGCTAAACCCAGGATCTGCTGGGATCTTACAGACCTTTAACTAAAAAGCTTTGTCTTAAATCACTTAGCTTACATAAAATTATTTCAAGAAAAGACCATATATAATTTATATTCCCTCAAAAGCTCAATTTATTTCAGTTTCTCATGCCAAACATGACATCAGGGATTTAATCGTGACGTCACAAATAGATGGTGAGGGAGAGAGGAGCAGCACAAAGCCAGACAGTCCTTTGAAAAATCTCTCATCCAAGCAAATTGCTCAGAAGAATGACAAGATAAAGAGGCCATGAAGGGCCAGACTGCAGACAGATAAATCTGCAAGGAGGAGACAGGACATCTGTGTTTTGAAGTTTTATTATTTCCTTGGATGATCTACATTGCACAGCACTTGGAGCACCTGCCTTTAGCAGCTGAAGCTTCCCAAACACTGCCCAAGGCCTGGATCCACCCCTGTGCCTTGGTCCAGGATGGGCACAGGGGTGGAGAATCTCCACCAGCAGCACAGGAGGACCTGGGTGGAAGCTGCTCTCAGGTCTCATTCCAGGACATATTCCTGCTAATGCTTGTGTTGTTTTATGAATGCCTCCTCAGAAGCTGGAGAGATTCATTCATTAGTCTGCAGATCTCAGATTGCCCTCCAGACACCACTGCCTTTCATGCAAACAGCCCATATTATTGGAACATTATAAATTCAAATTGGTGTGGAGTCTACCAAAAGTAAAGAGAAAATTCTGAATATGTTCACATAGAAACTGATTTTTAAAATATTTTCCATGCCCCCAGCACAAAAAGGGCATGAATTACCTTGCTCAGTTCCAAAAACCATCAGGAGAGAGCTGAAGGAGCTGCTTCAAAATGTCACATGAAATGAAATTGTTCTGTGACAATTAGGATAGGACAATAATAGCACTAACCAGAGGCATTAATCATTCTGCATTAGTGTTAGGCCTCATGGCCAGGGATGCACTCAAGAACACCTCCTCCAAGGAAGGGGTCTGCATTAAACCAACATCAAATACAAGAAGAATCTACACTGTAAAGTCAATCTCAATTCAGTTCAGCTTCAGCTTTGTGCTATTTCCACTCTGGAAGCAAGTTAAGCAAAAGCAGGATTTTTTTAGCTCTGAAGAGTGCCTGTGCAAGCGTTATAACAATTTCACTAACTTGAAATTCACACTTCAATAATGTTTGGCCTTTCTGAATGCCTCCCTTACAGGCACACCCCTCTCACTTGAAACAAGGCTCTCATTCCAACCTCAGCACTGGCAGTGACTCATTTGACAGGATCCATGAGTTCTCCTCCTGGAATTGTCATCAGTGAAACAAGATCCACCTCACGGTCACGATGCATCCATGCCACGCTCTTAGCATTTAAATTCTGGGGGAAACTCCACCACCTCCCATTAGAGAACTCACAGAGCACTCCACCAGGCACAGTGATGCCTAAAAGTGATGCCAACTCCAGGAGCAGCTGCAAACACCCTCACACAAGGAGCAGGGCAGGGCTTTCCCCTCCCAGAGCACAGCAGGAGTGCCCCAGCTGACCTGGGCAATGTTTGCTTGGGAGGCCAGGCGGATCATGATGTCCAGTTTCTCCAGTTTGACATAGATGGGGTCGTTGTACTTCACAAAGAACACTTTGATCTCCTGCTTCAGGATTTCAGGCCTGCAGGGAACATAATGTTGTCACACAGGAGTGGTAAAAAACCCAAACTATTTTAACAACAGGCATCTTTTCTTTAGAAATCTCCCCAAATATCCACTGAGAAGCAAATGACGTCATTTTGCCCTGGTTGACCAGGGAGGTCACGGACTCCCCATCCCTGGAGGTGTTCAAGACTAGGCTGGACAGGGCTCTCAGTAATGTGGAATGTGAAACCTGCAGAGGAGGTTGGAACTGGATGATCTTTAAGGTCCCTTTCAACCCAAACCATTCTCTGACTCTGATTTTATGCCTAGGATGTGCAAGCACCAATCTGAAGAAAGAAGTCTGGTCAAAACGATTATTTAGATGCAAAAATGCATAATTCAAGTCTTTCTACAGCCACATCTCTGCTTCCTCTATTTGAGCTGCTGAACCAACCACGACAGGCAGTGAACAACAATATTTTCAGTGAAAGAATAACAGAAACATCCTTATCTCAATGCAAAACCCACAAATTCGTTTCCACTTTCACTTGCAAGACGCCAGTGCACAGTAACTCTGCCCTAATATAATCACAAAGAGCTATCCAAGCTATCTCACCTTTCCAGCAAGGATCAGCAGCAATAAAACATGAACATGGGAATAAAGTGGTGGGAAAAACCCCAACCCACTGTGCACCAGGATGTCACCAGCCTGGTGGCTCTGTGCTGAACAGAGAAATATAGGCACAGGGAGATCCTGCAGGTCACTGTGAACTGTTCCTGTTTGCCATTTTGATTTATAGAGGCCAATTCTGACTACTCACAAAGAGAAAGTGAAGAGAGGCAGGTAAAGAAATACTGCATGAAACTGGTATTCCAAGTATGCTGTAAAGGAAATCAGTTCAGGCTATCAGAGTCATGAGTGTTTAACCTGGCTCTCAAGGGATCTGAGCCTGGATTAAAAGAAATTCTGTGCATGTGGCAGTATCTGGAGAGTTGAGATAACAAGATGGCCTTTGACAACACAGGAATTAAGCCCCCTGAGCCTTTACCTCTTCTGCACAATCAAGTTGATGTTCCTCAGGGCAACATACTGAACTTCAGGCTCTCCAGACAGCAGAGTCACCAGAGGAGGGGCAAGTTTCTTCAGCAGCATGTTGTAATAGTCAGAGTCCTTGGGAAGGAGCTCCAGGAACTTCATCAGGACCTTCACTGCTGACAGCACCACTGCTGAGTTGGCGTGAGACAGCCGGGGGGTCACCCGCTCACAGATGCTGGGGACAGAGGCACAAGAAAGGGTTCAAATGGATTTCAGAGTGCCAAATATTTCAAATCTAAACTTAGGAGACCGCACATAGCTTCTCAGACACTGCTTGGATTTGGTTTTGTTCACAACGAATGGGCAAAGTCCTGTTTTCCTGAAAGCAGCAGGAAACAAACAGGGACTTCTCTCACAGTTTCAAGTTTCTCTCCTGCCACAGTCAGCTCAGGAACAATTCCACACTTCCTGCTTTTTCCTGGTGGTATTTTCTATTTGTGTGATCTTGTCTGTCGCTTACAAACATAAATTTAACAAAAACAGCTACTGGAAAACACTTTAGCCTCCATATAACCATTCAGAAGTGATACACGCTTCTGACTTGCTGGGGGGTTGCTGTCACTTCAACAGAAAAAGATTTCTGTTCCTCTGAATACACAAGAAAAGAGTGACCTAAATATCCTCCCAAATCCCACTTGCCATAATGGATCCTGTAGTCAAACAGCATCCTAAACAGCCCATCCCAAAAAGAAAGGAAGTTTGGGTTCATATGGTCTTTCTTAGAGCATCTGTCAAGTTTCTTCCCACTCCCTCCTGCATATTGCTAACCCAGAACAATCTTATTCCCATCTGTGCCTCCTGAAGTTTCTTTTCCTGCAAGATTTGCTTTCAGCCATGCTGGAAAGAAAGCAGCACAACTCAGTGAAGAGCAGAGAAATCCAAGTCAGGGTTAGAGCACCCCCAGCTGCCTCTTCCAAAGGTCATCTGCATGTGCCAGCTGCTTCCTCTCTCTGTGCCTCAGTTTCCCCGTGCACAGAGGAGTGACACTTTGCTGGAAAGGAGGGTGGCTTTCCCAGTGCTGTCTGACTCCAGGGAATAAACTCCACACAAAGGAGCAAAAGGAGAAATCACTCTTCAGAGGAATTGCAGCTGAGGAACTGGGACATGTTCACAGGTGCTCAGACCAGTGGTTCCTCTGACAGAGCTGGGATAACACCAGGCTCACACCCTGGAGATCTCTGCAGGTTTCTAGCACTCATTAAGAGCTGCTTCTGGAACAGAAACAGAACACAAGAGAATAAAAAAAAAAAAAAAAAACCAGCAAGACTACAGGGAGGCTTCTTAGAAACAGTGCATCAAAAAAAGAGTCAATGAAGAAACCCATCAAATTCCAACTGGCCTGGCCAGGATTTTGTACGTGGGCTTGTGATCCTTCCTCCCCCTCCATCCCCACATCAGCTGCATTAAATACATCATCTCAGAGTCTCCCTGTTCCAAGTTACTTTTCTGGCTGAATCCTTGTTTTCTTGGGAACACAATCTGGCTTTTTGTGATTCTGGAGACAGATGAGGAAGAGCTTTGAAGTGCACAAACTAACAGCCCACTACCCAAACCCTAAAGTCGTTCTATTTAGGTTTAGTCATCACAGTTAAAGGTAAAAGCACAAAGGTGAATTTGGAACAGTAAGAAAGATAATTTCTTACCTTTATTTTCACTTCTATCATATCACAGACTAGTTTTCAGTTGGAAAATATTCCAGACCTGCAGTACTTTGGAAACCCACAAACCTACAAAGGCTTCTTGCCTCTCAAAGCAGCAAAACCAAATAGGAAACCACTGGTCTGCTTTAAACCAGAAAATCCTCCAAACAGTGCTTCCACTGTTACAGGTTTGGTCTTGGGCTGATCCCTTCTTAGTAGTGCCAGTCCCCACTAGAACCAGGCTTTTAAATAGAAAATAAAGATAAACAGAGAAAATTGTTCTGCAGAGGGAAGGGGCAGGATTCCAACATGAATCTCAGCTACCAAAAGTAGCTTTGCTTTTAAATCTAGTTTATCAAGTCTTAGTTGTGCTGCCACAGTGGCCTGTTACCAGAAATCCTTTCAGAGCTGTACCACCCCCAGCAGCCCCCAAGTGCCACCAAAAAGCCACCGCACCTCTGAGCTTCCCGGTCATCCTTGGGGTTGTAGTTGGACAGACAGTCCAGGATGAAGATCTGCCCCCACTCTGTGCACTCATTTAAAGCTGTCAGCAGCTTGTTGATGTTCTGAGGGTTCAGATCCAGCAGGTTGCTGTTGGGGTGGGACTCACTGATCTCTGACAGGGCGGCCACGGCGTTCGCAACCACCTGGGGGAAGAAGAGCTCCTTGTTAGCAGAGCAGGAGGGGCTGGCAGGGATTGAGCCAGGGCTGGGAACACAGGGAGCAAACTGGAGCTCTATCAGCTGCCACAGCAATTATCTGAGCCTTCTGGGATGCAGCACACCTCATAACCAACCTGCAGAGCCCAAAGCTTCACTGGGAGGAACAGGAACCCAAGACAAGGACAAGAGACTTTGTGGCATCCACAGGAAACGCCACCACCCTGCCTCCCTGCAGGCTCCACATCCTCCCCGAGTTCCAGGGGATGCTCAGGTTTACAATCAAGATGCCCAAACCTCCAGTTGCCCTATTTATTCAGGAATGTGTGCCTCCTGCCCAATTTCCCCATGGCACATGGCTTAGCAGTGATCCAAAAATGAGCTGGCAGGTGCCTGGCAGGCTCCAGCTCTGCAGCAGCACTGGCAGGTCACACAGTTTGAGAGCAAACAAACCATTTCTCCAAAACGGGCAACTCCTGCTAAATTTTTAATAACCTATATTTCAGTTGCAGTCTCCAGAACATCCTTTTGCTTTATGGAGCCATGGTAAAGCAAGCACTCCAGCACAACTCATCCCTGAAAATATTCCTGCTGCATTTAGGACTATATAAGGTCTTCTCTTTTTTAAGCACAGATGAAATGAAGCACACAGAGAGGAGGTCCAGGGTCCAGATTGACACAAACAGAAGTGGGAGTGCAGAATAAATTTCTAACTCTTAATTCCATACCCAAATTCAACAGTTATTCCAACAGACTCCATGGGAAGATTTTTTTTTTAATAGAAGAACTGCAGAATATAGAGACAAAATAGAAAATTTGCAGATGAGACTAAAGTCTTATTTGTTAAACTAACAGGAAAGGGGATTTAAGCAGAGTTTGACACAGAAAATGAAATCCCCTATGAAAAGGTATTTTCAGGACATTTTACAATGTACGTCATGTCCAGCCCAACTCCCAATAAATACCTGCTCAAATGAAGATTTATGGTGTTATTTTCTATGAGATTAAGGCAAAGAAACATCTTATCTAAAATCATCTGATTGTCTGGATGGCTAAAGATGCTTTTGATGCAGCACAATGAAAACAAGAACAGCACAACCAGAACCTTCCCTGCCTTGTTCCCATGCCTGCTTGTCATTAAACCAATATATTCCAAAGTCATTGCACAGGCACAGTAATGTTGATTGTTCTGCATTTCACACCTAGAGGTCAGAGATAGGATTTAGATCCAAGATTTTATGAATTTCATTAGTTGAATGAGCCTTCTGTCACCAAAATCATTTGCAATCAGTGCTGCTGTCTTCTTGTACTGTTTTAATGAGGAACTTATTAAGATAGGCTGCTTATCCTCCTCATTATTTAATTTGCCTAATTCCTGAATGGTTAATGTGACACAGCATAAAACTGAAGTAAAAGATTTTTAATATCATTGTATTTTTGAAGTTACCAGTGAAGACAAATCATAAAAGCCACTGAAAAGTTCAAAATCCTTATGAAAAAGTGCTTATAAAATGACAGTACTTTGGGGAAAAAATTTTGAATTGACAAAAAAAATTACACAGCCAAAGCATCAGAGAAAGGGACCTGTCAGTCATACAGAGGGACAGGAGCTCTGGCAACTGCGCTCACACTGCCAGGCACTTTGTTGCAGTAATTGATAAATTAGTAACTAATAGAGAATTTTAGAATTCTCTAAAGAAGAATAGAGACTGGAGAACTCCAAAATCACTGAATCCAACCATTAACCCAGTACTGCCAAGCCCATGTCCCCAGGTGCCATATTCAGATGTTTTTGGGCACTTCCAGGATATCCTAAACCCTGTGCTCGTATTCCCTTCCTTGTAGGGTCCATGGAGTCCATCTCTGTGTTTGCCAAGGGCAGAGGATGCACAGAAATGCTGCTCCCATGGGTGGAGAGCAGCAGCTCCAACCCAGAGACTAAACTGAGAATGAACTTTTGCTCTCAGCATCTTTTGGGTTCCTGTCAGCAAAAAATGCAAGTGTCCAGCTCAAAGCTGAGGATGGGACAGCATGTGGCAATCCTCTCATCATTCCATTCAAAGAATCCATGAGGAAGTGGCAGCAGGTCAGATGGGCTTAGGGACATGGGCTGTGGTCTCCTTGAGTGTTAGAAAAAGGACTGGGAGGGGCTGTGAAACAGCTGGTGGCAGCTCAGTCCTGCCAGAGCTGGGATCTACAATCTACAGTCCACAATTAAAGCTGGTCCTCACCTCCCACCTCAGCACCAGTGACAAGGAGATAATTGAAGCAAAGGATAAGGCAAAGGGTGGGGAATAAATGCAAACTTCAAACAATATTTATTAAAAAAAGGACTTGCTGGCGATTTGCACTGAACATATTGATGTGTTATGGTGTTGTGCTATGCCAACAAAAACAATCAGCATCTTCAAGGCTTTTCACACAGCCCCAGCACAGCTGAAAGGCAAACAGCTCTCAGGAAACAGTCCAACACAAACACTGGCTGGAGCACAGCCTCACCTCTTCCCTGGCACTGCCAGTGCCTCAGGCAGCACCAGGAACACAGCACTGCACAATTCCAGCACACAGCTCCTGCTCTGCCAACTGCTCCCACCAAGTGAGAGGTCAGGCCAGGGACTGAAGCACCCCCCACTAAGAGTTCTCACTCAGGTATGGCAAAAAGTCCATAAAGAACCACTCGAGACCAATTCTGGTGTTACATCACCTGCTAATCCACTGTGTGCTTTGGCACCCAAGGAAGTGCCACTGGAAATATTTAGAAAGATGGGTTTTGGCCAAAAAAAAAAATTTAAAAAAGTCTGCAACATCAAAGCTGAACCTTAAGTCTTCAGCTCGGTTAACACTTCTTCCTTAACACAGCAACACAACATCAGGAAGCCCAACTACATTAAACAGCAAGAACAAAGTGATCAGTTACAAGAAGTTATTTTCTCTTCAAAATGAAAAATTAGGGAATTGCTGGGGGACATAGAAGTAAGCTAAAGCTTTACAAGTGGTATAGGACCAAGGAACTAGACAACTTTCACAGGCTGATTGCAAAAACCCCTAAGTTTCTTTAGCAAACAAAGTGTTCTCTGCTTTTCAAAACATGCCCCATGTTAATTCTGATGAGTGAGTTGTACACTTTATTCCACAGACTGGAAGAAGCAGACTTAAAGTACATAAAACTAACAGCTGGTGTAGTCTTGAGTTCTCAAAAATAATGAAAAAACAGAAGTCAATCCAGTAGCCACAGATATGGAAGCATAAACAGCTAATGAACAGAAAATCTTTTAAAATTCCAAGCTAACTCCACTGGAAAATGCCTCATTTGACTCACAATTAATAATACTAACTTTAAGCTAAGAGCTACCAAATTATATCTGCTTAAAAATCCCCCAGAAAATGAAAATGCAGAACAGATTGAAGAATTAATAATACTTAATAACAATAACAGGTCCCTGGCTGGCTGATGTAAATCAGTTTATCCTGGGTACACAATGACATTATTCAAATGCAGCCACAGCAACATCCCTTTGGAGCACGGATGAGCTGAATGACAATAAACCTCCTTTTGGCTGGAGGAATTTTGACAAATTTGGAGGAATTTATTGGAGGAAATTTATGGGAATTTATTGACAAATTTGGAGGAATTTATTGGAATTTCCCAATAAATGTAGGCTCTTGGAGAAGCGTGGTTGGGATGAGGATAAACAAAATCTCTCAGGCTCTTATTAAAAAATTAAAAAAAAAAAAAAAAAAAAACCAAAAAAACAAACCAAAAAGAAACCAAGCCCAAACCTCTACACTTAAATCTACATCCCAGCTTTAAGAAGAGCCCAACAGTTTTAAATCCACCTCCAGACAAACTCCCTCTGCAGCCAGGCAGACCAGACCTGACCTCGAGGGAAGCTGCAGAGGTAGAAGCTCTGTGATTTCCAAGTGATTCCTTCTGGCAGCTCAAACCTTCAGCTCAGAGCAAATGGTATCAAACAGCTCCAGGGAGGGTAGGGGGTGGCTGAAAACCTGCATGTCTGCCTGGCAGCCCACACAGAAAAGCTTTGCAGGGGCTGGGGGGACAGGAGGGAAGTTTGGCACATCCAGAACGCCAACCAGTCAAAGCAATCAGATTATTTCCCTAGCATCCCAAGCTAATTGGAAATTAAACCAAGTGTGTAATGGAGTTAATGAAATACAATGTTCTGCTGCTTGAAACAGGAACCTCTGGCTTGCCATGCTGCTAAAGTGAAGCGAAAATGAAGAAAAGGGGGAAAAATGAAGGGGCTCGGAGAAGGTGCTGAGGGAAGGCAGCGCTCCCTCCACAGCTGGAGGCTCCTGCTCTCAAGGGAGCCTCAAGGCTGCAAGAGATGATTCTGAGAGTGGAGAGGTGCTGACATTTCAAAGAGCCCTCTGGGCCTGCAGGGTACGTCCGTCCGTGCCATCAAGCACAGGCTCCCAGGTGGGAGATTCAGAGCATCCAGGGATGGGTATTTCACAGGGCCACTCATTTTTATGACCACACTGTGTGCCCAGAGGGTGCCTAACAGGGGCTCTCCAGAGAACACGACCCCTCATCCTGTTCACATCACCACTTTCATCTCCAAGCCCTCCTTACTTTGCTTCCCTAGAAACAGGAACCATTCCCAAGCCCAGGAACCATTAACATTTCTTACTTTACCAAAGTAATTCTTCCCTGTCAGGGTGGTGAGGCCCTGGCACAGGTTGCCCAGAGAAGCTGTGGCTGCCCCATCCCTGGAAGTGCTGAATGAGGCAATATGGGATAGTGAAAGATGTCCCTGATCATGGCAGGGGATGGAACAAATTGAGCATTAAGGTCCCTCCCAACCCAAACCCTTCTGTGATTCAATAATTCTATGAAATGGCTCAACCATGCAAGTCAGAGAGCCCTCACGAGCCTCTCACACTGCCAATGCTTGTTTATATGTACAGATACAAATTAAAGCTCTGGGATATTCACACATTCCCAGTTCCTGATCACATCCCAAAAACTGCCTGGGTGGGGAAGACCTCCTGGCTCGCTTTTTGCAAGTGGGCTGAATTTTTATGAAGGTGGCAATGAGAAGGAAGTTAAGTGTTATACTTCCCACAGTGTGCTTGCCCTGACTGGGTTTTTTTTTTCTGCACTTCCCTGCAGAAAAATGGCACTTTGTGGCAGACTGGAACATCACTCCTGCTCTCATATCCTTGTAAAAATCAGGATGTGTGAGCTGTAAGGCAGGAAAACAAGCTTCCCCCAGCTGCTGAAACTCTTGTGGTAGGTGGGCAAGAAGCTGCTCATGGATGGCTCCATCACAAGGGGCTTCTTGGCACAGCTGAGCCCTCAGTGCAGGAAATTAAACTCCATGGGAAGCCACAGAGGGTCTGCAACTCACTGTTCCCCTTCCAGAAATCACTGTGGTGTGATCCCAGTCTGGATCAGGCACCTACCAGACACATCAGAAAGGGTTTGCTTTATTTTTTGCTATTTTCCTTGCAGAGATTCTCGCTGGCACCATCCAGTGGCAAATTCTGAGCTGAGAAAGAAGGACCAGCTAAGCACCAAATTCCTTACAGAGCCCCAAAAAGGGGGGTGCAGAGTTACAAAACATCACAACCACAACATTATCTGACAAATGGTACTTGTCAATAGCTAGAAGTGTCTGTTCTAATGCAAAATAACATGTAGACACATGTCAACAAAATTCCCAGCACACTGATTGATGTTAGAGATCCTGGAATGATCCGTTCAGCAAGACTAATGCTTAGGAAATTAGGCACATAGTGGTGGCTGTAATTGGAAGGAGACAAGTCTCTGATGGATGAATTTGTCAATTAAGCTTTATAAATGAGGGATCTGGGAAGACGAACTCTGGAGCCATGGAAATTCACAAATTATCAAACTCCTCACATCTCTGCCAGTACTGAAAACACAGGTAAAAAGCACAGCTTTGAGGGAAGATGCTCAAGAGCTGTATCCTTCATACCAAAAACCAACCAAACAAAAACTCAAGTCCCACATGCATGCTTGAAACTCCCTCAGACCCCTTTAGGATAAAAACACCTGCTCATTAAGTGAAATTTCCCTGCAGGAGCTCATTCCAAAGCCAAAGCTGGTTTCAGCAGCAGAACAAGGGGTCAGAGTGGGAAACGAGAAGCTGTGCCAGCAGTCACAGGTGGCAGCTCTCCCTTCCTCCCTACTTTAGGTCTTTGCTGTGCCTGCTGCCACACACACAGCTGGTTTCTGCAGTGCCAGGCAAACCCCCACATTTCCTCTCTCTAGCATGCCACCACACATGAACACAGCCACTGTTCAGACAGGCTCCTCCACAGCTTCTCCCCACCTCTCTCCCAGCTTGTTGCTGCTTTTGGCTGCACAGTTTACCAAAAGTGCTGCTTTTCCTTCTGGACAGCCTCATGGAAACAGCACTAGCATCCATTAGAGAGCTCCAAAGTGGCACCACCACTCTTCAACAGCCCCAAGCAATGTTCTCATTCACTGCAACATATCCATCACTGGGTAAAAGAAATTCCACCCACAAATGCCATCAAGTGTCTCCCAGAAGGAAATATCTCCACTTTCAGCACAAACACTATAAAAAACCCCAAACCACACACAGGACAAATTCAGACATGGCTGGAGGACTTCAAGATCCAGCCTGCATCTGCAGTACTTGGCTTGAAAAGAAGAGGGATATTTTTTTGCCCACAGGACAGAAAGGGTATCCTGGAGCAGCCCCGGGCTGATGAGATGCTGCAGAGCCCACAGCTCCCAGCAATATTCAGCTCCACACTGGGATGTGGATTTTCAAGTCCTTACAACCTTCATGAGCAGGAATCATGAATTCATCCAGCAGTGACAGCTCACTCCTCCCACCAGAAAAAACCACCAACTGTACAGGGAAAACACAGGGCTGGGAGAGTCCCCACGAGGAACAAGTGATGTCCTGTGTCCAGGGAGAAGGTGGTGTTCCACTCCCTGCTGGATAAGACAATTCCCACATCCCTGACTGCCTCCCACAAAGTCTTTTTGGGACTCAGGGGATCACCAGTTTCTCACCAAGGGGTTCTTTTCTCAGCTTTAATAGAAAGAGAAGGATAAAATTCCTGCAGGAGACAGGCCCAGGAGGCAAAAGCTCCTTTTGTTTCTAAACAGGCTCATTCCTCAGGACATCAGCTCAGAGACATTCTGCTTGCTAGCTAGTAGGAAAAACAAAAGGATGATCATCTTCCTCCATAGGGTCATCCAGGAAGCTCCCACACACACTCAAGTTCTGGCAGAGAGGGAACCCACATCCCCTGCAGGCACAGCAGGAGAACACTCTGATTTATCTCTACACCTTTTTAGTCTCATCTGTGAGCTGTGGAAACTCAATACTGCTGGAGGGAATTTGGATCAGATCAAGCTGGACCTCACCACCTCCAGCTCCAGATCTCAGATTCCCCTCTTAGTCTGGTTAATGCTAAAGGCAAAAAACTCCCAGCGACAACAGAGTTTAATTACACTCCACACACTTGGTGCATTTACTAATCAGTTATGTGATCTCAGCTTACTCTGTGCTGAGTCCCAAGAATGTTTCTCACAATAAATTGTGATGTAGAGGGTGTAAAACACAGCACAGAAAGCCTGTACAGTCCACAAAAACACAGAACAGCCACACCTGAAAAACCTTGGATCCAGCATGAGGAAGGAGAAATGCTACAGGAAGGAATTTCCTGAACAGGATAAAGCTAGAAAATAGCAGGGAGAGGTGACATCAGTTAACTTAAGCCATGCAGATAACAGAGAGATTGGCAGGGAATCTATTCCATGAGTTAAAAGTTACCTTAGAAGGTCAAGGATTGAAAATATTTGGAGAGAAAGGTTGTTCCATTCAAATATTAAAAGACCAGTAAGGTTTTAGATGGATTTCCTCTCATGTTTTTCTGCTAATATTTACATTCCTGAAGAAAACCAAGTGCAGGATAAAAACCAGGAGGGAAGTAGTTACAAAATAAAGTGTCTAAAGATAGTCAGCTTTGGTTCTGCTTTCAGCTGCTGCCATCTCGTGGTCTGCTCTCCTTCTCCTGGGCTCAGCACCTCCAATGCTCCAAGGAGGAGCAGTCATTGCAAGGCCAGAACAAGACAACAGCAGGAAAAAAAATAACAAAAGAAGGTTTTTCCATGAGTTCAGAGAAGCTCTGGCCACCAGTAGGTGTGAAACAGTCCCACCTCACTCCCCTCACTGTTACCTATGCTGGCTGTGAACAGTGTTCTGCAGTAACAGTGCACAGAAATCTCATTTTGGAACCACATTTTTGTTAGAACATGAGGATTATGGGAGAACAGGCTTCTGAGTTGCATTTCACCCAGGTTAACAGCAAGAGAGGTGCTGAGGGCTGAGCAAGTGCAGCAGCCCAAGGCAGCCAGGCCCCAGCTTTATATTGCTCCAGTCCTGCTTCTGCTGAGCTTCATGCGCAGAAATGCAGGGTGAAAAAAGAAGGATTTGCCTTAAGACAGCTTTGGGAAGAAATGAGGGATCCCTCTATGGAAGGATCCTCTTCAACAGGATCCCAAGTGAAAAAGGGCAGCCACAGGCACTTCAGAGCCATCCGTAAAATGAGATTAAAGACTTCCTCACAATCAAACTTCTGCAGGGCAACTGAACCTTGCCCTTGTGAAAGGTTTTGGGCCATGGGCTGCACAATACAACTCAGATAACTCTGCTGTCATGCCAAAAGCCACCAGATACCCACCTCACCAGATACATCCCTACCAAGATATCTGCAATTAGAAGTTTGGATTAATTCACCCAGGGGGTGCACCTGCACAGAAGATCACTTCATGTGACCTAAAGCCATGTCCTGACCACAAAAAAACCCAGATAAAGGGGAAAGAACCTTGGCTGTTCACCTACAGCACCTCAACACCCTGAACATCCCCAAAGGCTGCTGCTTTATTAACACAGAATAATGCCATTAATCCAAAAATATAAGGAAAAAAAATGAACAAACCCAAAATGTTTCTGACATGGTCACCTCCAGCTTAGACATCCTTACGATGAAGGTGATCTGAGCCCAGAGAAATATGCACCCTGATCCCTGCACACTTATGAGGCAATTAGTGAACCACAGATGGAGATGTTCCTCTACCAACACCCAGCTAAAATGCTTAGAGCTTGCTCATGTGCTAGAGGCAATCAATTACAAAGCCATAATAAAACCTTTCTTGAAGACTATTTTTCAGCTGCAGTCTTTTTTAGCTCCTGCTCAAAATCCTCATTTCTCAGAAGAGAGAATAAGTGTGTATTTCCCATCTCAAAAATTCTGCTTCATTAAGTATCTAATGTTGCCCATTTCCACAAGCCATCAAAAGAGGAGAAACATTTATAATATAAATATGAATGAGCCTGGCTAACAGGTTGCAATGATTGAGATGCAGCATTTACAGAGGAATAGGCCATCAGAACAGATCCATCTGTACCATTCCTTCCAGCAATCTTTTCTTTTTGATAGCCAATACTGATACACACATTCTACTTAAAAAGACCTTCCAGGCAGGACTGCATTCCAAGGAAAAATACCTTCATAAATATCAACTCGCACACAAATATAACTTATTTGGCAAACACAATTCAAGGTCATCAGGAAGTTTCACATGGAGAAAGCAGCAATTAAGTGGATGGTTTGACCAGGAAGATTAACCTTAATTAGGGGTGGATAACTCCTGTACTTTTGAGGGAGCCACTGTGCCACACAGGAAGGAATTTCAAAGAGGATCAACTTAACTAAAAGGTTAACTGATTTAGTTGATTTAACTACTAAAATTTCTTTCTTTTGTCTAAAATTTCTTTTCCTTTTCTACTAAACTTGTAACCAGATTAAATATTGTATTAAATCATCAGCTCTAAGAGCATCAAGCCTTTGATAAAACCTCTCCCCATGCACCCTTAAAAAGCAGCAATATTATGCCCCATCTACAGTAAAACCTGGGAAACCAGTACATAGAACACCAGCTACAGAATCCTCTCAAAGCCTGCAGACCTGAAAAGACACCCCAGGCTCTCCTTCATCACCACCACTCCCCCAAAGTGCATTTTCCAGCTGTGAATCCTCAGTTTTGGAAAGAGCAGTGAGTACAACATGAGGCAGGTACTGTGACCCTGCACAGCTTCAGGAGAGCTGTCCCAGCCCACCCTCATCACCACCCAGGAGCTCATGAGTCTTCCTGATGTTTTATTAGGAAGCCCTGTGCTACTTTTGGAGGTTTATTTAGCAAATGGAACACACACTGCCCTTTGGTATTTTTCTTCTCACCATTCATTTAAGTCTATATTAAGTTAATGCACTTTTTAAATACATATCTGTGCTCTCCTGTCAGCCAGTGGCTCATTTACCAAACCACTGAGTCCCACAGAGATCAACAAGCACAAAGGGCAAGCAAAACCTTGTTATTTGTCCTGAGGTACTATATATTTTCAGCCAGAACTCTTGACCTCATAGCCATGTGGCTGCGATCAGAACAAAATCAAGAGTTGGAACCAAGGCTGGGAGAAGAGGAGGTTCTGTCCCTGACCTCCACTGTTGCCTGGGAGCTGCTGAACACCAGGGCCAGCACTGAAGTGGAACTAAAGAAGCCCAAGCAAGTCCTTCAGAGGCTGCAAGGCACACCCTCCACACTGAACTGGAACAGCAGGTGTTTCTCTACCAGCCTCAGAGTTGCCTAGACAAAGAAAGCACCTTCAAGTAGTCATCAATATTCACTCAGAAGCCTGGCATAAGAAAAAAAAAAAATCAGGGAGGCAGATAAAAAGAACAAGTTGTAAAAGAGCTGGATATCAGAGAAAAGAGGTGTCTGTATCTCCTGAGAGACACCACCACTCAGACTGCTGCCTGTGACAGTCAGACACCTCGAGTTTTACTGTCTCTACAAAGTCTTACAAAGAGCAATCAGCAGCCTTCACTCTCCTGCTAAAGGGGATGCTTTCACCTGCACTTGGTTTATCAGGTGCCCAAAGACTACAGCAGGACAGAAATTCTGTGGTTTGACTCATGCACCACAGGAAGAGCTGTTAAACCTGCCCTAGTAACAGGAGATTATTTCTTTACCCAGAGTCCATTCTCTAAAAGAGCTAAAAAAGTATCAGTCACATTCTCAAACTCTGAGTCAAACTGAGCTGCAGAAGTTTTCTTCCCTGCTAAGGGTCAGGCTGATATTGGTATGCTCCCTGGATTCCAGCAGGGAACAGTATTAAATGAAAGGATGATGCAGTGGGACACTTCAATTCCTTGGCCACCACCTTTTAGTTACAAGATAATAGCAGGAGACACCTGGCTTGGAAGTGGACCCTTCATCAAGCATAATTAAATGCTGATTTAGTAAGTAATTTACTCCTGTGAAATTCTTGGTCATGATCTCCACCTCTACTCTGACAACTCATTTAACTTTATTAAAAACATTAGCATTGATTTTCTCCACTCATTACAAGCCAGTGGATTTATCTGCATTAGCAAATTAATTCATCCAAACTCTTATTCCAAGAACAGCCAAAGCCTGCAGGAAAGCAAGAGCTACATGCTGTCACCAAGGCAGCAGCATCACATATTTCTTGCTCTTCTGACTCACCTGGCCAGGAAGTTACACTTCTGCAGCATTCAGAACAGACAAAAGCCCAAAGAGAACTAACAACAGAAGATACTCCTTGTTTTGTGAGGCAACAAGTGTTCCCTAATCAAAATCATCCGAGAACCTTTCACGTTTGTGATTTTCAAACAACATAAACTCAAGCATGTGGCATTCACATTCTCTGAACATGATTCCTTCACCCAGGGTTCTCTCCTGGGAAGCTGAAAGGTAGAGAGAGACCTCAGAGAAAAGAAAAACAATTCTTATCTCATTTCCTTCTTCTGTGTTGTGCTCAGGTGGAATGTGTTTGGAGATTGTTTACCCACAGGTGATTGTTCCATTGGATTCTGGTGTGAGTTGTTTTGACTCTTTGGCCAATCAGAGCCAAGCTGTGTTGGGACTCTGGAAAGAGTCACGAGTTTTCATTATTATCTTTTAGCATTGAGTAAGTATCTTTTCTGTATTTTTTAGTATAGTATAGTATTCTTTAATATAATATAGTATAACAAGGTAATAAATTAGCCTTCTGACAACATGGAGTCAGATGCATCCTTCTTCCCTGCCACGGGGCTTGCCGTGAATTTACAATAAAGCAACATGCTGGGAACACCTTACCATGGGATTGGAGTCTGCAATCAGATCCCGCAGGGAATCCAGGAACCCTTGATCCTCCACCATCTGGGCATTGATGTCGTGCAGCTTGGCCACGCAGACAGCTGCGGTTTTCCTCACGTAGGGGTCCTCGTCCTTGAGGCACTTGCGCAGGGGCTCGCACAGGTACTCGGTGATTTTGTCCACGCGGATGCAGCCCATGGTGCGCACGGCCAGGGCGCGGATCAGCGGGTTCGGGTCCTCGCAGTCCTGCACCAGAGCACAAACACATCTGCACCAGCATTCCCCGCAGCCAGGCTGCTCTTACCTAAGCAGCATCTCTCTGATTGCATGCTAAGAGCCAGGCAATTGTTTCAGATCAGGGATAAAAGGGCACTTGCTGCTTCGCAGAAATATTTTACACTGCCTTGAGATGCTTTGCATCCCTTCGTTCTCCCAGCAAAGCTGCTTTCAACATGATCCAACAGCTAAGCTAGAGAAGCAGCTCTCAGCATCCAAAATCTCACCACAGACAAAGTAATTTACTGATTTCCAACCTTCCTGGTTTCAAGGAGCAAGAAATAAAATGGGGAAAACTAAACACAATGCAACAGTCATCAAGGCCTATTTCTTAAAGGCCAAACACAAACATCCCTTAAGTTACAACATATGAAGGACTAAGCAAAAGGCTACTCTAGAGGTGCTTTCCTGAAGAGGAAAAAGGAAAGACAGACAGGAATACAACATTTCCTACTCCAAGCCTATATAATTTTCCATGCATCAAATCCATCTACATCTCTGAGCTCCTCCAAAATCAGCCTGTAAAAGGATGGCTACAGAACGACCTACAAAAGCATTTAGCTTTCACTGTTCAAATTTCCTGCATCTAATAAACTAATTTAAAGTCTGCAAGAGAAGTGACACATCCTAGCAGTGCATTCCCCATCTTGAACTGCAAAGTGCTGGGTTAGTGCAGACCAGTGTCAACACTTGCCCTTCACTAACACCTGTCCCTCAAGTTGCCAAAAGGGACACCAGGCTTTCCTCTGCAGGGTGTGAGATGGAAAATATCATTTTGTTAGTCCATTCTAACAGAATTGCACTTTAAAGACAGACAATCTTCTTTCCAGAGAGGAAGACAGGGACATCCTCTCTGACCAGAAGAGCAGATCTCTCAGCTTAGGTCTTCTCACCTCCTTCCTCAAGGACCACAAAAGAAACTTGGAACTCAATCCCATTCCCCAGTGTCTCATATTTTATAACACTCTGCAAGGAGTCTCAAACTTCTAAGCACCGGGTTTTATCTTGCACAACATGGGACTGAAATAACATTTCCTAGATAAGGAGAGGCAACCTGACAAGAGAACTAAAGGCAACCCAGCAACCAGGCTGTTGTTTTTCCAGTGAACTGTCTCTCAGTTTCACCAGAGATAAAGGTTTTCCACACAGAGCACAGCTGGAACATTCAAACAGGAAGTTTGATATCCATGTCTCAGATACTACAAAGGCTGAAAGATGAAACAGATAAAATCTGTTTTCCAGTACCAGAAGTTGGTAAAACAGCAGTAGCAGTTTTCCCTGGAGCAGGCTCTCTCACAGCCACTCACAGGGCTGCTGAAGTCACCTCCTCTGCAATAACCAGAAGGAACAACTGAGAGAAAGGACCCAGATCTAGTGGATTCAGCACCCTCCTCTACGAGGCCAGCCCCAAAGCAGAGATAAAGCTCCCAAAGGCCGGTGGACAAAGAGATGTGCTGGCAGCCACTGTGCTGGACCCTTTCCTGATGTGCCAGGGGAGCAGGTTACCTTCACAAAGCTGTTGACAGCCATGATGGCCATGTCTGGCTGGCTTTTGGCATAATTCATCAGGTACAGGTAGACCAGCTTCTTCAGCTCCAGGTTGTCAGTCTGCATGCAGTTGACAACATCAGGGAACAGAGAGCTGGACACACAACACAAGGACAAGCAAGGATGGAATGAGAGAATTGTTTAGGTTAGGAAATGCCAGCAGTTCCCCCAGCACTGCCACAACCACGTCCCCAAGTGCCACATCTAAACACTTCTGAAACTCTTCCAGGGATGGTGACTCCACCACTGCCTGTTTCAATCCCATCTGAATCTCCCTGGCTTGATAACTTGAGGTTATTTCCTCTCATCCTGTAACTTGTCACCTGGGGGAAGGGACTGACCCCAACTGCACCCTCCTGGCAGGGGGTTCAGAGAGTGAGAACATCCCCCCTGAGCCTCCTTTTGTCCAGACTGAGCCCCCCCAGCTGCTCCTCACCAGACTTGTGCTCCAGCCCATCCCCTCCTCTGGACATGCTCCAGCCCCTCAATGTCCTTCTTGTCATGAGGGGCCCCAAACTGACCCCAGGATTTGAGGTGTGGCCTCACCAGTGCCCAGCACAGAGGGACAATCACTGCCCTGCTCCTGCTGGCCACACTGCTCCTGACACAGGCCAGGTGCCATTGGCTCTCTTGGCCAGCTGGGCACTCAGCAGCTCATGCTCAGCCACATCTGACCAGCACCCCTGGTCCTTTGCCATCTTTCCAGCTGTTCTTCCCCATGCCTGCAGTGTTCCATGGGTTGTTGTGACCCAGCCTCACACCTCTGGCCTCAGCCCAGGCACTCAGCCTGCCCAGATCTCCCTGCAGAGCATTCTTGACCTCCAGCAGATCCACACTCCCACCCACAAAATAAAAAACAGAGGTTGCATGGCATGCAAAGGGGATAGTAACAATATCAAGGAAGCCAGAAAAGCAGGAGTTCCACTTTAAGCATCCTACCGTTTAATGGAAGGTCACCTTCCCTTTCAAAGCAGTTTGAAACGGCTTTTATAATAATCATTTAATCTCTTCTATGGCTTTAACATAGGAGGAGGTGAAAACTATTGTCATTTCCTAAATGTGTTTCAACTAGGGAGTTCATCAAACAAGGAAATTCTACCATGCCAGGCCTGGAAATGAACCCACAAGAGGAAAAATGTTGCTTTAAAATGTTCTGGTCATGCAGGACACCTATGAAGAACCTGCCAGATTTCAGACCAGCAAAGTCCAGAGTGATTAGAAGCTTAAACACTGCAAGCTGGGTTTCACTCAAATGTCAAGCAGCCATCTGTAAACAGCACTGCAGAATAACACAGGAAGTTACACAAAGATTCTGCAGCTCCCAGGTTTGCTGTGGGGATCTAAAGGTGATGGGTAAATGCTGGTGGCAGAAAAGATTAGGGGATTTTTTCCCTTTCAGTTTACATGTTCCTTCACTCTGTGATGAAGTCATGATGCTGAATTTGCAAGCTTATATTGATTTCCGTGGCAACAGACCAGGCTGCTGTGAATCCAGAATTACTGACTCTCTGTTAGGCTCCAAGAACAGCAGGGAGAAAGGGAGAAAGCATTCATCCCAACAGGTTTTTCTGGTTCTCTTAGAAAACAGTACTGGGGACAGTAAATGCCAGTGTCCTTCAGCTGCAGTAAGACACAGGTTCCATTTTAACATCAGCCATTTTAAAATGCAGCTTAAATTTATGCTCTGCCAGATAAGGCTAAGAAAAACTTGGAATTATCTTTGTAACACTAAAACCCAGGACAGCAAGCAGCAAGAAAATATCACCTAAAGTGACATAAAAAATGGCTGAATTCTGGATATGCTTTAAACAAAAAGGGCTCTTGGCACTGAGATAAACCCACAGTGAAAACAGTTGTTTCTCTTGTCTCAGTGACAGCAAGGAGTTTGAGAAACCTGTGACTCAGGCACAGCACAGACAGAGACACAGCCATCCCCAGCTGTTCCATGGACATGTGTCACCACACCTGAGCCCCAGGACAACCTGAGCTGCCACAGGTGCAAACTGCTTTTACCTGACATCCTTCCCCACAGTCATGGCTGCAATAACCTTCTTTACAGCTTCTTTCCTCTTCTCTTTCTTTTCATTGTTGAGTTCAGCCTTCAGCTCAAAAATCTCTCCTGGCAGAAGACACAAAAAAACAGATTAAACCTCTCAGGAGAAGAAAAGGTCTTGTTTTAGAGGATAATTCAAGAGTGAATTTTTGCTTTCTTGGTCTTTATTCCCATAAAACTGGCCCAGCTGCACTTGGAAGCTGTCAGACCTTGTGCAGAACATGGTTCACTGAGAAGCAAAGCTGCAACACTCAAGGGACTGATCTGACTCCACCTTGCAGAGGAAAATGCCACAAACAAGAACCACGCTGCGTGTGGCAGCTCTCCCACCTCCAGGACACCAAATCACATCCCTGGAGCATCTGTTTCTCTGAGGCAACCATTACATAACCAGCATGAAAAGATACTTGGAGATGCCAGATTCGTGCCTGCAAGAAACAAACTAAGCTAGGAATTTTGCCCAGACTTTTTAAAGTTTTGCTCATCATTGAAAGCTTCCTGAGAAAGCTGGAGTGGAGCCCAAATGCTGTGGTTCCTGAACAGGACAGCATGTGTTTAGTCCAGTGGAAAAAAGCTAAAAAGACAGAGCTACCACTAACAAAAGCTGCATGTAACATAGCTTGTCTGGATTCCAAGGCTCCCAAAGCAGCCTTTTCCACAGCATTAATTCCTCCAGATATGACTGTGTAGAAAGCCAGTTCAGGCTGGGTCACCAAAGTAGCAATCAAGTTATAAAACATGTGCAAAAGGCTGTTTATCAGGCCTGTTCCAGACAGAGCCAGTGGTATGAGAAGGATAATGCTCCCAACAGACAGACAGCTTCCCTCAGGAAGGACACCCAGCAGCATTCCCACTGGGAGCCACAGCCTGAGCACACATTACAAATATCCATATATCCCTGACAAGTTCTAGCACCAACTTTCCATTCCTACACTTGCTCAGAGCAGCAGCACTAATTAAAATCTGACACTGATTTTAATCTGAGACTGCCAGGGACTCCAAAAAAGAAGAGAAGCTGCTGCAGTGCAGAGACCACTCGTCATCCCTCCTGCCTGAGGAAGAGCCTGGCATTACTCACCCAGAGCTCCTGCCCTGGAGCAGAGCTGAGACAGCTCCAGCTCTCACCCAGCCCAGGCTGGCTCCCTGCAGCCAGCCCACAAAAACCTGCCTTCAGCTCTGAACTTTCAGAGCTGCTCCTTCAAAAGATGTCAACTGTATTAGGTTCATTTATGAGCTCATTGTGAAGCTTAATGACACATAAATACATCAACAGTGTGGGTTTTTTCACTGGCAGGCATTCAGAGGAAGCACTCAGCCATTCTGCAAAGGAGAATTTAATGTAAACCATTTTCCACATCTGCTGGAGAATGATCAGGCTTAAACTGCACTCAGCAACAGTGTTTTGTTCAAGAACAGGTTAGAAAATCTGCCTGGGACAGTCTCAGCAGAACAAGCCCTGCCCTGAAACAGCTGAATGAGTAAAGTGATCTCAAAGAGCCTTTCCAGGCTTCCCATTGTTAAGGGCAGCAGCTTGTCCTGAGGTGAGGTAACCACACACCTGCAGTAAAGGCAGAGGAAAGTCCAACAGAGCACCTGCAGCTTTGGAGAAAATGGCAGCAGGAAAACCCATTATGTTTGCTTGATGTATATATCCAAAAATATTAAATTACTCACATCAGCTTAATCCTGTGATGCCCAAATTAACAACCATCCCTAGTATGACACTTGTTAGCCCATAACCAAAACTTTGGCCAGATCTGGACTCAAATCCCATTGCTTTGCTTTCTGATCCTTGAAAGAGCAGCAATTTGGGTCATTTTGTGAATCATAAAAACGTATAATACCCCAGTTTTGTCTTTTGTCACCATGTGACCTACTTTGGAAGTTTCTCCCTGGATGATTAAGAAGAGAAACAGGGACAGAGCTACGAGAAAAGCACAAGTTCTCCTGCATGCAGTTAAAAAAGCTGTGTAAAAATAGCCACCCACCACCTCCAATCCACTGCACCAGCTCAACACCAACCTTTTTTATTGGTCGTGAAGTATTTGGAGTCCGTCATGGTTCCAGCTCCTTAAAACACCTGAGAACATGAAGAATAAAAAAAGAACAAGTCAGCTCCAAATGCTGTTTGGTGGCAACAGCCAGTTTGTGAGGCAGGAACTCGAGCAACGACGGTTGGTGAGTGAAGGAGGAAGCAAAAGCTTCACATCCACAGGCACGAGTTCCCCAATCTTCATCCTGCACCTGCTGCTGGTTTTACTTGGCAAAGCCAGGGATTTAAAGGGCTTGGTAAAAACACAACAGTGGTGCCCAGCCCAGCTTCCTAAATTCTCAGTCTCAGCAGGCAAAAGGCATTTTTAGAACTCCTTATAACCAGCAGATGCTGGTATGCTCTGCAGCTGTCTTTCTTGGGTACACAGATTCATTTTCCAAGGAAAAGCACATCCAGTGTCTCGCCTGGCAGGGAGAAGTCCATGCTTCAGACAAAGAAAACTGTCATCTCATCTCCCCCTAACGATTTCTGCCTGTGCTGCATCTGATGGAAGGCACAATTAACCCCACTTGCAACACCCACCCTCAGGCCTTTCATTCCTTTCCCTCCTTTTGTTCCCAGCAGATGCAAAACAGTGGTGTTTTTTGAAAAGAAAAGCCATTACTTTTCAGTTCTCTCAAGCCTGAAATTGAAATATTTCTCTGCCAAGATCTGACATCCCATCTCTGAGACACACACACGAAGCTCATCATTTCAGTGCTGCTCTGTTTTTTTGGGTTTTTTTTCCCCTGTGTACAGGGTGGAAAAATGCTGTTGGAGCAGCAAATGCTCAGCAGAGCCATGAGAGTGGTCGCACCAGCACTTCTCTTGCTCCACAGAACTAAATGAATGCCTTGGAATACAGGGATTGCCCAAACATATGTGGATATCCATCATTTTATTCTTACAATTGCTAGCTCTGTGACAAATATGAAGCAATTTTCAAAACAAGCAGAAGAGTGGGCACTTTTACTGCTTTTGATGGAAGTCTGTATCAATGCTAGGAACTATGACCCTAAAACCATCTCAAAAAGGATTTTATCATTTCCTTCCTCCTTTTTCAATCTTTTTGGCCCCAATTCCCCTTCACTTACACATCCTTCCACGACCTTAAAGGCTGCCAGCAAAGCAGTAAATCATCTGTTCCCTAAATGCTGCCTGTCTTGCCTCTAAACCCTGCAGGTCTTGCTGGCTCAGCAACAAAAGGACCAGCACAGCTTTGAACTCCAGGAGTTCCCAGCAGTGCAGTCAGACTGCTCTTCCTTAACCCTTTCCTCCCTCACCCCTTCACCAACCCCAATGCCAGCACCTTTCCACTTCCCCCCATCCACCTGAACACTCCAGCAGTTGAATTCCCAGCAGTTGCTGAGGGACAATGCCCCAATTTCCACCCTTTTTTCATGGGATCATCCTGTCCAGTTGCCAAACATCTGGATGAGGATCAACCTGTTGCTTTTCCCAGTTTCCTGGAGCTGCTGCCTGCCCTGTGCCTGCCTGGTTTCCACCTCATCCAATTAGGCTGAATTACTGGGTTTGGTTTGATTTCCCTCCCTTTCTGCTCCTGCCAAGCCTGGAGACAGCTCTGGAAACACATTCCTCATGCAGAGGAGGTTTAACCTCCTTCCAAAACAGAGGCTGGGTTGGGAAAGCCACAATGAGTGCAATTTTTCCAGCAAAAATCTCACACCCCTCCTGAAAGCAGAGGCTGCTGTGGAGCTTGTTTTGTAATTAAAATCAGAGTCTGTGTTCAGCTGCAATATTATTGCTGACAGAGTCCTTCGGGTTTGAGCTCAGCTTAAAAGGAAGACTTAAAATGTTTTTCTCTGCCAGAGTATTTGGCCCAGTGCCATGCAAAAAGCACTGAACGTGGCCTCGATGTTCTTTGTTTGCATTATGTGGGGATTTGTCATCCAGGGTCACATCTCAGCTGAGCTACTCTAATACAGCTTTAACTGGGGCCAGAGCAGCAGATTAAAGAAAAAATGGAGGGGGGAGGAAAAAAAAACACCCAACCCAAACACTGCAAACATCAGCCCAGTTAAATAAAGCTACACACAGAGAGGAAGGAACCCTGCTGGATTTCAGAGATGGTCATTAAACCCCAAGCGCAGCATATTTTGTTTTTCTCCTTTCAAATATTGTTGTTTTTCTCCTTTCATATACCTGGAAACATGAAAAATCCTAGAAACACTCAGACAGAGCCAAGCACAGCTCATGCCTTTCCAGCCTCCTTTGATGGATGTAAAGAGAGCTGCCTTAGGTCAATAACCAACCTGCCCTACTCCACGTGCAGCACAGGATAAAGCTCCTTTTCTCAGGAGCACACAGATTGCTGCTTTGTGTGTGCCAGAGCTTGCTTTGCACACTGCTCAGAGACAGCCTGCCAGCAGCACTGGGTATTATCTCATCACTAACAACCTCAGCATGCTTTACAGCAAATGGAAGCAGATATTTAAAACACTGCTGTTTGTGTGACTGCAGAAAATGCCAGCTCCTTGTACACAAATCCAAACCCAGGAGAGCCAAGGTAAATTAGAACGTCATGAAGAGCCTTGTATTTTCAGAAAAAAAATCACTTTAGACTGTCCCCTCCTCACTAATGTTCTGTGCCCAGCACCTGCTGAGATGGAAACAGGTAAGAGGTGTTCAAAGCTGACAGCAAAAGCTCCTCCTGATCCAACCCCAGCAAATGAGAAGCGATGAGAGGGAGGAATGGCTCCAGAAAGCTCCAGCAATGCTCAGTGCTACCAACAGTGGCTTGACATTTCAATGCAGACTGAACCAAAGCAGGATAAGCCTCCTCAGCCCAAACCCACACAGAAAACCTGACCAACACCTGCCTGACCCCACACATAACTCCAGTCAGCCTCACCTGCCCCCCAGCACTGATCCCACACAGGAGGGTGGCAGGTTTAAGGGCCTGGGGATTAAGGCAAGCTCCTGGGCATTGAAACCATCAATCCCTAAAGCTCTCAAGTGATCCCTGGTTTAACTCCAGTGGAAGTGGTGCCACCCATTTTTCCTGGAAAGCCTCTCAAGGAGCTGTGTGACAGCCCAAGCGTGGCCCAGGGCCACTGGAGTGCCAGGAACATAAACAGAACAATGGAACGTGGATGGCAGAGGGAGAGCTGTGCCTGCAGCCCTGAACTTGTGCTGGCACAAGGATTTTGTTCCCATCCTGGGGCCAAACAGCCCCTTGGTGGTCCCCATTCCCAGCAAGCCCCATCCCAGCTTTGCTAGCAGCCCCTCCCACAGCTCCAGCAGGACTCCCAGCACCCACCCACACTCCAGCCTGGCATCCCAGTGCCCCCCTCGAGCCCCCAGATCAGCACCATTCCCCAGCTCTCTCCCAGTTCCCCCCAGTCACAGGAGCACTCCCCACAAATCCCAGTTCCCCTCCCCAGCACTCCCAGTCCCTCTCAGCACCCAGCCCTTTTCCCTGCCTGCTCCCACCAGTATCCCAGTATCTTGCCGTGCTCATTCCCATCCCACCAAGGCCCATCCCAGTCCAATCCTCACCCCAGACCAGTGTTTCCTTCCAGGACCCACTGGCCCCACTTCTCACTCTCACTCCTCCGTCTCCTCTGCAAACACCTGCCCAGTCCTCCCAGTGCTCCCATCCTCTTCCAGTTCATCACCAGAGCCACTCCCAGTGCCTCACCAGCGACTCTCCCCACCCCATTCCAGTTCCCCCTCCCAGTACCCCCGGTGCCCCCTGCCACCCTATCCCAGGTGTCCCTCACCTCTCCCAGTATCCCTTCCCACCCTGTACCAGTCCCCCACCCCTGGTCTCCCCCCCGCTATCCCCTCCCAGCGCCCTCCCATCATCCCCCAGCCCCTCCCTGAGCAGCTTCTCTCCCCGCCCTATCCCAGTTCCCCCCAGTACCTCACACCTCCTCCCAGCACCCCACCCCTGCCCTCACCTCACCAATATCCCCTCCCAGCGCCCCCCCAGCCCCTCCTGACTCCCCAGCAGTGCCCCTACCCGCCCTGTCGCAGTGTCCCGCCGGTGCCCCTCAGCCCTCCCGGACCCGCTCCCCGCGCCCTCAGCCCCGGCCCCACTCACGGACCGGACTCACCGCTGCGGGGGCGGCGGCGGAACCGGAAGCGGAGGGGCCGGGCGGACTCGCGAGCAGCGAGATCAAACCCTCCCCCGCCCAGAGCGGCCGCGCCCCACCACCATAGAGCGGCGGCAGCGGGCGGAGCGCCGGCGGCCCGCGCTTCCGGAGGGCGGGGCGGAGCGGCGTTCGGCGGGGCGGGGCCGAGGCTCCCCCCTGCGGCGGGGCGGTGTGGCGGTGTCATGGCGGAGGTGGGCGCTCACCTCACGGCCGCCCCGGCCGGCGAGGAGCGGCCGTCCGTGTTCGAGGCGGTGGCCCAGGACAGCCTGATGGCCGCCGTGAAACCCGCCCTGCAGCACCTGGTCAAGGTGAGGGCGAGGCGGGCCGCGGGTGAAGGGAGAGGAGGGGAGCCGGCGTGTAACTCCGGCCGCACTCGCAGGCAGCGGGACAGTTGTGAGCCACCTGGCTTGTGTGGAGGATTAGAGGCGTCGTTTATAGCTGCTGTGATTTATAATTTAGAACTTTATCCGCTTTCAGGTCCTTCCCTGTGAGGGTGGGGAGGCCCTGGCACAGGCTGTGGCTGCCCCATCCCTGAGAGTGTTCAAATCCAGGCTGGACAGGGCTTGGAGCAGCCTGGGATAGTGCAAGGTGGAATGATCTTTACAACATGATCTTTAATGCTCCTTCCAACCCAAACCGCTCTGATTCCTCCTGTTTTGTGTCCCTTTTGCAACAGGTGCTTGCTGAGTCCAATCCTGCCCGGTATGGTTTCCTCTGGCAGTGGTTTGATGAGATTTACGTCCTTCTGGATTTGCTGCTCCAGCAGCACTACCTGGGCAGGTGCAGCGCCTCCTTCTCTGAGAACTTCTATAGCATGAAGAGGATCCCCATGGGAGATGGCAGACAGCAACCTCTGGCCACAGCTGGCCTGCCAAAGAGGCAGCACTGGAAGTCTCTGCTCCTGCTGGTTCTTGTTCCTTACCTGAAAGGAAAGCTGGAGAAACTGGTGTCCAGCCTGAGGGAAGAGGATGAGTACTCCATCCACCCTCCCTCATCATCCTGGAAGCGCTTCTACAGAGCCTTTCTAGCTGCCTACCCCTATGTAAACATGACCTGGGAGGGCTGGTTTCTTATCCAGCAGATGTGCTACATCCTGGGCAAGGCTGAGCATCATTCCCCCATGCTGAAGCTGGCTGGTGTCCGCCTGGTCAGGCTGACTGCAGAGGATATCCAGGCCCTGGAGAAGAAATGGGCTGAAAGCACCTCAAGTCAAACACACAGGTATGGCAGAGCCTGGCTCAGGTGTTGCCCACCAGGCTCTGTAAATTTAGAGGTGATGCTGCAAGTAAAAGTGCCCTGTTCTCTAAAAATTCGAGATGAAAGTTCACACTGACAAAATGTGCTCCAAAAGGGTGTATGTATTGTAAGTGAAAATAACAAACCAGTAGCAGGGATTAGCTTGAAACGATTTTGTGGTAATAAAATTTCAGAGTTTGGGGGTGTTTTTGGGCATGCAAGCCTTCATTCTCTTCAGTCTTCTGCACTTTTCCAGCAAAGGAGGGGCAGCAGCTGCAGCAATGTTGCTGAAAGGATTGAAACTTATTTATTTGATTTTCCTAAGCAGCAGCTAGTCATGGGCACACTGAATACCCTGTGAAATGGTGATCCAGGAGTGAAACACTCTGTGGTCCAGGATCCTTTAATCCAAATTCTTCCGATTTAGACTTCTGAAAAAAACCAGGATTTGGATCTTCCTTAAAATAAAAAAAGAATCTGAAACATCCTAGTAAGTGCAAACACGGGACATACTGACCAACTAACTTAGCATTAAGGAGCTGTGTGAAGCAGCCACTCCCCAGGTGCTCTTTCCCATGGTTTCCAGGTGGATAAACGTGCAGTAGTAACCATCTCTCCCTGCTTCTCTCTGCTGCAGCTTTACCTCTCGAGTGCAGTCGGCCCTGAGGAGAGCTCTGGGTGGCATCGCCTTCTCGCTGTCCACCGGCCTGTCCGTCAGCGTGTTCTTCCTCCAGTTCCTGGACTGGTGGTACTCCTCAGAAAACCAGGAGACCATCAAGTCCCTGACAGCCCTCCCCACGCCCCCACCCCCTGTGCACCTGGAGCACGAGCCCAGCTCAGCTCTCCTGCCCAGCCTGAAGACCGTGTGCCCTCTGTGCCGCAAGGTCCGCGTCAACGCCACGGCGCTGGCCACCTCCGGCTTCGTGTTCTGCTACCGCTGCGCCCACGCCTATGTGAAGGCTCACCAGCGCTGCCCAGTCACGGGCTATGCCACAGAGCTGCAGCACCTGGTCAAACTCTACTCCCCTGAGAGCTGAAAGGGCTGCCAGGAGCCTCCAGCAGCCCTTTGTACATCCCATGGAAGGCTTCAGGCTGCCGCAGCTCCTCGGTGAGCTCTGCAGCGCCCTTGAACTCGGTGGTTCGTCAGCTTTGCTGCCTTTGCACGTTCTGGCAGTGCTCTGCCCTTTGTTGATAAGCTGTTCAAACATCCTGGCAGTTGCAGAGGTATCACACAGCCCCAGCCTGTTAGCCAGCACAGAAATGCCTTAAAAGACCAGCTGAAAGAGAGGAAACATTGATTTGGGTAAGAGGAATGCAGATGTGAGGATCAAAGAGCAGCACTGGTGCTGTTTGAGGGCATGAGCCAGCAAATTAAAAAGGTAGGGAAATTCTCTAGGCAGGTTTTTCTTCCCTGGGCAGCTTCCCATTCCCTTGTGCTGCCCAGGGTGAGCTCTGGCTTTGTCAGAGATAGAGGCTTAAACCTGTGCTCTTCACCTTGGAATTGAGAACATCACCCTCCTAATTCTTATCAACGGTTCTAAATTAAGACTTTTGACTCTTTAAAGGAACAAGATAGACAAGAGGAATGTGATGTTTTCTGCACAAGAGAGAAAATGACAAACCAGATTAAAAGAAACTCCCAACTGATGAGAGTGGTTTATTGTCAAATAAGTCTTTGCATTCATTATTATCTGCTTTTATAAAGCAAAATTCTTTCTTGATTGAGAACCTATTTAATTCTTTTCTGGTTATTGGAAAAACAGTTTGCTCCTCTGGGGGCTCTATTTACATAAGAGAGACAAGACTAAAGCTGCTTTCATCTTTCCATGTGATGGTAGTGGATGTAAGATTAGCATTTTGTAGGCTGAGGATCTTTCATGTCTGATCATTACAATGCAATTATTCCAGTCCCAGCCATGTAGCACATTCATATCAGAACAAAACATCCTTCCACTGAACAGAGGAGGAAAGAAAAGCTGTGTGACATGGCTGGCTCTTGCTTGACACCTGATTTTTCAGGATGGAAGGTTGTTTTCCTGACTCTAGGGAGCAGCAGTGCTCCAGATATCACAGTGACAGTGCTTAGAGAATACAAGAGCAAAGTTTCTGCACAAAGTCCAGACCCCACTCTGGTCTTTCCAGATTCTTCTAACATTTAATCCACTGAACCAGGCATCTCATTTTCCCTCCACTTTAGCTCTGCTTCAGAAGATAAAAATCTCCAATATCCTCCTTCACTTGTAAGCAAGAGAGTATAGGCTGAGGATCTTTCATGTCTGATCATTACAATGCAATTATTCCAGTCCCAGCCATGTAGCACATTCATATCAGAACAAAACATCCTTCCACTGAACAGAGGAGGAAAGAAAAGCTGTGTGACATGGCTGGCTCTTGCTTGACACCTGATTTTTCAGGATGGAAGGTTGTTTTCCTGACTCTAGGGAGCAGCAGTGCTCCAGATATCACAGTGACAGTGCTTAGAGAATACAAGAGCAAAGTTTCTGCACAAAGTCCAGACCCCACTCTGGTCTTTCCAGATTCTTCTAACATTTAATCCACTGAACCAGGCATCTCATTTTCCCTCCACTTTAGCTCTGCTTCAGAAGATAAAAATCTCCAATATCCTCCTTCACTTGTAAGCAAAAGAGGTTATTGAATAATGTGGGAAAATGCAGTAATTTGAATCTTCCCCAAACACCTAATAAATGAGATTTGTTCCTGATGCTTTATTATCTCTGTACACCTCCCTGACCCTTCTACCTGTGCCACTATGGAATCATAATAAAAACTGTCTCATTTCTCTCTTCTCCAGTTGCAATGGGGTCCATGAAGATACTTCTTTTCCTTTAGAGAGCCAGTAAGAACACACACATCTTACTGGAAGACAAATCACACCAAAGTGTGAGGTTTTCTGAGGTTCCCAATCACTTTTTTTGTTAATGTCCTGGTGACTCCAGTGCAACAGCTGATTGAAATAAGCATTTGACTGATGATTGCTTTTCAGGATAGGTTTATTTTCCTTTAATCCTTCCTATACCTTCCAAGTTACTTATCTGCTGCTCAGGGAGAAGCTGGGCAGGCGTGGAACTCTGACCCCCAGCACTGCAGGGCTCTTTGGGAGGTTCATCCTCCCTCTAATGCAGGATTCACTAACACACAACAGTTACCACACTGCTCCAGGGCCTCTCCAGCTCCTTCTCCCAGGATTAACGCCTGTTCCTCTCCCCAGAATGCCCAGCAGATGCCCACCTGCCAGGCCCTGGCTGCTTTCCACTCCTGCACAACCCCCTGTCCCTGCCAAACTCGGGTTTGGCTAACTCCAGGACCTGCACAGAACCACCCACACTGAAGCCTCCCAGTTCTGAGCAGCTGTAATTACTCTTTTACACAATAAATTATCCTGTAAAGCTTAGCTGAGTGACAAGCATCAAACCCACCTTGGTGACAGGTTCAGCAGTTACCTGGCAGATTTTTGTGTGTTCCTGGAGATGGCTGCAGGATGTCAACTTGGATTTGACTCCTTTGAAACCTCCTGTCCTTAGCAGCCCATTAATACTCATTTGTCATGTTTCTTGCTCTAAAACTAAGCTACAAAACCAGTCTGGATCACAGAAAAATTCCAATTTATCTGCTTTTTAACTGTATTCTTAAAACCACAATGGGCTAAAGATTGACAAGAGCAGTTTTTCCAGGGAGCACCAACTTTATTAAACCAACCTTTGGACTTAGATACTAATTTGTGATTTCTACAGAATCATGTACCACATACACCCTCAGGATGCTTTGGTGTTGCTCAATACAATTTCATCAACATTAACAGCAGCTTTGGAGTTGTTCAGTATCCACTGCAAGGACTTGACTTTGCAAGTCTTTTAAAAATTCTTTAGTGAAGCTAAGGCACATTCACAGCTCATCTAGGCAGTGTTGAAAAATCAGAGCATGAAGCAACTAAGTTTTTGCTATTTCCTCAACAGAAACAAAGTGACTTCTCCTGTTAAGGGAAAACCACTGAAATATTCTCCTCGGTATATTCCTCACAGATGCTTCCTTCTCCACAGGGATAGAGAAATCAATACAAAGATGTCATCAGAATCTGGAAAAGAACAAAAGAAAAGTGAATTAGAGAATAGCCCCATCTTTTTTCCTGGGCCCTTCTTTCAACCCCAAAGTGGTTGCACATCATACTCCTGGCTCCCTGCTGGCAAGCACTAAATGAGAATACAGCTGAATGAACTGCTAATGAGCTTCTACAGGACAGACAACTCAAGAGTCTGCTTTGCACTTACAGAGGAGACACAGTGGCAGAGTATCTGGAGTTTGTGATCCATGGCACACACAGGAGATAAACCCACATCCCCCCCCCCATCACTGCAGGCTCACACAATGCTGCAGCAACGAGTATTTGGGTTCCTTTCCAAATCAAGGCTTTTTCTGCCGTTAAATTGCTAACAATTCTTAGTATTTTTTTTTTTAGGGTGCATCCAAGTTTCAAGAACAGCAAAGCTGTTCCCTGCAGACGAGCTTAGCCTGAAGTAGCTCAGAGAGAAGATTAAGTGATCATGCCCTGGTCAGAGCCGAGACACGGAGTCTCGGCAATACCAGTTCAGACTATACTTCGCTCATCATTGCTTCTGGGCAAATCTATTTGCCTTCAACAAGGAGCTCGCTCCCAAGCCGGGGCCTGGGAGGTTTCCTCCTCCCTAGGAGGATGAAGCACGTGGAGCAGGGAGCACAGGGACGGAGGTGACACCTCTTTACAGCCGGGCAGAAGCTGGGTCACAGACTGGCATTCCAAGGTCAGCAGAGCAGTACCAGACAAACCCAAGAGGGAAAAAGCGTGTCATACCTATAAACGCTGCTGCAGTCAGCGTCTCTCCAAGGCTCCAGAGGCCTGTTTGCATCCCTCCCTTCCCTCATGCCACACGTTTACACTCTCTCCCCATCTCCTTCCCTGTATTCTCCTCACCAGGTCCCTGCAGCTCTTCAGTCCCAGTTCCTCTGCCGTGCCCGCCCTACCCCATCCAACATCCCCGGAGCTCCCAGATATCCCCCCCGCACCTCAGTAAACCCTACACCTCGGCCGGCTGCACGCTCCTCAACCAGCCCCCAGAGCCGCTTCCGCATCCCCTCACCCTCCCTGTCCTCATCCCCGCACACTCCGAGTCCTCAGCTGCCCCACCGCGGCCCCGGACCCCCCGGTATCCCGTGTCCCCGGTCCCGCACCCCTCACGCCGCTCCGCTCCCGCAGGCCCGGCAGCACCGGGACAGAGCCGCCCTCTTCGCCCCACCCCTCCGCTGATAATAACCAATCACAGCGCGCGATTCTACCGCTGGCAGCCAATAGGAAGGCGCGTTAGAGGAGCTGGGGGCGGTGCGAGCGTTTCCCGCCTTGAGGAAGCCTGAGGGGGGCTGAGGGAGCGGGTGGTCCCTGGTAGTGTAAAACTCGTGTTCCGCCCATGTTTAGCTAAAAGAAATGCCAATAAATGGCTTTTACAGAAGTTATTTCCCCACTCAACTTCAGAAACAGTCAGTTAGTAGAACGCGGTTGCTCCAAGGAGAAGCTTTAGTGGGAGAAGGGAAACTTTGCCCTTCAATACCAATGGCATTTTGTCTTGGTGTCAGAGATCCTGGTTAGGTAAACCTGCACAGAGGTAAAGTACTTTCGAAAGCCAGGTTCAAAAGCCCTAAAAATGGGTATACAAAATTGAAGGATGGTAGAAAACAAACCATATTTCCCACCACAGAATGTGGTTCCCTCGATTTGGAACAATGGCCTGATATCCCCCAGCTGTGATTATAAAGCACCAGCGATTTAACTGAAAGTTATTACATTCATTCAATACAGCTGGAATCGCCCTCCAAATAAATTTGCCTTCAGGTTATCAAACCTATTAGCTTAAAATTTTCACTCTTTTCCAAATTCAGGACAGTAGAGATACTTTCATTTATTTTCTTTTTTTTTTTCCTTAACATGCAAGAGAAAACTATCCTCGTGGTTCCTTTTTTTTCCCAAAATTTCAACATTTCATCATGCTATGCCTATTGTGAACATCACTAATATTTAGTATTATCAGAAATATTTTAATGTGTTTGAATTAATATTTAAATTATTATTGAGTAAGATTATATTTATTACATGTTTAGGGACTTTCCCCCAGGAACTGAACCAACAGTCTGTGATTTTTGTGTTGTCCACAGCCTGCATTAAGAACCTGTGCTTGAATGAAAATATTTATGTAATGAAGTTTAATGTGATGATGACTGGTGGATTGCTTCTCATCCTGCTTTTTTCATAAATGGGATATTTTCAACATTCCCTGTGTCTTGGTGTGACACCTTTGTGACTCTGCTACATTTGGGAGCACTGGATGGTTTTCAAGGAGTGAGAATTCAACCTGTGTTACCAATTACTCCACTTTTCCAGGTGTGATGCAAGACTCGCCTTAAATTCTTCTTTTGCTTAATAAAATCAGAACAGGAATTCCACATGGAACGAAGTAGTGAATTTATTAAGAGTTCACCCACCATTCTCACACTTGGGCACACAGCTTCCAATAAATGAACAAAAAGGCACACAGCTAAAATCCTATTTTCTGACTACAGAATAGAAGGCACTTAACCCTCCCTGTTCCACCATTGCAGGGAATTCCAGAAGTACCAGGAGCTGGAAGTGGACGTAGAACCAATTTTATCTTTGTTGAGTTTCCTTCCAACAGCCTCCTGACACGTCTCCAACAAAACCATGGAAGTGGACGTAGAACCAATTTTATCTTTGTTGAGTTTCCTTCCAACACAACCGACTCTTTTAGAGCTGAAGCGTTCATCATTATCAGCTGAATGGGGGCAGAGAAAGGATTTACACCATCTGGGAATTACTCAGATGGACACGTCCCAAATTTCCCAGGCAAATTCCCTCCTTTTCCTCATACAGCTTATGATCCTCCAAAGCTGTCCCCAGACTGTTCAGTGCCTTGACAATGGCACTAGATTCTCCTCATGGCTCTCACTTTTCCATATTTCTCCATTTTTTCCCCCCACGCTCAGCCTTTTTTTGGTGCTTTTCATTCCCTCACGCCTGAGAGAGAGGTTTGATCAGCTCGTAATCCATGCACTTGGTGAGGCAATCACGTGCCACACTAATGATGTGCTGCTTCTTGGGGTGATCCTCCTGCTTCCCGACGTACGTCAGGATCTCCAGGAGCTCTGACTCCACCAGCTTCTTCGCCAGCTCTTTGTCAGAGCTGATTAAGTTGAAAGCAATGACCAGTCCTCGGTGCTGGACCTCCATGTTGTCATGCAAGCAGAGCCTCTGCAGGATTTCAAGCCACTGGGTGGTCTGCAAGAGGAAGAGAGATCATTAGTACTGGTCTGAAGAATATCTCAACCAAGAGCATGACCTTGGCTTCCTTCAGCAGAAGGAAGAGCAGTACTCATGTCACTTATCGTTATTTAATTTTTTAACTAAGGAAACCTGACTCCAAACATTTTAACCCAATTTTTCTTACACCTTAGTCAGAATCTTCCACAGCACTGGGACAACATGGAACATCTTTCATATTCAGGCTGCTGCATAATCTCTGTGAGAAGAATCTGACCAGAGTCTTTACACAGCTGAGATGACCAGGACGGTCCCCCACCCCAACCTTCTTGAGCTTCTCTGTTGGCTTGATTAATCATGTTATCTTAATGAGCTCCAGAGTCCAATCACATGTGCAGCAAGATAGGGTTCAGGAGTTCTTAACCACAGCTCTTCAGACACTCAGCCATGCAGGCTCTGGGTTCTCAGAGCCTACAGATCTGTGCAGGGAAGGGACATCCTTTGGGATCTCTAAAGCTCAGTAGGTTATCAATCAAGCTCTTCTCATTTCTGGTGTAACAAGGTTTGGATTTCAGGTTATTTATCAAAGCATGCACACGCAGGTCGCAGCTTCTCTAGGTTCCTCAGTATTGAACTAGTAAACTGCATACTCCTTTGGAGAGACTCCTTCACATCTGAGCCAGGACCCTTGCAGGGTACATCCCACACACTGCCCACAGTCAAGAGTTATGGCCTCACCACTTGAGTCATCTTCAAGCACAGCTTCTTTTGTGCTGCTGTAAGCATGGCCAGGGCTCCTGCTGCTGCCACCTGAACCTTCTCATCATCCTCACCACACAGCAACACCACCAGCTTCAGCCGGTCATTGCCATCAGCCACAAACCGCTCCTGAACCTAAAAAAACAGAGATATCCAGAGGCAGCACAGTTAGGGACAGCTCCTCACAGGACCAGGTGCATGCAGTGAGGTTGGACATGCCCAGGGGGGATTTTACCTCCTTGTTGACCACCAAGTTGCACATGCACTCAGTGGCTGCCTGTCGAAGTTGGTCGTGGTTCTCAAACATGTAATTTTCAATATCTGGCAGGGCCTTCTCTTTGACTATCTTCAACCTGTGGTAAAGAGCAGTAAAAACCCCACACTATAGGTCAAGCAGTAATCAACTTATCAAATATTAACTGCAGGGAAGGCCTTGAAACAAATCAGTGTCTGGAGCTAATGATGTGGTTCATTCCCTGTTTAATGCAGACGAAGTTCATGTCTTTGCTGTTTCTAGAGGAAAATATGCCACTCTCCTTTTCCTATCTCATCAGTCTTTTAGCTCTGAGACCTTTGTAGCTCTGCCAAAGGTAGCTCACACTGTCCAGTCTTCATAGTCCAACAAGTAACTCACATTCACTCTTGGGGAAGAAGGAAGGTTAAAAAGCAGTAAAGCTCACCTAAGTTTATCACTTCTTCCTGAAAAGTTTGTGAGACCTAACAGAGCCTCGTAGTTCTGGAGGCCATCTCTCTCTGTGTTCAGCAGGCTGACAAGGGGCCTCACCACCTCGTACACCTGGAAGAGAAGGCCTGTATTAGCAACTTTCATTTGCTAAAGGAAGGATCAATGTTTTTGTTTTTATTATTTTTTAAGCTTACCCTCTCCCCTGGGAATGCAATGTCTGGATTGGAGATAGCAGCAATTTTTGCCAGAGCATGAGAAGCCTTTATCTTGCCAACGTCTGTGCCTTCCACAGCCAGAGGTATCAGGGCCTGGAGACACACGGGAAAAAGCATTCAGTATGCTGAGAAGATTTACAGGACTGCCTGAACAGACTAAAACATGTTAAAAATATCCCATAGCCCTCTGTGATGTCTTGCTTTTTTTATTAAATAGGCACCGCCAGAGCTTGTAGCTCACAGTCACTCCAAGAACATCACTTCTTTGGAGTCTTGCAGAGATGGGACTGCAGTGTCAGTATGGCCCCAGGGGGGACAACCTGCGCTCTTCTGTCACTGTCCTTCACCGGAGAGCACCCCAGGCTCCCAGCAGACATTAACAGCACATCAGGAACTGTGAACATGAAAGTAATCACCTTCCCACCACCTTGAGCGACAATGGTCCCGCGGTCCTTGGGGTCTTCACACAAGGCAAGAAACACCCTGCAGGGGCACAGAACACTCAGTGAAACAGCCACGGGGGACAGCAGCAGCCAACAGCCCTCATGGAAGGGGGCTGAGGTTTTGCAGGAGTGCCAGAGCCACCAGGTAAATTCCAGGTGCTTAACCCCATGCACACAGCACTCTAGGAGGAGGCAACAAATGGCAGAGGAAGAAGTTTTCAAGTCTGTAAAATGAACTCTATTCCAGCCAGAACCAATACAGAGAACTCAAAAATGCATTCCAGCAAGACAGCTTGAAGGTCAGAACATGAATTTTTATGACAACTCTGAACAAAAACTTTGGTTTTAAATCTTTGCTTCACACGCTCCCCCACAGGCAGAATCCCCCACCCCAGGTGTCCATCCCCATGGCACAGGGGCTGCCCAGCACTCCTAGCTCCCAGAACTGCAGTGAAGGCACCTGGCAATGAGCTCCTTGCTCTGGTCAGTCAAAATGGCACTGTCAGCCTTCACCATACAGGCCAAGGCAGAGACAACTCCAGCCTTCAGCAACCGCTTCACCCGCTTCACCACAAAATCCTTCTTGTCCTGAGGAGGAAACATTGGGAAAGGATTAGCCCTTAGCAGCTGCCATTCGGCCATCCAGACACCTAACAGCCAAGCCTGGTAGGAGAACAAACAACTTCAGTCTGGAGACAGGAGACCTGAAGTCTGTGACAATGGATACACCAAACAAAGTCTTTCTGAACAGCATCTCCAGCTGGACACAACCCACCTTTGGATGCTCCTCAGGCACATGCTGTTTGGAGAATTTTGCCAGCTGCACCAGCTCTGGGACCAGCTCCTTGGTGTCATAGCTGTTGGTACAGTTCACCAGCGCAGAAGCCACGGAATACAAGATTGTTTTGTCACTTGTCTGCACAGGAAAATAAAGCTTGTGTGAGGGTGAGAGGGCACAGCAAGGAAACAGGTCCCTTAGGACTGCCATGATGATGTTTTCATTAGTGGAAATGTTTTCATGGTCAAATAAGGTGCTGGACATCATCAGGTGCTGTCAACACCTCGGTGCCTTCGGTTTTCATGCAGTTGCTGACAGTGAAGGTAGGAGCAACCTCCCTCAGTCTAGGGAGAAGAGCAGGATGGTGGCAGCCCTGAGATGTCTCTGGGGCACAGGCAAAACTGAGGTTCTGCTGAACCAGAGGTGAGAGGTTGGGGTCACAGCTCCTTCTGACTGGGGCACAGTGTAGGGCTGGAGAGCTGGGAGAACTTGATGCTACCAGAGGAATGAGGGAACAAGGAAAGGAGATGGACCTTGGCTAAATCAAACATAGCTTTCAGGGCTGGCTCATCTTCAACAAAGTCATCTTTGACGTCTGCATCAAGGGTGAGGTAGGAGAGCCCTTCCACCGCCCATTTCCTGGTGCGGGCATCAATGCTGGTGTTGCACAACCACCTGGAAGAGAGAAAAACACTCACATTTCTATCTTGGGAGCCAGAACTAACTTATCTGGAAAATGACAGAGGAAAAACAGATATTGAGGCTGATTCAGGCCCAAATACTTCCTCAGGTTCTGCTGCACCTCCTGAGACTGAGGATGCTTCCCCTTGAGACATGACCATCTCCCCCATGGCCCAACTTGTGGGATCTAAATGCTGCAGGGAATGACAGACCAGGACAGTTGCTCAGCACTGCTTTGCCTTTTCCATCCCACAAAACATGAGATGCCTGGAGGAATGACCACCCATTCAGTCACTTCCTAACTTGATCCCACCTCCTTGGTTACTCCACTTGGCAAATTCACCTTCAGAGGGGATTTATGCATATTCAAGATAAGCATTAATTAGGCTGTGCCACTCTGGCAAAGAGGTAGGCACCAGGTCTGGTGTCTCCCATGGGCAGTGAGGGAGGGAGAAGGCTCCTCTGGATATTGAGGCAGGAGGAGCACATGGCTGCTTCAGGCACAGAGGAGCTCCACGTCCCAGTGCAATGGCTCTGGGGGCACTGTCAGCTGGCAGGCAGCATAGGAAATGAAGGCAATGTGTGGGCAGGATCTCGTGGGAGAGGAACATATTGTGCTTTGCAAAGATTGGAATAACTGAAGGAAGAAGTGAAGTCACTCACTTTCGGCACTGCTTGGCTAACTTCTCAGTGGAGCCCTCAGCAAACTGCCGCAGGCCATAGTCCGTGCCTCCTGCTGAGCCCAGCTTGCAGAGACCCTGAGGAGGATGAAAAGGATGTCCCAGTGAGAAAGACTCATTAATCCTCTTGTGTTGCTGCCCCAAAACAGCCTAAGCCCATCTCTCATCCCCAGAACCTCCCTCCTCTCCCAAGTCTGGGATTAAGCTGCCGAGTGTGGCAGGCAACAGAGGCGGGGCTGCATCCTTACCACCAGAGCTCGGATTTTGATCTTCTCATTCTTGGTCTTCTTGTAGATCTCCTTCAGGAGCGTCACCCCGTTGGTGATGATGAAGGTGGCTCGGCTCAGCTTGGTGGAAGCGTGGATGAGAGCTTCCACAGCCACCAGCTGGTCAATCTCCCTCTCAGACCCACACAGGGCAACCATCATCTCCATCACTCCCTTCATGCCAAGCAGCTTGTTGCCCAAGTCAAAGGGCCCTTGCAGAACACCAGACACAATCTGGACAGCATGGAGTGTCTTATCCATGTCTTGTGGGTCGATTTTGCTCCTGCATGGGATAGAGGGAGTAGGATACTGAACAGTAGTGGGGAGAGAATGTCCTCCCTCAGCCGTGCGGCTGAATCACACTGGATATTTGGGTGTGCAAATTCCTGCAAAACTGTAATCCAGCAGGATCTCAAGCAAGACATAATCTCCCAGAGCCCCAGTTCTGAACCCAAGCTGACTTCAAGTGCCTGATTTCACCCTCAAGAAGCCCTGCTCCTGCCCTCTGGGCCAGCCCAGCCCTGACTCACTTGATGTACTCCTCGCAGATCAGCCGGTAGTTGTCCCGCTCCGGGTCGCAGCGCAGGTCGTCGTAGAGCTTATTTAGGAGGACAGAGGCAGTCAGCTGGGTGTTCTCTGTCAGTGGCAGGCAGTCAGGCATCTCAGGAATCTGGCCCACCACTTTCAGTATCTTTTTTAAGCCTGGAAACGATAGTGATATGGCTGTCAGAGGGGAGAGTGTCTATGCAAAATTCAAGATACCATTTGTTACTTTCTTGCTGCGGAAAGAAAGCTTGGATGGTTTCCAATTATTTTGGAGCCTAATCACATCAGTCTTAAGTAAAAAAGACATTCAGATATTTACTGGGGAGGAGCTTCTGCTGGTGAAATTACTGGGAGGTGATTCTACAGGTTTGAAACATCAGGCTTTTTTCCAGTTCTCAGAGTGAGATAAGAAGAACTGCATTAGGTCCCTGGCTGGATCTGTTATTTTTGTCAGGAGACATTAAACCTACCTACCTACCTCCAAGGCTGGAGACTCTGGCTGAGGAAAACCCAGCCACTTTCAAGTGATTCTGGATGACTTAACTCTCCTTTTACTGAATTATTATTAAATAACTTCCATCAAAATGGTAACACACACATGCATTGGAACTACTATAAAAACACACAGCACACATTTTCCTCACCCTCATTTAGTTTTACAATTGATCAATTTATGGGTCCACCAAGCTCAGCAGGTGCTCATCTCATCCTGTCTAAAGCAGACAGTTTATCCAATCCAAATCCTCCTAACATTAGCAAATACATTGGAGAAACTAGCCAGAGATATTAGGCAGTCCCTTAGAAACTCAAAAATTCTTGTTCTCATACACAGTTGATTTTCTCTTAGTACTGTTTCCTGCTAGTAAGTCTAACTTTGCTCCAGGCTTGCATGCACCAAAAAAAGCCAGAGAGGATTTATTTTATAGGAAGGACCAATTCTATAAGTATTCAGGCAAGAACACACAGCTCCACATCTCCCAAATCAGAACAGGACGGAGGGCAAGGACTCACCATTGTCTATGACAAAGATGCTCCTGCTGTTGTCATGGTCTTTCAGGTCCTTCCTTGGTATGTTCTTGTTGAGGAGGTTGAGGGCTCGGTCTCGACCTTGCCCAGACACTTTCTTACTGACCAGCATATCCAGCAAACGCATCGTGATCATCCTCAAATCCTTCTTAGTGTCTACACAGAAGCAAAACAGTAGCAGCCAGTTACAAGAAGTTACCTCTGAAAGCATGTGAGCTCAGTCAAAACCATTCAAAGCCATTGTGTGGCTGGAACAGAAGTATTAAGCTATCCATGAGGATAAGAGCTGTGTGCAGGTTGTCCTCCTGTACAGCTGAAGGGTAAAGTCCCCACTTCAGCACAGAACAAGGAATAAGGAGGAATCCCAGGAGCAGAGCCCTCCCTGCTGGGCCCGCTCCTCCTGCAGGCAGAGGGAATGAAGAGCAGGTGATGTGCTGTTACCTAGCACTAGAGCCTCCTCCTTGCCGTGGTGCTCCTCCTTCCCCTGGCCCAGCAGGCAGTCGGTGATGGTCTGCAGGAGGTTGCAGACAGCCAGGGAGATTTCTTCATTGTCCACCGACATCCACATGCAAATGCTGTCGATGCCCAGGTAATGGAGAATGGCAGTGGCCTGGCCCCAGGAAGGAGAGAGCAGGACAGTGTTAGCAAAGGCCTTTCCTCCCTGTGTCCTCTCAGCTCAGCTAGGACAAAGAAAATATTTTCCTCAGTGAATCCTGAAGTCAGAGTTTTAATCTTCTCCAACTGCCCACAAACAACACAAATTTCAATTTTCAATTTCCCTCTCCCCAGGTGCAAAAGGCAAGAGCAGTGAAGGTCCAAGCCTGTCCTTACCCGAGCCTTATGTCCTGTGCACATTCCTGAAAGTGTCCTCACGGCTGCCAGGATCAGCTCAGGATTTTTGGTTTCTATCAGCTGCAGCAGCAAGTTGACCCCATTATTCTGGAAAATCCTCTCAGCACCTGCTTCCTCCCTTCCCAGGACTATGAGGTTGTTTGCAGCCTAGGGGGGAGGCACAAGAACCAGGGGTCAGTGGCACAGCCCAGCCTCCAGAACATCCCCATGCAGCTCTGGGAGATCCTGGTGGGAACCATCTCCTGACAGATGCAGCAGATCAGCTCAGACCCCACCAGACAGTTAATCCAGATGCATTTATGGATCAGCTCAGCTCTGCCCAAGAAGAGTGGGTCACTGCTTGGAAAGAACATCTGGAGGGTGGCAGGACCTGAGCAGAAGTCCAGGCTGATCCCACTTTTGGTATTTTGGGAAGCTGGGCCACCTTCCCTCAGCACAGGGGTGATTTTCCCTCTCTCTGAGTGCAGTTCACCTTCCAGCTTCTTCTCTCATCCTCCATCCAGGGCAGGTGGGGAAGGGAACACAGGGCTCTGCTCCCTGGAGCAGCCTCTGACATCAAACAGCCATTTTGCCAAGTCCAGGGCAGTTCTCACCTTTTCTCGCTTTTCTTTGTCACTGTTCTCATCCAGCAGGATCTCAAACATCTTCTGCACCCTCGAGTCTGTGGAGAACTGAATGCGCAGCTGTGCCGAGAGAGCACAGAGCATCAGCAGGAGAAAACTGAGGAGCACCTTTCCTTTTTTTGCTTCAAGAATACTCCCTCCCTTCAAACCACAGGCAGTTTAAGCTGAATAACAGGAGATAGAATTTCTCAGCAATCAGCATCCCTTGAGACCAATCTCATGGGCACAGGCAGAGCCAGCTCTAAACCTTGATTTCTGAGACTTCACAGTAGGTAGTGGTGCAAGGATTTCTTCACAGCACGGCTGTAAAGGTAACTGTAGCAATGTGGCAACTGCCAGACCCAGCCCAAAACTGGTCCAGACCCTTGCCAAGATCTTTCCAAGACACTCAGGACCAGGCCAGCCTCAGGAGGAAGCTGCCACACTTTTTAATTTAACCAATCAACCCAATCCTCAGATTTACACACATCAAGTATGAACTTCCAGTCAATGGAGCCTATTTATCCCCCTATATTGCCACGAGTTTCCAGTATGACCAACAATCCATTGATGTAACCCACAGCAAGGATTTTCCACCCCTGGTCTGTGAATCCAGCACTGTTCCCCTGGCATTTACCTTCTCCTGGATGTTGGCCCCCAGTCTCCTCAGGGTCTCCTGGAAGCTTTTGTTGCGGGGTTCAAGGGTGGCACATTTCTGAGCATCTTTGAATGCTTGGTCTAACTTGCCCAGTTTTTCCAGGGCTTGGCTGCGCCGGTACAAGGCTTTGATATCCGAAGCATTGATGTCAATAGCTGGGAAAGGGATCCAAAACAGCAGACATCAGAGCTTGCTGCTTGGAAGTGGCCTGTGCAAACTGTGATTTGCTTTGTTACTAGCATCAAGCAGTGCTTGATTAGCACTGATTGCACCAGCACAACAAATTGGAACATCACTTGAACTTCCAGGAATTCCCTCGTGGCCTCAGCACTTGGGTGTTAGTGGATATCAAGGAATAAGGCCACAGTGTCCCAAAAGCAGATGTGAGAGCAGGCTGAGCAAGTGTATCGACCTCCTTACCTCTAGATGCATCCGAGGCTGCCTTGGCATATTCCTCCTGTTAAACCAGAAAGGAGAGATTTGTTAGCCATGGAATAGCAAGGCATCTCCCCATTAGTGATGGACATTGGGACCTCTCTGTTTCCATTTCCCAGGGGGATGCCCCAGCGAAGCTCCAGCACAAGCCCAGAACATTTCATTTCAGACCAGCTGGAAACACCCTATTCAATAAATGGACAAACCACCCAGGCAACAGCCAGTGAGTGCCCGTGGCTGCCCTCCTGCTCTTCTCCCCTTGAGCGCTGCCCAGGTGAGGAGAGCTGTTCTCACCTTTTTGAGGAAACAGGCTGCCCTGTTCCTGTACAGCACCGCCTGCAGCACCTTGTCCTTGTTGAGCTTTATGGCTTGAGTGTAGCTTTGAAGGGCTTTCTCATAGTCACTGGCCTGAAAATATTTATTGCCCTCCTCTTTCAGCTGAATGGGATCTTCCATCTGGAGAGCTTGAAGGAAAAACATCAATTTGTGACCCATTTTCAACTGCCTGGGTCGCCTGCCTACTCCCCCAAGCTGAGTTTCACCATGAGACTGACATATAATTAACACACATTAATAAAAGCAGCTTACCAGGCCAAAGAGTTTTGAAAATGAAGACCTAAATTGCTCTTCCAGGCTGTGACTTCTCAGAAGCTTTTCCCACCAATGGAGATCCTTAGGAGTCAACCAACAAAAAAAAGGAATTAAAGAAATCTGCCAGCACTACAGAGAGTCTGTGTGGCTCGGGAAAGAGCTCACTTCCCACTCCAAGTTTGGGCAGGACCTGGCAGCTCCTGCTGCCTGTCAGCGGCACCTGTCACCACAGCCTGTCCCCTCCTTGTCCCCTGGTGCTTTATACGCCTGGGGAGGGCTGGGAACCAGGGCCAGCTCGGGGGGCACCTGGCTGCAGGCAGGCAGCACCCCTCTGCAGCAAGAGGGAATCCTCTCCCACCTGCCAGGGCAAATCCCAGCTCCCTGCTGCCTGCAGAGCTGCAAAGGGTGTGGGGAGCAGGAAGGGGGAGGTTCATGCCAAAAAAGCCCACGGCTGGGATGGCTGACCCCTGTCACAGTGCTCAGACCCTTTTCCCTTTCTATTTAGGGAAGCATGAGACAGCTGAGCCTCGGGGACAAGTGGCCCCAGGCCAGCAGCTGCAGCAGTGCCCAGCACCTTCCAGAATTCCCTGGGATGGAAAGCTGACTGACACCTAGCACTGCCTCCCCCTTGCAGGGCCTTTGGGAGCCCATCCCACTGAAATCCCACCGCAGTCTGGTGCTGCCACCCACCCCACATGTGGTTATTCAGCAACACTCTGACATGGGCTAACACAGAGGTCTGGGCTGGAATGTACTGGAAGTGCTGTGATGAGTGGCTCAATTTGAGTGGCACCAGGAAACAGAGCAGCACTGAGCTCCAAGAGAACTGAGCCTTTCAACCCAGCAGTCACAATCACGAATTCTGCTTTTTGATTTATCTCCCCCCAACACAGGCCTTGCCTTCCCCAGTGTACCTACCAGCATCCCAGCTATAAAGCAAAGCAGGGACTGGCAGGATGGGGGAATGACTGAGGAGAGCATGGGCTGACCAAGACATTGCCAGGAGCAAAAATATCATTGTCTTTAATTGTGTGATCTATTTTGTGGCTTGTGGCTCTTATGCAGCAAGAATGAGCACAGAACTTCCCTGTCCAGGGCTCCTGTTTTATTCACCCAGCAGCAGCAGCACTACCTTGTCCCTGGTATCTGGGCAGGAGGCAATTCCAAGTCAATTTGTAAATCCCAGCAAATCCCTTCACAGCAAATCAACACCACAGCTGCAGGCAGCTCTATCAAGAACAGCTCCCACATCTATACCTGCTGGAGAATAGGTCAAAGGCAGCAGGACAACTTTGTGAAAAGTGCAAGATGCTGTCCCTGCCTTGGACAGACTCAGTGCAGCGGCTTTTCCAGCATTCATTTGGATTAACACACCAGAAACTCCTTCCAACATGGCTTTAGGTACTCCGCAAGGCTCATCTGGCTGAAATATTAATACTCGTGGGCTATAGCACTGCCTTTCTCACGTCAGCCAGAGTACAGCTCCATTGTCACAGCGGCAGCACTGCAGGTAACTGAGTTTCAAAACCCAAAGGTGCTGGGTGCTGCTGCTGAGAGCTGAGAGCGCAGGGCAGGGCAGGCTCAGCAGCGAGTGCCGAGAGCCCTCTTCAGGCCTCGGCTGGAAAGAAAAACATAATAATAACAAATACCCCCAAAAATAGCTTTCCCAGGAGAAGCCTCCAAGGCAGCTAAGAAGGGACACATAGTTCCCAACACCTGTAGGGCAGCAAAGGCACCCAGCCCTTCGTGCGCTTTCAGTTCCCAGCGGGCAGCCCTGGCTGATGAGCACGGACAAAGCCAGCCCGGGGAGTGTCACTGATCCGGCGTGGTTTGGGTGGGAAGGGACCTTAGCGCTCTGCTCATCCCGGCGAGCGGCCGGGGAAGGGGAACCCCAGCGGGATGGGACAGCCGAGATGGGGGAAGGAAACCCCAGCGGGATGGGACAGCCGGACCGGGGATGGGGAACCCCGGCGGGATGGGAAAACCGAGATGTGGAAGGGGAATCCAAGCGGGATGAGACAGCCGGACCGGGGATGGGGAACCCCAGCGGGATGGGACAGCCGGGACGGGGATGGGGAACCCCAGCGGGATGGGACAGCCGGGCCGGGGATGGGGAACCCCAGCGGGATGGGACAGCCGGACCGGGGATGGGGAATCCCAGCGGGATGGGACAGCCGGACCGGAGATGGGGAACCCCAGCGGGATGGGACAGCCGGACCGGGGATGGGGAACCCCAGCGGGATGAGAGAGCCGGGACGGGGATGGGGAACCCCGGCGGGATGGGAAAACCGAGATGTGGAAGGGGAATCCAAGCGGGATGAGACAGCCGGACCGGGGATGGGGAACCCCGGCGGGATGGGACAGCCGGGACGGGGATGGGGAACCCCAGCGGGATGGGAAAACTGAGATGGGGAAAGGGAATCCAAGCGGGATGGGACGGCCGGACAGCCGGGCCGGGGAAAGGAAACTCGAGCGGGATGGGGAAGGCAAACCCCAGCGGGATAGGACAGTCAGGCCGGGGATGGGGAACCGGAGCGGGACGGGGAAAGGAAACCCCAGCGGAATGGGACAGCCGGGACGGAGATGGGGAACCCCTGCAGGATGGGACAGTCGGGGTGGGGATGAGGAACCCCAGCGGGATGGGACAGGCGGGCCGGGGAAGGGGAGCGGCCCCCTCCCTTCCGCCGGCGGCAGGAAGCAGGAAGGGAGCGGGCAGGGCTGCGGGGAGCCCGGGCGGTGGGTGACCATCGTGGGGCTGATGGATGGAGGTGGCTCGGGATGGAGGGTCCCCTTGCCCCGGGAGGGAGTCCCGCCGCCCGCTGTGCTCCCCCAGCGCAGCGGTGCCCCCTTGCAGGATTTTGGGCTGTTTGACCCCAAAGAAGAATTAGTTACCCACCCATCCCAAACACAGCTTGGGTGGCTTCTCCCCGGCTTCAGGCGCCATCCGTGGCTCAGTGTTGGACCTGGCAGTGCAGGGTGGAGGATTGGAATTGATGATCTTTGATGTCTTTTCCAAACTTAATGATTCAATGAATCCCACTCTCCCGTCTCCTCTGCAGGTCTCTGCTCTTCTCCCTCGCTGTGGAGATGGTGGTCCTGCAGGCTGGACTCTGCCCTGGTCTCACTGAAGACATGATCCAGCTCCTCAGGGCCAATGGCATCAGGACGGGTGACAGGGTGGCATTGGGGTGTGGGCTTGGGGAACGTCATCCCCCGTGCGTTTGGTGGGCCTGTGTCATCCCACATCCTGGGAGGGTGGTGGTGGTGCAATATCCTTCTGTGTCCTCCTTGCTGGATTTCTTCTGGGTCCTTCTGGGTGGATACTGTGAGTAAGGACTTCTCCAAAGGAGCAGGAGAGTGTAAGGATGTGGTAAGAGATCCCTGCAGAGGCTCATTGAGGATGGATCAATTCTGGCTTTTAATGGTATTTCAGAAGGGTTTGTACAGTTTTCCCTCTGAAAAATGCCCAGCTTCTTGGAATGTTGCACCCTGGGCACCTCCTGCCCTTACAGGGGAAGGAAAAGGTGCTGGGCAGCTCTTGAGCAAAACAGGGAAAATTTCTACCAGCTTTTCTCCCTACTCTGTTTTGTAAGAAACAGTTTGTTCTGTGATGAGTGATGGGGCCATCTCAGAGGACAAACTCCTCCACTCACAGTGTTGACAGAGGTCACAGACACTTTGCTTGTTGGTGCAGGTTTTGTCTAAGCTGGTTGTCTTCTGGTGTTTGTGGTCTGACCATGTTTGGCTTCCAACCTCTTGTCCCTCGTGTTATTTGCAGTGGTGGACTTTGTGTCTTCAGACCTGGAGGATGTTGCCCAAAAGTGTTCCCTGTCTTACAAGGTAGAAGCTTCTACTCCTAACTCCTGGTACACTAACCAGGGAGCTCAGAGCTCATGTTTGGCTCAGGGACAAGGATGGGCTTGTCTGGGGGGCCCTTCTGCAGCAGCTACTGGCTGTTATCAGTCCCATTTCCAGACGTGCCTCTGCCCCCAGGCGCTGGTTGCAGTCAGACGTGTGCTCCTGGCCCAGTTCTCTGCCTTCCCTGCCAATGGAGCTGACCTCTACGAGGAGCTCAAGAGCTCCACTGCCATCCTGCCCACTGGCAGCCCAAGGTGGGGACCTCACCCACCCACCAGCTCTGCCTGGGGCTGGGTTTGCTGCACAAGGCTGTGCATGCCAGCACAAGCTGTGAATTTCATTCTCCAAACCATCCCCATGCACTTGTGTGCATTTGGAATGGGGACTTTAAGGACAAATATCTGGGGACTGCTGCCTCCTGGTGCCCCTGCCATTCTGGCTGAAGGGGTGTTAATAATCCCCCCTTGTGTCCATCCCACAGCCTGGACCAGCTGCTGGACTCAGGGCTGTACACGGGAGAAGTGACAGAGCTCATGGGAGCACCAGGCACTGGGAAGACACAGGTGAGTGGGGTGGAGGACAGGGGAGAGGACAGGTAGGGCGAAGATGTCCCACAGAGGGACATGTGAGGGCTGGCTGACACCCTGTCCCTGTCCCCCCAGGTGTGCCTGGGCATTGCAGCCAGTGTGTCCCTGGGGCTCAAGCAGCACGTCCTGTTTCTCGACTCCACGGGGGGTTTCACTGCCTCCCGTCTCTGCCAGATGCTCCAAGCCCAGACAGAGGATGAGGAAGAGCAGGCAAGTTCCCCTGGAGCTGGTCCCTCTGCTTGCTCTGAAACTCATTTTGCTCATTTGCCTGCAAGAAACCCCAGAGATGGTTTGTCTTTCCAGCTCTGCCTTTGCCCTCATGGGCTTTTTTGAGTCCAAACCTTTCCTTCCATGGCCCAGTGGGTGCCATGCTCGGGACAGACTCTATTCTTTGTTGTTTGTCTTGGGAGAAGGGAGGGACTTACAGGACTTGCAGGACTTTGCTCCCTAAGCTCAATCCATGTTGCTTTTCCATCAGTGCCATAGGGGCAATGGTGTTAATGGGGTGGAGGCAAATGTGGAAGAATAAAGGTCTGTGGCATGGTGTGAGTGCAGAGAGCTGGTGGCACCTGGGCAGGAGGAACAGGACAAACCCTGGGGCAGGAGGAATAGGAGAAACCCTGGGGCAGGAGGAACAGGAGAAATCCTGGGTCAGGAGGAATAGGCCAAGTCCTGGGGCAGGAGGAACAGGACAAATCCTGGGGCAGGAGGAATAGGCCAGGTCCTGGGGAGACTGAGGCTGGTTTTGTGCTGCAGCTGGAGGCTCTGCAGCGGGTGCAGGTGGAACGTGTGTTCAACATCTACGAGGTGCTGAGTGCCCTGCAGGAGCTGCGGGATCGCCTCTCCCAGCAGGTAGGAGCGAGCCTTGGGGCCCCTCTCCCCTCCCCAGAGCTGCAGGGAGGCCAGCAGGGCTTGTGTGCCTGACAGGTGGCTCCAGATTGCCTCATGCTGGGGATGCTGGAACCTCTGTGCAGCTCACAGCCTCCAGAACTGCTGGATTTGTGACTCCACGTTGCACCTGGTGCCTCCTTGCAGGTCGTGAGCTCCGTGGGACCTCTCAAGGTGGTGGTGCTGGACTCGGTGTCGGCTGTGATTTACCCTCTGCTGGGTGGCAGGCAGTCAGAGGGTGAGCTGGGGCACTGTGTGTGCTGTGCTTGGAATGGGGCTGGGGCAGGACGGATCTGGATGTGAGTGCTCCCAGCTTTTCCCTTAGGATTGGATAAAAGGGGAGTGTTTGCAGTGTTAGCAGCAAACGCTCCAGCTGGCTGTGGCCACTCCTGGCAGTGGTCTGAAACCCATGCAGGGGAGGCACTGGACTCTTTGCCCATAAATGAAAACTTCTCTCACAGTGTCAGAAATACATCATGGCACAGTTTGCACGGCTCCTCTGAGGCCCTTTATGCCAGAAAGGACCATAAATCAGAAATGAGGATGCCAAGGAGCCCTCTCAAACACCTTCCAGAGGGTCTTGCACAGCTGAGTGGCAGCCAGTGCTGTCACAGGAGGACCCCTCACAGCTGTGGGCTGTAGGAAATGAAGCTGTGAGCTGGAGGGATGGGTCCTGTGCCTGCTAAATCATCCTGGCCAGCTTTGTCTGGAGCTCCTTATGCTTTTGTAGGATTTTTTGGGCCTTGTAAGATAGGAAAGGATGGGGAATGGTCCAGTGAAGGTGTCCATGAACTGTACTAGTGCTGGCCCTGAATCCACTGCTCATGCAAATCCAGATGTCAACTGCTTCCAGGGTGCACTTTGGGGGCTGATCCCCAGACAGATGCTTTGTCCTGCTCCAGGTCTGGCCCTCATGATGCAGCTCTCCAAGGAGCTGAAGACCCTGGCCAGGGAGTTCAGCCTTGCTGTTGTGGTGAGTGTTGCTGTGCTTTGTCCTTCGTGTGCTGGTGTGTGGCAAGGAGCCACAGGGAGGCTCTGGAGCCTGTGGGAGAGGGAGCCAGAGGCCTGAACCCTGCAGTGCCCTGCTCCCTGACATCTCTGCAGCCTGCAGATGTCTTGTTCCAAGCATGGGGCAGGACCTGGGCTGATGTGCTGCCTCCTGCTCTTGCTGTCCTCAGCCATTCACTGGGTTGAGCAAGGCAGAGTTAAGTCCAGGCAGGTTGAAAGGCTGGTTGTGTTTATTTTTTATACAACACCATTCATTTGAGGGGCTGGCCAGCTTCCTGAGTGACCTCTTGGTCACCTTGCAGGAGCTGCAGGGCATTGCATCACCCCACAGGAGCTGCAAAGGGCCCTGCTCTAGCCTTGCCAGCTCTTGGCCAGTGCATCAGGCAGGTGGGTGGGACCACAGTTAATGTCTCTGAGCAGGCAGTGTCACACCAGAGGATGGTGGTCTGCTGAGCCTGGCTCTGGAGGGTGTTGAGACAGTCCTGCCTTTCCTTCTGGTAGAATGACAAGGACAGTGTGTCTGGAAGGACACTTGGAGGCCCCAAGTTAAACTTTGTGGTGATTTCAGCACCAGGAGAGATGCAGCTTGCAGATATCAGAGAACTCCCTGACATTGCTCTGGGCAATTACCTGGGCTGTGCTCGGAGGGGATGGCAGAGGAGATGAAGGAGAAGGGAAAACCTTCATAGAAGCAGCAGCACGGCCAGGATTTCCTGGTGACCTCCAGTGTGTCACTACACCGAGTGGCACTGCTAGGTCTGTTTGTGCTGCAGGTGACCAACCAGGTGACAAGGGACAGCAGCAGTGGCCCACTGAAGCCAGCCCTCGGCCGCTCCTGGAGTTTCGTGCCCAGCACCCGAGTGCTGCTGGAGAGCAGAGAAGGCTCCTGGGAGAGACCCAGCACACAACGTGCAGCTTCCCTGGCCAAGTCACCCCGGCAGGTGAGCATCCATCCATCCGTTCATCCATCCGTTCATCCATCCAGCCCTCCATCCATCCATCCATCCATCCATCCATCCATCCATCCATCCATCCATCCATCATCCCTCCCTCCCTCCTTCCCCAGCCTGGCAGTTGGAGAGCAGCTTGTGCAGCCTGGGTGGGTGCTGCAGAGGAGAAGAGCAGAGCATCTGTTCCCAGCAGCCTGGGCTGGTGTTCATAGGCAGGACAAATGAGTGGCACTATTGTATTTACAGGGAATGTCCCAATGAAGGCAGGAATGATGAATCTGACTCCATGTTGTCAGAAGGCTCATTTATTACTTTATAATACTATATTATATTAAATAATACTATACTAAAGAATACAGAAAGGATACTTACTGAATGCTAAAAAGATAATAATGAAAACTTGTGGCCCTTTTCAGAGTCCCAACACAGCCTGGCCCTAATTGGCCAAAGAGTGAAAACAACTCACAGCAGAGTGCAATGAAACAATCACCTGTGGGTAAACAATCTCCAAACACATTCCACATGAGCACCACACAGGAGAAGCAAATGAGATAAGAATTGTTTTCCTTTTCTCTGAGGCTTCTCAGGAGAAAAATCCTGGGCGAAGGGATTTTTTCAGAGAATGTGAATGCCACATGGCACCACTTCCAATCCAGGTCGCTGTGTTCCTGATGCTGGTTTCACTCTCCTAATGGTGTGTGGGCAGTGAGGGTCCTGTGGAAATGGCTCTGACACCTCCAAAGGTGACTTCAGCTTGGGGCCTGCCTGTGCACAGGCAGCATGATATATTGGTCTCCTCGAGCCAGGTGTTATGAGCTCTTGGAGATCTATTTCACACCTGAGATAGCACAGCCACCTCAGATGGCATAAAATCAACAGGATGGCTTCTGTGGTAGTGTTAGAAACAGAAAAGTTTCATTAAAAGGCAAAATAACAAAGCTCTTTACAGAGAAAACCAGAGCCAGGGGCAAGAGGCTCTTGCTCCTGGTAAAACACCTCACAAAAGCAATTTTTTCCTTTGTTCTCTTCTTTTTCTAGTGAATTGCTCAGGCAGGACTTTTGGCTTCTGTCCAACTGGCTATCCTTAAGTTTGAGGTGAAGTCCCCAAGGTCCTATGAGGTGTCTTTTTACCTAATTGAGGAGAGAAGCTTCTGGGCATTTTTTCCTTTTTAAGGAGACAAAGGATAGTTTGGTCACTCAGTCAACAGAGGGCACATTCCTACTGAATTCCCCATTCAGCCCTGCCTGAGCCTTCTGGCTCTGAGCCTGCTCTGCTGCTTGATCCAGACAGATTTGGGTCTGGTGGTGTGCTAGGCAGTGAAATGCATCCTGGATGTGCTAAATGGTGGTGTGTCTGGGGATGTCTCAGAGCAAGATGTTCTTTCTGTGCTAAATTGCATTGTCTATTTGTGTCTCTGCATTCAGCAGTCCCAGTTAAAACAGGGGCACCAGCAGCAGGAAATCCTGAGGGGGATTAACTGGGACTTTTGGCTCTGAGACTGGAGATGGAGTGATGAAGAGCCCAGCAGTGTGAGGATAGGCTTTGCTCTGTTCCTCCTTGCAGCCAACAGGGATCCAGGTGGAGCTGGACATTGGAAATGGTGACGTGTTGGAACCCAGCCTGGTGACAGCCACACAGGGCCTCTGATGGGATGGAGAAGCAAATGTCACAAGGTTCAAGAGAGCTGCACAAAAGCAGGCAAGCACTGAAGGTTTTGCAAACTGACTGAGAGTCCTGCAGCCCTGGGAAGGACCAACAAGAAAAATCTCTTGTGGGAAAACTAAATGTGGGTTCCCTGGAGACCTCTGTGCCTGCAGTGGCTGGGCTGTGAGGGCAGCCAGGTCCTGTCCTCTGCTGTCTTCACCCCCCAGAGCCAGCCCTGTGCTCAGGTTTGGGATCAGCACAACCCCACAAATCCCCTGTGCTGGTTCTGTCCCCCTGTGGCTCCCTGACCTCTGGAGTTCTGATCATCCTTGGGCCCACAGTGGGCTTGGTTCAGAAATAAAACAAAAAAAAAAGCTGTTTCACATGGCTGTGGTTGTTGAGAGCTGGAATTCAGTTAATGACAGCTGCTCTGAACTTAATTAAAATGTTGAGCAGGCCTGGGGTGGGACAGGCTGCTGATGAGCAGGGACACAATGGGATGCTTGATCTTCCCTTCTCCCCAGAGGAACACCAGGCCCTGTGGGGACCTGCTGGTGGTTTTGGGGCACAGCTGGGCTGTGCAAAGCCTTACTGCTGACTGATGGAGGTTCTGGTCTGGATCAGCTGGGGCAGATGGGTTCTGGCTGGCACCAGCTGGCCCTGCTGGATGCTCGAGGACCTGTTCAATTGCATGTGGTGATGTTTAAAATAATCTTGCCCTGCTCCAGTGCTTTCCAGCTGCTCTTGTGTGCTCTTGGCAACCTCCTGAGGAGAGGGAGGCTTGGATGTGGAGTTTCCTCTTGATCCCAGATGTCTCAGATGCCCTCAGTTTAAGAGACCTCCTTGGCAGGTGAGCTGAGCCATGGCTTGCACTTCAAGGCAGCTGATGGAGAATTTGGGGGCTGGGACTAATTAGGGCATGCTCATTAAACTAATGATACAGCACCACAGATGCTGGAGCCCTCTAAGGCTGTGCTTGACACATTAAATACATATTTTTTACTGAAAACTTTCTAAAACTGTGTATTTATTTGCATTTCTGGGCTCTCCAGGCTCAGGAGGGGAGGTTTGGCTCTAGGGATTGCAGCTGGTTGTTGGGGTGAGGAGGAAGAGGATGGTTTTCCTGTCTGCTGGGGACCTGTGCTGACGTGGCTGGAATTTACAAGCTAAAATTTACCTTATTAGCCAATTTCTTGTTAGTTAATTCCTTGCTAGCTCCTCTCTTGGAGCTGTGGATAAAGGGGTGGTGCACACACATTTTAATTTCTGATTTATCTCTCTGCCTCAGGTTCTGCAGGGGAGGCAAAGCTCTTGTGGGGGAGTGTGGAGCAGGGAAGAGCCAAGCAGAAACCTCTGGGGTTATATTTGAACCAAGAGGGCTTTCCAGATGTTTCCTTCCCCTAACCAGCAGGATGAGAAGAGGAACAAAATGTTAGAGTCAGCATGAGACCAACCATGTGTGATCCCTGAGAAATGACAGGAGAAATTCCAGCCTTGCACTCAGTCCCCAGGGAGTCACGGGGTGGTGACTCAACGGGGACACTGCCAGTCTGTCAGGAAAGGTGATGGTGTGAGCTCTGGGCTCCTTCAGAGCTTCCCACCCCAGCTTTCATTGGCATAATGGTGACTGGGGGGGGGATTTTCTCTCCTTGGCATTCAGCTCATTGCTGCTGTGGGAGTTTTTTCCCTTTTGGGAAACATCTGGGGAGGGTGGTGTGATTTGGGTCTGGCTGGGTTTTGTGTGGCAGCTCTTCTGCTCCCAGGTGTGCTCTGAGCTCACAGGGCTGAATTTCTGGCTGTGTTGCTGCAGGGAAGGTGTCGCTGTGGCTGCTGGCTGTTTCACAGTGTGGGGACAGCAGGAGTGTTCAGGGAATCTCTTACCCCATCTGGAAAAACTTGACTTCCTGCTCAAGCTGATTTGCCCTAAATTTGCATAGTAAAATCAGGCTTAAAGGAGTTTCTGACCTAAATATCCTCATTAAGCCTTTCCCCACCATGCTCAGTCAGGCACTCCTGCAGCTCTCTAATGCAGAGTTCAGGATGTTCTTTTTCCCTGCCTCTTCCCAATGCTCAAAACAGCTGGAAAACCTCTGGAAAGGCTTGGAGCAGGGCAGTGAATCCCATGCCAGGGCAGGCAGGGCACCTCTCACTCCGAGCAGCAGGGATGCCTTTTGGCACTAAGGGCTTATTTGTCCTTTTGTACATATTTTTGAATATATAAAAACATATATATATATATAAATATAAAAACATATTATATATATTTGTATATTTATTTGTATATATATTTTTACATATGAAATTCACATATAAATGTGTGTTTACACGAATAGTGTGCACATATGTGTGTGTATGTATGGGCTGTGTGTCCATGTCTCTGTATCTCAGTATAGGAGGACAGGAGTCTCACGCCGTGCCGGGGCAGGTTCAGGTTGGACACGAGGAGGAAGGAAGGGTGATTAAACATGGGAATGGGCTGCCCCGGGCGGTGGTGGGGTCACCATCCGTGGGGTGCTCAGGGAGAGCCTGGATGGCTGGCCGATGAGATGTATTCCATGCCGATTGATTCTGTGATCTCTCGGTGTATGCTCCCTTCCCGTAAAATGCCGTGCGCACCCAGGGACTCCCCCAGCGCACAGGCACCCCGTAGTACCCCTCTTCCTCCTCCTCCTCCTCCCACCTGCCTGCGGCGGGTCTCGAACCCGCGGATATCGGAGCCCCCGCGGAGTCCTCCTGGCCGCCAGGGGACGCTGCTGCCCCGCCCGGCTGCCCTGGGGCCGCTCCGGCCGCCGGGCCCCGCGGGCAGTTGCCATAGCGCCGCCGCCGCCGAGCGCAGGCACCGGGACGGGACCGCCCGCTCCAGGCCCGCCGGCCCCGCCGCCACCCGGGACGCGGCTCCTCAGGGGGAAGGTGAGGCGGCTGCGGCTCGGCTGGGGTCGGGGGGCTGCCAGGTGTGAGGGCTGTGTGCGGGGCTGGGGAGGCTGACAGGGGTGGAGCGCTGAGGGGAGCTGGCAGGTTCGGGAGCGTGGAGCGCTGGGGTGCAGAGGGGGCTGGCGGGTTTGGGGACGTGTGTGGGGCTCTGGGGGGAGCGTTTGAGGGTTTTGGAGAAGCTGGCAGGGTTTGGGGGTGTGGGGCAGTGGGGGCTGCCAGGGTAGGGAAGGGTGAGGGGGGCAGGGGAGTGCGGGGCCCGTGAGGCCGTGGAGCTGTCACTGAGGGCTAGCCAGGAGCTCCAGTGGCTCTGCGGTGGGGTGTTGGCAAGTGTAGGGGGACACAGGGCACAGGGGCTGCCAGGACTTGGGGACAGGGCAGGGGGAGTGGGGCTGCTCGGCTTGGGGCAGCTGCAGCACCTGGGTTTTGGTTTGGGGCGATGGGGTCAAAGGGCTCCCTCACAGGGTTTCCCTAATGAGGGGGAGTGGGACCCTGGTGCAGCCTCTTTTTTATGTTAAGGGTGGTGATGAGTAACTCTTCCCTTTCTGAGTTCTGCTCCCAAAGGGCCTCTGTGGTTCAGTAGGTTGTTCTGCTCAAATTGCTATGAGAGCTGAGGAATTCTGGATAAGCACCAGCCTTCTGTAGAGCTCTCTGCTTAAATTATTGTCTCTTTGCATTTTAGCATGTCCAAAGTGTAATTTGGTGTTAAGGACCTAAAAAATTTCCTTCTCTGCTCAAAAACTGGGGGCGTAGTGCAAAGTGAAAGCTGAGCAAGTCCTTCCTTTGCTGCAGAAGGCAAAAGTTGTTGAGAAAATAAAAGTCCTCGAGTGTCCTTCCGAGCAGTTTGTTCCTGTAAGCAGGTCAAGGTGTTTCCTGTGGGGAAAGTATTGACTCATTCTCAGGTTTCTTAGCAGTGTTTTGGTGTCTGCAGGTTAATGAATGTCAGCTCTGCAGTGAGAGCAGAGTCCTGCCTGAGTCTCCTCAGGTGGAAAGGCTGAGGATGGACGGGCTCAGTGTTTGAGAAGCAGTCACACTCCAGAAAAAACTCAGGTGTTTTCCAGCCCTGCAAGGAATGACAGCTGGGCGTGCTTAGTCAAGCGCAGCATTAAAGGTGGATAGGAAGGGTTTAATTTTATTCTTCTTGGATTAAGCTGTGCTCAGGGTAATGTTTAATTGGCTGAGACAGAAGGGGTTTATTTGTGTGTTTCATTTGAGCTCACTTCCTCCTCTCTGACACAGCATGTCTTCTGTGGGGAGCACAGGATGTCAGCTCAGATGTTGGTTGGGGAGAACTCCTCCACAGCAGTGCAGGGACCTGTGGCACTTTTCTGTCCTTTCCAGCCTCACTGTGGAGTTGGTGAAAAGCTTAGCAGATCTACAAGGAGCTTTTTTAGCTCTCCATATCATTAGGATGGGAGATGATGGGTGCATTTTAAGTTGGTAATTTATTGTGTTTACACTCTGGGCTGTATTTCAACACTTCGAAGCTCAGATTTTAAGACAGATTATCATTAAGGCATGTACAGGATTGTGTCAACAAAAAGAGTTTTAATGCTTTGTTTTCCCACTGTTCCCTCATTTTTCCAGACCAGAGGAGTGAAGCAGAAAGCTGTGATGAGCTTTAAATGTTTCCTACAATCCCAGATCCTTGGTTTATCTACCTCCACCCATGGAATACTGAATCTTATTAACTCCTTAGTGCCCACAGTGATGGAGAGGGGGATCTTGTAGTCCTTCTCTGTGATCACAATTGGTTTTGGTGGCACAATTGGCTCTAATGAACCAAAACAATCACCTTTGGCTGTTGTGTTTCCCATTGAGGGCTGGGAATCCTGGAGCTGCAGCACTGTGTGACTGCACATCCACTCAGCTGTAGCAACTGAACCTTTAATTAAAGGCTGAGTGCCTTGGCAGTGGTGCTCATGGGTTAATGCTTAATTGCTCAAGTTTTTGCTGAATTGGGATAGTTTTGAAGTCATCACATAAGTATTGTGTTAATTGTAGGGTAGAAAAAGTAGGATGGCCTCCAGTGAGGCTCAGTCTTTCTCACTGGCAGGTACCATGTGAATTGGCTCCTAAAATCAGAGCTGAATGCCCTGCTCTGCACTGAGAGTACAAAGGAATCAAAATGTGAGGTTTTGGGAGTGGTCACTAGTTGAGTTTATGACTGAAATCTGTCTTCTTCACATCTTCAGTTTTCTGTTTGCTGTTGTTGACTTCAGTGTGGGTTTGTGTTGTTTTGTTTGTTTGTTAAATGGTGTAATTTTCACTTCTTGTGCAACTTTGCACCACGGTTTGTTGTTAGTAACAACTGAGATTGTAAACTCTTCAATTAGGCTGGAGCATGAGCTGAGCTGAGCTGCCAGTGCTGTTATTAACCCTGTAGTTTGGACTTTGAACCAGTTTTTGCCTGGAGGGGTGGAAGCAGATTTCCATGGTGTGTCTGCTCTGTGTGCCTCTCCTGGGCCAGCTCAGAGGGGCAGTGGGGCTGGGCAGGCTGTCTGACCCAGCACTGCAGTTTGTGTCCTCAGGTCTGGCTGGTAAAATGCTCTCCTCACCTAGGCTGCGTTGGTTTTGCTGTAGGAAAAATGGTGTTTAATTAGGGTTAGGCTGCTTTCCTGTCCCTTCTAGTGGGTTTTCCTAGGATAGGGAATCACAGAGTGGATTGGGTGGAAGGCCCTTAAAGTTCACCTAATTAAAGATCCCCTGGCTCTATCTCTTCTTCTCTAAACTTTCTGACCAGTCCTGAAGATAAGAAATCAAAATACATTGAACCAAGTACTTGAGCTTGATGAAACACAGCAGGATAATGAGAGCTGCAGAAAGGTGTGTGCACGTGGCCCTTTTTTGGACACAGCTGTGTGTGACCTGCTGCTGAGCAGGGAGAGGGAACCTCTGGGTACCTGGCAGTGGTTTTGCTGTAGGAAAAATGGTGTTTAATTAGGGTTAGGCTGCTTTCCTGTCCCTTCTAGTGGGTTTTCCTAGGATAGGGAATCACAGAGTGGATTGGGTGGAAGGCCCTTAAAGTTCACCTAATTAAAGATCCCCTGGCTCTATCTCTTCTTCTCTAAACTTTCTGACCAGTCCTGAAGATAAGAAATCAAAATACATTGAACCAAGTACTTGAGCTTGATGAAACACACGGTGGGCAGCAGGCTAGTGAGAGCTGCAGAAAGGTGTGTGCACGTGGCCCTTTTTTGGACACAGCTGTGTGTGACCTGCTGCTGAGCAGGGAGAGGGAACCTCTGGGTACCTGGCAGTTAAGAGAAGTTGATTCTTCTCTCTAGTCCCAGCTCTGGCTACAGACACAACCCAGCTTTACCTGGATGTTGCTGGCAGTGTGGATGCTGGAGTCTGGACTGAGCTCTGGAAGTGGTGCAGCCAGAGCCCTGCTGAGCTCTCTGGTTCACTGCCTGTGCCTTGTGCTCTGCACTTCCATGGATTTACCTGGATGTTCCCCCAGCCCTCCCCTGACTGCCCATTGTGAAACCCCAGCCTGGCTCCTGCTCCCCGGAGTGATTCCAGTCATTGTCCCTGACAATCCCTCTCTGTGGTTTCCCAAGCCTGCTTTCCTCCCCTTCCCAGGGACTGTCCTTACAAAAGCCAGGGGTGGGAGAGTGAGCTTCCCTGAGCTGGCATTGAGGGAGCAGGGAATGCTTTGCAGGGGTGAGTGAGTGGAATCTCTGTTTCACAGGGGGACAATCCAATCGTGTCACTGCTGGGCTGATGTCAGGACCAGGACTCACCTGCATACAAAGGCTTCAAACCCCCTGCTGGTAGGTGCCTCTAAAGTTGATTATTTAGTGTTCAAGCAACATTACAAGGTTGAAAAATTACCCTTTTCTTTAAGAAACCAAGAGTATGACTGTCAAATCAAGAATTCAGATTTTGTGTTAGGTTTTTCCTTCTTTCTCAGCTGGTTTTCCCAGTGCTGAGATGGCTCATTCTAACCTCTGAAAGGCCTTTTTGGCTTGTTCAATTTATGCTCCCATAAGGGACTTTCTTTAGAAAGAATTGTTGTTCTGAGATGCTGTTAATTCTTCTCAGTGTCTGTAAAATCTACAACTTCTTCACATTGATTGCTCTTGAGGTTTTCAGTTTGCTCAAAAATATTAACCAGGCTTCTTTCTCTAATGCCCTCTGGCTCCTTTGCCAAATAGTCTTGGAATAGGAATTTCCACATTTTATTTCGGTGGAGACTAAAATATTCATTAAACATCAGCTTTTTTTAATGCTGCCACCTTTTTATTTATATTCAGATGGTTGTGGGATGTGCTTATAAGAATATACTTAAGGAGCATATGCTTTGAATCTTTTAGTTTAGGCTGATGTTAAGTGAGATTTGAAACTCATTAAATGTAATTTAAATTTAAAATACTCTCTTTTGGGAGTAGCTTGTTGCATGGTAACCTCTGCTGCAAGAAGGATGGTTCCTTTGGGCTTTATATATTCTATATATACACGTGGATGATTTCAAATTGCAGTGTCACAAGTGGCATCACTGAATCCACACCACTTGAGCTTTTATTGCTTTGGCTATCGCCCAAATGAGTCAGGAACTGCATCCCACAGAATTCCAGACTGAAACTGATGTGATGCTACTTTTTGTTGATGTCAAAATACCTTGCTCAGAGCAAAAATGAGTGCTGGCACCAGAGGATGGCTGCCAGGTGTCCTTCCCCCAGAGACTTGGCTTGCTGGCATCACTCAGATGAGCAGTTCCTGTGTTTGAGGTCATCCTCCAAGGGGTTGCATCATGCATTAATAAGTTTGCTTCCATGGAAGTGTTGGTGCTTCCCAGGACTTTGCCTGGGCCATGATTACTTGGAAAGCTGCCCAGCAGTGCTGTCCCTGGGCATGGAGAGTGATAAGCAGCAGCTTCATGCTCTGCTGTAGTTTGGTGTTAAAATAATCGTTGCCAGGCTGGGAGCACAACTGGTGCTGCAGCTCTGAGGCAGTGAGCAGCTCCTTCTCTGTGGGATTGCCTTTGAATTTGTTTTGTATGTGTCTTAAAAAGGAGCTTTTATTCATCTGCTGGAATAGACTTCTTTATAGACACTTGAATTTGATAATCTGAGGAAAAACAGGCCTCTGTTCCTGAATGGTTTTTAAAATGACAAATTAATGGTTAAAAAGGGGGAAATCTCTGTTTAGATTAATAAAATAACTTTTTTATTACTGAATCCATGAACCTTTTCCTATATGTATGCCCAGCAGTCTGGGCTAGCAGCAGAGATGGATAGAATGTCAAGCCTGATAGATTGTTGGAGCTGGTTTTTGGTAGTTAAACAATAATGGAGCTGTTGTGTGCTTGCAGGGAAACACTGAGCTCTGTGTGCAGACTTCAGCCTGGAGAAAGTTCCAATTGTTCCACAGAAGGGCGAGTTCTAAAATGCAGCTTCTGTGGCTGGTGGCACAGCTGGCCAGATCCCTGCCTGTCCTGAGGCCCTTGCACAAGCATTGCAGGAGAGTTTGGAAACAGTTTATTTTTCAGATTCCAAGTAAAATGTAGATTTCCAAGTCCCCTTTGACTGTATAATCCAAAGAGTAGAAATCTCAGCTGGTTTTTATGTAGGGGCTGTTTCATGCTCTTGGAGCTCAGGGCCCGGGTTCCTGCCAGTCAGACACAGGCTGATATTGCATAATCCATGCCTTATGTCTCTCAGATGGAAAGGCTGATCCATCAGTTGGAAGGGATCATGGAATTCCTTGTCAGCTCAGTCAGACATATCTGTAACTGTGCAGAGGGCTCTGGGGTAGGAGGAGCAAGATTTTCTCTTATGCAGCAGAGAAACAGGAGGGAGTTGAAACATGAATTTAATAAAAATAAAGCCCAAACCATCAGTGTCCTTTTTGGCAAAATACTTTTCTATTCCTGCTGTTATTTATACTATTTGTTACTTTTTCCTTTGACCTGAGTACAAATCACAGACAGATTTTTGCAATGGAAATACCTAAGGAATTCATTCTTTGTTGTGAGTGAAGGAATTCCTGGAAAGACCTGAAATATGTTGTTCAGCTCACTGCCAGGCTTCAGGAGTAACTTGGAATGCCTACAAGGTGTGCAGGGAGAGTGCAGCTGGAATTCAAAGCACCTGTAAATGACTGCTTGTGTATGGCAAAATAACACACTTAGAAACAAAACATTTGCAGCATTTCTTTTTATCTGCCTTCAGAGGCACCTTAAATCTGCAAATAACCTTATCTGATCACCCTGATACCATCTCTGAACTCTGCCATGGGTGAAAACCTATTTCAGGGTTTCAGTTGTGTGTTTTAGAGAGAACACACAACACATTTAATACAGGTTTGCTATTTTGGTCCCTTGGAACCCTTAACGTTGCATGATCTCAGTTTGTTCAGCTCTTGCTGTGGTAAAGGCCATTTCTGTCAGGTTTTCAAACAATGTGTTCAACTGCATATAATGAAGCCTTTTCATCCAGCAGAATGTAGGCCAGAGCCCAGCCTGGGTCATGAAAGGCTTTACTTTGTCTGAGGAAGTAAGATGATCGTTCTTGGAATGAGGCCTGTCTCCCTCAGTGCTGCTCTGCCCAAAGCCAAACTCACTTGGTAAGACATTGTTCTGGAGGCCTGAGCTTGCTTTTTTACTTCTGGATGTGGCTCTTAATAACATGAACTAAAGCTGTCAGTGCTCTGGCAGCAATCAGAGATGCAGGCTTGACATTAAATCTAATACATGGTAGTATTTCCTAAAAATTCCCCTAATGAAAGAAAATGTGAAGAAAAGGGTGTAAACTGTTACTGCCCATTGTGTGCTTGACTGATCAGCCTTAATCCTTGATAATGGAGGAAACAATCTAAAGGTATTGACAAAACCTTCTAAACTTCTAAGGAAAAGGGTTTTTTACAACATGTACAAAAGATTTGAGATCTAAAATCCTTGATGTTTTTGTAGCCTGGAGTTTGACAGCATGCTGCCTCCTTCACACCTTAAGTCCCAAGAACGTTTGTCTTTTTTGTTTTGTAGTTTTTTTTTGTTTGTTTTTTTTTTTTTAAGGCCACATTTGTAAGTAAAACTTTTAAGTTGAAATGCCCCTTTAAGTAAAAACAAGCTTCTTTATTCTGCACATTGGCCATAATTTTCATTGTGAACTGGGAAAGAGTTCAAACAAACAAACAAACAAAAAAGCCACCAAAAATGAACAGGACTTGCATTGTCTTTTGCACTTGTGTCAAACATTAATTTGGCCTCAAAATCATCTTGTTTTGTCCTGTTTTTCTTTTATATTCTGTGTTGTAAAACTGCTAGTATGCTCTGCAGAATTGCAAGGAGGTTGTTCACTCACATTTCTTCCCTTAAGTGCTTTGCTTCTATGAGCTCTGTAGTTCTCTGAAAGTATTTATTCCATTATGAATACAGTACTGCTTTAAAGAAATGAAATATTGATTCCATTCCCTGATGGGGCAGTATCTGTATTTTGCTTATGGAAAACTCAAGCACAGAGAACTGAAGTGGCCCAGACTCACAGAGCTGGAAACTGAAACAAAAAATCCTCACATTGAATTGACCCACATTTATTTCATTACTAATCTGAAAATAACTAGCCAATGATATTTTTTGAAATTTGGAGTTTAATTTTTTTTTTTAATAGGAATATGTGGTATCTGATTTTGTTTGTGTAATCAAAAATGGATCAGTTTCTGCTGAACTATTGAACTGAGAAAAGTAGCGTTTAAAAGAGAAGAAAGGTCATGCTGATGTTATCAGGTCAGTGGTGGAAAAGATTGTGTCATAGGGAGCTTCTTACTGGCAGCAGTCCTGTCTGGTTGTGCTGAAATGTCAGATAAGTTGTTGTTTGTTTGGGATCTGAGGACAGAAGTGAAGATGTTTTGAGGTTTTATTTAAAAAATAAGTATTCTTTGTTGCTAGAGGGCTGTGTGAAAGTACAAGAATACATAGTGTTCCCAGCCTTCATGGTAGTTGGTCTGGTTTTATTCTTCCTGCCCCAATGCCAGGATTTAGTCTATTATGAAAATCTTGTCTGTCATTTTACAAAGCAGAAAACCCCCAGAATGGAAAGAAATGCTTCTGCCAGTTACAGAGAAGCAAAATGAAAGTGTGATGGTGCCTGAGTACTGCAAAGGTTGAAGAAAAATCCCCAACAGAAGGTGAATTTAAAAACCCAACCAAAATGAAGTAGATTTATTGGTATCTAAACTCCAGTGGTTTCTGGAGCACTGACTCATGATGTCTGAATGTCTGGGCTTGCCAGAAGCCTGCACTGAAATGTGACCCTGCTGGCTTGGGCCATATATGGGAAATTTCCCTGTGTGACAAAGGTGGGAATCCAGGAGGTGCAGGTCCCTGGCTGAAGCTTTCCTTACCTGCTGTCCTCTCAGTCTTCTGTGAAAATGCATTCTCTGGGTTGGATCCCACTGGGGTTCCACGTTCAGCACTTTGTTTGATCCCATGAATTGGATGGGTTTAGGTGAGCTCTGCCATCAAAGGATGCCCATCCTGCCTCCGTTGGTGCTGCACACAGGTGATTAAAAGGCTTGACAAAGAACTTAAATGTTCTGCCATAATTGATGTATAGAGATGTGGCAATAAGGAAAAATTACCTTTTTTTGGATCATGGCTTTAGTTCCCAGAGACCAATGTTTACTTGAATGGTTTGTGAGTCCCTGTGTGAGCTCTTGCAGAATCTCCTCAAGATGTGCCCCCTCAAGTCAGCAAACCATGGGACCAGATGGCTGTTGTGTTTGTTCATGTTTGTGTTTGTATAAAGGCCAGATTTCGGGCTGCTTTGTTTTGGATTTCTGAGTCCTTAATGTTCTGCAGAAACTGAGGCTGGAGGGAGAGAGGCGCAGCAGTCAAACAAGGATGGTGGTGAAGGAACCCATGTAGAACCTTCCAGTTCTAGAAACAAACACTGCAGGTGGTTGGAAATGGACTTTTCCACAACACCTGTCCCATGAATGCTGTAGAGAGTTCATGCTTGTCCTGCTGGCACACATTGGGTGCTAAGGCTTGAACTTTCCCTCAGTTTCCAAGCTCTTCTCCAGGGCTGCATGTAAGCAATTCTGAATTTCTGGATTCTGAATTTCAAATGCTTCCGTGCTAAATGGAGATTGGCACAATAATAGTATTTATGGAAATGCTTTAAGAGAACAACTTCAAAGTCCCTCTCAAAGTTCCACCTGTATTAACTTCCTTCAGATGAGAGTGGGGTATTTTCCCTTGTCCACAGATAAGGTGACTAAACCATAAACAAACTCACTTTTTTATCGTGCTATCTTTTGTTATCTCAGGAACAAAACCAGTCATCAGGTTTGTATTCAACATCCTGGACCTTTTTTTAACTGCTGACTAATTTCTAAGTATTTCTGCAGCCTGGGAGGGCAGAACTTCCCACATTGTGTCAGATGTGACGTGTGAGCTGGTCTTCGTACGTGTGTGCTGAAGGAGAAGATCTGCAGCTGCATTTTCTTCTATTTCAGCACCTAGTTTGGATTTGAATTCAGATTAATTTGGAATAGGCATAGCTATGAAATGAGTCTGCAGTGTTTGTACTTGTTATGATGTGCCTCAGTTATATACATCCAGATCTGTTTCAGTCTAGCCAAATAAAAATTATCTTTTTTCAGGCTGCAGTTAAATAGGTTAGAGGTTGCCTGCCAGTCTGCACAGAGCTGTGGTGCATCCAGTCCTACTGCACGTACACTTTTCCACTTGTATAAATTCCATGGAATTTACGTTCATTTTCTACCAGCAGCTCCTGGAATAAGGTTGGGAGAAGAGTAGGTTTAGCATGTGAGGAATTTTGAGACTATATTTTGATTTTAGAGGGGTGAAATTTAGAAGTTTACTGGTTAAAAATAAACCCATAGCTTGGCATGACAAATAATTTCCAGGATTTCCAACTGGTGTTGTAATTTATCAGCAAACACTCTCAATTCTGGATGCCTGAGACACAGTGATAACCCTGAGTCTGTGGAGCTTTAGGGCCAATTGTAATCCCAATTTCAGGGAAACTTAGTGTAATTCTGGTTAGTCTTGTCCATTTCCAAATTTGATGAGCTGTATCTGGGATAATGCACCTCTCTCTTCTCCTTTCAACTGCCCCCATATGCTTGTGCTTCATTCCAAAGCTAAACTGTTGGTGAATATGTAATTTATGCAGTTGTCATAATGAAACAAGATGTGTAATTGTGCAAGGGATTCCAATGAAAATAGCTTGATCTCTTTTTACCTGAAGTAGGAAACTTGAGATATGATGAAAATAAAAGTTGATATCCTTTCTCCTCCCCTTTTTTCTCCATTTAGGAGAAGGGTATCATTACACCATCTGACAGTGGTTACCTTCTCCCGTGGTGAAATCACCTTCCAGCAGAGGGAATTCCAGGCTGTTCCCTGGTTAAACTGTGGATCTGCTCCTGTTTGTTTGCAATACCCAAACACTGAAGTCACTGGGTCCACAGCAGTGTTTTGCAGCACAGCAGAAACTTATTTTCAGCAAGGTTCTATTCTGGGCATTGTAAAATGTGCTGAGAGAGGGAGGTATTTGTAGTGTGGAGAGGAGGAGGACTCCCTGAAAAGCTCCTGCTATGCCTTTGGAGCCTCTTTCTGACTTCCAGGTGGGCACAGATCCAGGAAACCTCCCCCAGCTGTTGCCACGTGGCTGTCATGGAAGAGTGGTTGAGGTGGGTTTTGAGATGAAATCTGGATGGGATGGACTCTTCCTGGGGTAGGGCTGGTTAGGGAAGCTGCACAGTAATTTAAGTGTTCAGGTTTTCATTGAGAATTATTTATTGCTGTCTATTGGAATTACAGTTTTAGCCGTGACCTATGCAGCTGAATCCAAGAAAACCTGTGAGGAAAGGTGAAAACCTGTGAGAGAAAAAAACAGCATGGAGCTTCTTCTCCATCATGAAAAGGACTGGTTGAGTTGGGAGGAGATAGTCCAGGATTCCTGGACTGCTCCTTGCTGACATTTTGATGGAGACATTCCACTTTCAGTGACACTTTTGGGTGTGAGACTAAGGACAGAGACACATGCAGCCATGCAGGATTCTGGGAATGGTAACAAAACAGTACTCTGGAATCTTGCTTCTCCAGAGTGTCCTTTCTTCTCCTCCTGACTTGGTTCATGCTATAATTACAACTGACTTAATTCAGCCTTGCTGATGAAAATCAAAGCAGTGTGAAAGAGCACAGCAGCTTTTTGAATTGTTTTTCCGCGTAACAGGAGAGCGGAAGGGAGATAAGCTCGAGGTCACAGTGTGTCCCTTGGGAACAGGTATGGGACTAAGGAGTTGAGACAGACTGGGTAAGAAAAATAATTTTCTAAAATCACATGATTTCATTAATCACTTTGTTTTGGTTTCTGCTAACTTGCTGGGAGAATGTCACTGGGACATTCTGCTAACTTGCTGGGAGAATTTGGTTGAGACAGACTGGGTAAGAAAAATAATTTTCTAAAATCACATGATTTCATTAATCACTTTGTTTTGGTTTCTGTTAACTTGCTGGGAGAATGTCACTGATTTGCAAAAGAAAAAGACAGTTGACTTTCCATCTTGGCAGATGTCTTGAGTCCTAATTACAGTTAATAGCAAAAAGAACTTTTTATCTAAATATTTTTCAATATATAAAATGCAACTTTGGGTCAAAGTAAACAGTTTATAGTAAAATAATACTCATCCCAGGTATCCAATTCCTTACAAAACAGGATTTCCAAGCTTCTCATGTTGAAGTGGGGGGAATTTGGTGTTACTTGTGCTACAGAGGAGAGGGAAAATGGGTGAGAGTTGAGTTTGCAATTCCAGGTGCAAAGCTAGGAGTCAAGTGAGAAAGTGTCTGTTTTGTCTTTCTCCATAAATCCCACAGCTTTCTAAAACTGTTTTCTCCATTTCAAATGGGAATTGCAGCTGTCTAGTTTCAAAGAGGTGCTTGAAGGTGAGATCCTTTGTGCTTGTAACAGTGCTGGTGGGATTTCAGGTGGAGATCTGTCTGTAAACCTCCTGAACATCATCAGGTGTTGCTGGCAGTACTGATAATACTGGTACAGCTGCAAAATGCTCTTGGAATACTTGCTGGATTTTTGTCATGTATATAAGAACTTGTAATTTTCCTCTCAGCTAAGCCAATTTTCCATGGGCTTACCTGGCAAATGGTCTGCTCAATGTAAACCAGGTTATAGCAGCATAAAAGGGGCTTTGTCTGCACAAATGATGGTTTCCACTGTACCACGCAAGTGGGAATTGATTTTTGGTGCTTCTCTGGGCTCAGCAGCAGTTGAAGGCGCTGGCGTTTCAGCAGAGCCGTGTGTGGCTGTGCTGAACGCCTGTGGCCCCATTCCAGCTTTTTCCTGCTCTGCCTTGCACCCTGCCCCAGCGGGCTGCCCTGTTTACTCTCTGCTCTGTGCTAAATGGATGTCACTTCCTTCATTAAAATGCTGGTGCGTGGCCAGGTTCCCTTCCTTTGGGCTCGCACGCTCGCAGCAGCGGCGCTGCCGAATCCAGCTGTGTGCCACGCTCCGGGATCTGCTCCTGCCTGCGTTGTTGGGATCTGCTGAGGCTGCCGAGCCCACACACAGAGGAGGCTTTTGGAGGCATCTCCAGGGTGGAGAAGCACAGGTGCAGCTGTGTTGAAGAGGGGCTGAAGATGGAGTATTGCTGGTGGGTGCAGTCCCTTCCAGCCAGGGACTGTGCGTGTCCCGTGGGGAAGGTGTAGGCAGCGTTTGGAATGGGGTGCCAGTGCCAGCCTGCTCTGGCCAGCCTCTGGACATGAGGATGTGGGTGCTGTTCAAGGGCATCCCCTGATGTGCCCGGCAGTACAGGCACTCCTGGATGCACAGGATCACAACCAAAGGGACACAGAAGCCTTGGACACCCTGTTCTGTGTGGACTGACCTGAGCTCTCTGCCTTTGTAGCTGACCAGGGCCTCACCTGAAGAGTTTTAAACTGACATCAAAGTTGCTGATCAGACTGGTGAGCAATTAAATATTTGTCTTTGTTGCATGATGTTAGATGATTAGAGATGGGAAATGTCTCCAGGCTTTTGGAGGGCACAGAACAAAATGAAAAAGTGTTTCTTTCCTCCTTCTATAACACAATTTCTTGTGCCTACCCCACCTGAACACTTCTGTTTCTAGCTGTGATCCAGTGCTGGTATTTATTTACTCATTTTTTTCAAGGTGTGCATACTGTCACCTTGGGCAGGTGAAGTAGTAGCTTTACTCATAAACATATTTTTTCCTATCCCTACATAAAAATCTGACAGTTTCAGTCCAGTTATTTTATCAAGTAAATTAGATGTACATTCCTTATGACAGGTTTGTGTCCCATCTCTTCCTTTTCTCCTGCTCTGTACTGGTTGAGACACCATGTCTGCAAATGTCATGCTCAGACTGGCAACCTGCTTCCTTTCCTTGTCCCTTCTGCAAGTGGCTCATTAGCTGACTTTTCCAGCTGTCCCAACATATGGCTGCTCCCATTTATCATAATTCAGGTCTGTGCCTGGAACAAAGGCTGATAAAAATAATACTTTGTGCATAAGTGGCATTTGAGCAGATTATTCTATAACTCTGTTATCAAGCAAATACTGTTTTTTTGACCTTACTATGAATTCAGTTTGGAAGTGGTAGGTCATTAGTGAAACTAATTTTAGCAAGGCATTTCTTATCAGTGCAGGTTTGTTGAAATAAATTAAAAAAAGTAGTAAATTGTAACAATGAGCAATTGTGCAACACTATTAATGGGACACCATGGTGATTAAATGCTTCAACCATTTCAAACAGCATTCGTCAAAGTGAGATCTGATCGATTTTGCAGGGGCTACAGCATGGATTAATAACAAAAATAGTAATTTTAAAAAAGACCTATCAATACATGAGTATTTTAAAGCCACACTGCCTTTTTCTGGCCTCCTGAACAATTTCCTTGGTCTTCAAGCTACTAGAAGTGGCAGGAACTAATGATTTTGTGCTCAGCATTATGCCAGGGTTGGTGTGTTGTGTTGAGAGCTGTCTTACTGGTGTTGTGCAGGACACACAGTCTGTGTTGGTGTAGAACATCTGTAGCTGCTCACTGCAGGTCCTGAAGGCTGGAGGAAGGTTCTGAATGGGAAGGAAGGAGGGTGTTTCTCAGTGGATGGGGGGCAGAGAGGAGCTGGCTGGTTCAGGGAGCTGATGGAGAAGCAGCTCACTGTGCTGAGCACAGGAGGTGTGAGGCAGCTCTTGGGGCTGATGGGCAAACAGCACTGCAGGGACGCTGGCCCTGGCAGAGCTGCTCTCTTGCATCTCCCTCCCTTTTTGGCACCCAGCTCCATCTGCAGTAGCCTCGAGGGTCATCAGCCCTGCTGCTCCAGTGGTTGAAGGCCTCTCAGGAGCAGAACTACTTGCTGCTGTGGTTTCTTCTCGTGTGGGAGTAGAATCAGCTGCTTCTGGGAGCTCATTTCCTTTTGATCCCTTGATTCAAGTGTCTCCTTGGTGCTGCTGCATTCCAGCTGCTGAATTCCTGAGCAGTCATGAAAAGGAGCCAGACCCAGTCCTCGAGAGCTTTATTATACAGAGCTGGAAGCTCATTGATTCTGAGATGTTCCTTTGCTTGCTCTAGTCCCTTGTTGTTTGTACCCTTAGGAAAATTAAGGCAGATTTTATATTCAAACACAAACCACAGTTTCCCTCTGCAGCCACAGCCTAGCCTTTGATGAAATCCAAACAGCATGTGTAATAAATCCTGTGTGGAGGCTGTGATCCCTGGTACTCCAGCTAGCAAGGTTATGGCAGTGATATTGCATATGGAGAACCTGAGCTCAAACCCTTTTCTAAATGAAGATAGAAAATAAAAGAATCCAGGCTTGTATTATGAATCCTTCTTCAACTATGTATGGGAGGAAAACTTTGACATCACTGGTATTTCATTCAGAATTAAATCAATACAGAACTTTTGGCGTTGTATAGAACGTGTTAATGAACTGGTGATGAAATAAATTTAAGTCTCCTGTTTAAATCCAGTCAAGAGATTCATGGCATGGACAGCTTCATACTGGAAAAATAAATAATCAATAAAAGCAGTCCAGCAGAGCATGGTGGAGTGCTGGCACCACTTTGTCCATGGCAAGCATCCTCCCTGCCATTTATTGGATTTCTTCTGGTTTTCCTTAAAGCAGCTGAGGAAAGAAGATGAAACAGCCCCTTCCCAGGGTGCTGATTGCCATGTGGGTGGATGTGTTTGCAGGTCCAGGATAGACTGTTTGATCTTGTGTCTCCACCCTTGATGAAACTCCCTCTCCCTTTGCCCTGGCAGATGCTCCAAGCACAACATGCACTTAGGATTTAGGGCAGGTGTTTTTTGGCTGCCAGCAGACACTGCTGGGTGCCTGCCATGGAGCTTCCAGTTTGCCAAACCCAGCTCAGCTGGGTTTGTGTGTGGCTCACGCAGTTGTTTCTGTGGCTCCATGAGGCTGTAGAGACACCTTGTCCAAGGATAATGCTGCTATCAGTAGTGCCTGTAGTGTCAGCTATGCCAGTAAGTCCACATCTTTTATTCAAGATGTTCCTGAAATCCATGCTGTCATTAAGTTTTCCAAGCTGTTATTTTTCACACTGTTATTAGCCAAGTTACTGTAAGTATTTTCCCAACCCTGGAGCACAACACAGAAGTAGCTCTTTCCACTGGGAGTTCTTTTGTCTGGGCATTAATTTGTCACTTCGGTGTAGCTGTGGAGCTCCTTGGGTGCAGAACAGCAGCTCCTTTGCGGGGAATTGACAGGATCTGTATAGGGCAGGACTCTCTGGTTCTGACCTTCAGACTGCCACATCTGTAACATCCATCCATCCATCCATCCAGGAAATGAGCAGTTCCTGGACTGTGCTGACCACGTACCTCCAGATGGGTAAGAGAATAAATAAGGGAATAATTTTGCTGTAGCAAACATTGTAGAGCTATCAAGGAAATTGTCATCCTGAAATTCCACTGAGGCATTCTGCTTGTAACTTAGTGTCCTCTATCAGTGGCAGTGTTCATTTCCTTGGCTCTAAAGCTGATCCTGTCCAGAACAATGGAAAATCCCTCTTGAAGCAGCTGCTGAATATTACCTGTATTTCTTGCTGCTGTCTTAGTGCAGCTGTAGGCAGCTACAAAGGTGTTTTACATGTGTGCTCCTTTTTATACCTTTGGAAAAATGTTATGGATCAGAGGACAGTCCTGGTTGTTGTTTGTTTATGGGCATTTTCCCTTCTATGCTTTTGTAGCTGAGCAGGATTAAGGCTCTTCTAAAGCAACATCTGAGCTTTTTGTTGGCCTTTTAATTCCTGGCAATCACAGAGCTACAACCCCAGCTGAATGCTGAGCTCTGTCTTATTTTATCCCAGTTTGTGCACTGCCTTGTGTTTTTCTTCCCAATGTTTGACATGTTGCAACGTTCCAGAGTGAATTAGTAGGCTGTCTTTTTCTAGGAAAACAAAGTTTTTGGGGGCAGGCAGTAGCATTTGTGTATTCTGTTATCGTGGGTGGCCTTCAGCTTGCAGGGGTCCTTGAAACAGGAAGGGAGCTGAACTCTGGATGCAGTTTTCCACTGCTGTGGAGGCTGTGAATGCTTCTTGCACTGTGCAGCTTTGTGTTGTTTAGATTTGTGATTCCTAGGAACAAATTAAATCTCCCAAAGAACGTGATTTCAAGTAGAAATTCTGTATTTTTGCAAAAGAAAATCTCTGTTAACTTCTGAGTGGAACAGAGAGCTTGGAAATTAACATGCAGAGAGGAAAAGGGTAATTTTTTCTTTTATCTGTGCCATCTGAAGTGCGTGTTTGATTGCAGGGCAAAGCTAATAGAGATGGATGATAGATTATTTCTGTTCATGCAGTGCTTTCCTCCTTGTATTTATTGGGATCTCATTGCCAGCCTAAGTGCAGTCCACACTGTTTATTGAGATCTGGTGTCATTCCCACTGCAGCAACGAGCACATCAGCTCCAGCACGAATCCATGGAGTGAATGTGTAGATTTGTATTTAAACTCTGCAATGTGCTGAGCCTGCAGGGAGGGCTCCTGGCTGAGCTCACACTGTGGCCTTTGAAAGGCGTCTGTCCAGGACAGCAGGGACTCTGAGCAGCCAAATTCAGCCAGGGTCTGAAAGGATCAAAGATGCCACTGAAGCAACAGATACTGGAGCAGCACCAGAGTGCAAAAACTTCCCAGTTCAAGTACATCAGCCCCAAAGTTTCAGCACAGCTGAAAAAAAAGAACATAATATACTCAATAACCTTTAGGATTCCCTTCCCAGCCCTGTTCCCTTGGGAATCTGGAGTTTCACAGTGGCAATACTTACTGAGTAACAAGCAATGAATTGGCTGTACAGCTGAGAGATGTTTTATTTCCAGAAGTTTATAAAATCAAGCAGTTGCTGAACACTATCAGTGAGGGAGCTGATTTTTAAGACATAAAAGAAACAGTTCAGGAACTCCCATGTGAGAGCAGAAATGCAGAGGAGGCAATTTGTATTCAGTTTACCCGTAAGTGATGACACATGGTGTGTGCTCCAGAAACTGAATGCCCAGATGAATTCAGATTTCTTTGTAAACTCCCAAAAGCAAGTTTATAGCAGTGTATTTCTGGAATATTGCAGCAGAGGTGGTCTGAGAAGACTTTGGAACTGAGCATTTTGCACTGGACTGTGTTAGGATTTTTGGTAAGTGTGTGTGTGTATGTGTGTATACATATAAAATTTGACTTGAAAAAATAAACAAGTGATTTTGTGTCTCAGCTGCAGTTGTTTTCCTAAGCAAGTTACCAAAGCCTATATTTGATTTACTTACATTACTGACATTGACCTGCTGTGTGATGATTCAGCCTTGTAATGCTGTAAATTCAGCCGAGAACTGCAATGTGTGAAGTCAGCGGCTCAGCTGTCCTTGCTTTTATTTTATCTTTTTGGATTTGTAGCTGTAAATCTGTAGAGGGATTTAGGATAAAGCTGAGGAATGGCCATCTGTGATCCTGCTGCTGATTTTATTTAACTGTTCTGTTCCGTATAATTTGAGCTTTTGTGTTCTTTTCCTGATGCCTTATTACATCCTGATAAGTATTGCAGCTTATGTGAAATAGAAACAGCCTGTTACAGCAAACTCAGAATCTGATACGGCCAAGTGGAACATAAACTTTATCTTATCTTCATTGTAGTCTCTTAACTCTGAAGTATCAGTAATAAAGTTCTCTTGATCTTTGTTTGTCCCTTCTCACCAAAGCTGCATCATGCTGGACTGGGCGTGTGGGGTTTGTGTCAGAGGAAGGATCAAAACTGACAAACGTGCTGTTAAAAATGAACCACGGGTGGGCACTGACCTGCATGTCCTGCTTTGTGTCCCCTCAGCTGGCAGGCGCTGTCCCTGCCCCTCTGACAGGTGTTTTCCCTGGCAGGTACTATGTGGGCGAGCTGCTGTAACTGGTTCTGTGTGGATGGCTCCCCTGAGGAGATGCAGCCGCCGCCGGCAGCCCGAGCCCAGGCCTATTCCAACCCCGGCTACAGCTCCTTCCCCTCTCCCACTGCTTCTGAGCACAGCTGCAAAGCCTGTGGCCTGCACTTCGACAGCTCCTCCAGCAAGGTGAGTCCTGAGCCTGCCCTGCCAGGGCCAGCTGCCTTCATTTAGTTACAGACACACATTTTAAACACATATCCTCAGATCTGCGCGTCCCATATGGGAGAAGACAGCTCACCTTGGCTCTGCATCTTCAGTCATTCTGGCACAATTAATGTGACTGGAAATCCTTCAGCAGACTTCCTCAATGAGAAGGCCAAACTGCTGATAATCACTTAAAAAAGCATTAACTTGAGCATAAGGTATTAAATTTCTTATTTAAAAGCACTAATGTCCTTTAAAAATAAATATTGTGGCAAGAAGTTTAATAATGTTTGTGTTTTCAGTAAAGGGAGATATTCCTGCCTGTTTTCCAAACAATTGTTGCTCAAAGCAAAAGCCAATGAAGTTTTTTGAGGGTGTGTATAGAACTGCTGAGCAAAAATAGCCCCAGATCAATTTTATCTTACTTGTAAACTTGATTTGTGGGTGTATAAATGCCAAAATAATTGGTACCACAAGACTTAATTCGACAGCAACCCTGCCTGGGGCATTATTTGGACTTGGTGGGTCCTTTAATGCTGCTTGAAAATGTTCCAGTGAGGAAAATTGTTCTGTGTCCACACTCTGTGGCTTAAGAAGTGTCTGATCTATAGTTACTGGACTTAAGTATGTGAGAATTTAAAAATAATGGTGAATTCTGGCCACAGCCCTTTTAGATTATATGGGAAAGTTCATAAATTGGTTTTCCTTGCACTTTTTATTTATGCATGAGGAAACACATCTGAGGAATGGTGAGTCTTGGCAGAGCTGCTGCTTTCTACTCCCAGGGCAGCAGGGATGTTGGTGCATTTTTGCACTGAGAAGTGCAGTTGCTTCAGGAATCAAAGTCTGGTGATGTACTGTGGGGTGTGTGAGTGTGCTGAGGCTCCTCCTGGTGCTGGGCCAGCTGCAGTGGGGCCCTCCCTGCTCGTGACTCTGTAATGCTGTCTTTGACATTCTCCTCATTCAGCCACCTCCTCACAAATACTTGTGGAGAGAGTTACCCTGGACCCAGCACTTGCTGTTGGGCATGATTGGGAATAGTGGATGGAGAGAATTCTGAAATGGAACCATTTCAGGCAGCTGTGAGCTCAACAGCAGAGGCACAGCCCTGTTTTCCCCAGTATCTCCTAAATACATGTTCTGTATGAGCTGCCCTTAGAGCAGAGTCTTGGACAGAGCCATCAGTGGCTCCAGCTGAGCTGACTCACACAGGAGAGGGAATGCTCAGGTGCACAAATTGTAGAGGAGCTGCTAAGGCTGTTGAAAACATTCCTGCCCTCAGCAGCTTCTCCCTTTTCCTGTGGGATCTGCTGTCTGTACCTGTGCTCGTGTCCAGCTGCTCCTGCTCCAGGCTGTCAGGGAAATTGAAGTTTATAGTCTGTATTCCAAAGGAGGTCCCCAACCTCCTCCCCCCTTCCTGCTGCGCAGCTCCTGAGCTGTGATCTCTGGGGGTGAGTGGAGCCCCGTGCTGCAGGTGGGAATGCTGGAACAGGAGGGGCTGCCAGAGCTCACCCATCATGTCTGAGGGAGTGAAAACATCCCTTAGAACACACTGCTGTGTTTGTGAGCCATGGGAATTCCTCAGTGCTGTTGCTATGGAGGGAGCAGTGTATGAAATCTCACAGTGCTGCAAGGACAGCATGGAAAACTGCATTCTCTCCTGGGAGAGGCAGCACCTTGGAACTCCAGTGTCCAGTTAATGTTTATTCTAAAATACAGGGGATAAAAATTAATTCCTTCTGCACTGGTGACCATAAGGATAGCCTAGATTGCTTTAAAAAAGCCCAAACCCAACAAACCAACAAAACCCCCCCACATAAAGCATTTCAGGGCTGCGTGACCATGCTGACTGTGCTGTCAGTGAGCAGCAGACAGATGTGGCCTGACCTTTTAGGAAAGTTTTAATGTGGAACAACATTTGAAACTAATCTTTCTGAAGAACATGGTGCCTTGAATTAATGTCCTTTCAGTCAGAGTTCAGTGAAGCTGTAAGAGCTGCTTGATGCTGAGATGTAGCCAAAATGTCCATGTTTAAACACTTGCTGCTCAGATACAGGCTGGGGAGGTTGTTTTTTTCTCTGAAGATAAATCCTAGTGCTGAGCTGCTAAGTCAGAGACATGCCTGGCTTTATTTCACTTCCCAAATGTGTCCTTTGATAACTGAGGCAGGATTGCTGTTAATTGCAAGAACATGTTTGATAGAACAGCCCTTGTGCTGTTTGCTTTGTGATACCTCAAGGTGGGAGTGCTCAAGTAGGGGTTTTCTGGCTGGTGGAAGGTCCTTGGCAATACAGGGGGTCCCTTTGGAGCCAGTTTGGGAGCCTGCAGGCCATGGGGAGGCTTCCCCTGCCAGAGAAGAATGGGGCTGCTTTGGGGTTTTGGGTTGTTTTGTGCAGTTTTTGTGTTGTTGGGGTGTTTAAATCTCAGTTCATCTGATTGCTCCCATGTCAGAGATGAGGGATTCAGAGGGCAAGTGTTAATTACCAACAGGGTTATTTTCCACTTCTGTACCTTTGTGGATTTGTTTTGTTCCCCTGCTCTAGGCACACACAGCCATCAGTTCCTGTCTCTACCCTGAAAATTCGCCAAGGAACAGGATTGCTCTTGCAATCATAGGGTCACAAAAAGTCAATTACATATTAATTTTTTTATGGTGATGAAGTTAAGGAAAACTCCTCCAAACTGGATGTTCTGTGGAAATTGCCCTTCCTGCCTTGCTTTGTGATTGGTGAAAGTTGCTTTTCCTTGGCAGGCCCCCAGACAGCAGCTTTGAGATAAGGTTTCAAGAGTTTCTCTCTGTGGTGGAAATGTTAATGTCTTAAAATGCTTGCGCAGGAAATTGGGATTCTTTCCAGTGAGTGTCACTGTGAGTGTAGTGCAGGCTCTAAATGAGAGGCCTGGAGGTGTTAACTGGGGAGCAGGGAGGGTTTCAGGCTGAAAAGGGCATCAGAAAGAGCTTTTGTAAGAAAGTAGTGTATTTACACCCTGTAAAACATCTGCTTTCTTTCAGCTGGGAAGACAGAGATGTTCTTCAATCACTAGAGCAGTTCATAAACCACTTTTTTGTCTTTGAGTTTGTATTTATTACTTCTCCAACTCACCTGTGTGTTTTTCCTTGCACAGCTATGAAGGATCAGGATATCAGAATTTCACAGAGGTGCTTGGCTCCTCTCAGACGGTGAATTGGCATTTTAACAGCACTTAGAAACCACTTCTTTCTTCCCTCAGGACTTTTTAACAGGCACATAATGTGCTATTCCTATTGGAAAATGTAGAATTTGCCTTTCCAAAGGGTCGAGCAGTCAAGTTTCTGCAGAAGTCAGCATGGACTGTGAGTGCTTGGAACTTCTGAAAATCAAGCCCTGAGTGACAAGATCAGAACCAGTATCAGACAGAAACATTTAACAACAGAATTCAATCTGTAAAGTTTTTAACTGTCTGGGGCATAATATTTCCAAAACTTCCAACACTTTCTGTCTAGCACTAACTGGTATAAAGTGTGTGTATTGTTTTCAAAATAATATTTTTGTGTAAATAAATGTCATATTCTTTGATGTCTGTGAGACCTTGCTGTTCCCTGTCCTTCTTATGGTGAAAGATTCCTTCTGTGATTGCAGCAAATTGGAGGGAAGAACATCATTCATAGCGGGTGCTTATGAAAGAGAAATGTTTTTAAGTAGTTCCTTCAATGCTGGAGCTTCTTAATGCACAGAGCAATGTGCACAACTAGCTGGAATTCACAATGTGCACAACTAGCTGGAATTCACTCACAAGTCTGCTGCCTCAATCTGCTGATTTTCCCTCTGGCTTAAACTGCATGAGCAGGTGCAGAAAATTCCTGTCGTGTGAGGGCATCTTGTCAGGATATCATGTTTCATTCTGGGCAAATGGAGTGGGAATGGGGCTTCTCTAAGACTCGGTGGTTGCTCAGGGATCAATCCTTTTCCTCCTCTAGGAACATGAGTAACCACTTGGCACTTTTTCATGGATTGCAGGGTTTTGATTGTGCTTTAGGAGCAGCTGCTGCTTCCTTCGGCTGCGCTGCCTGCACTGCCGTGTGCTGCTGGCACAGGGCACGGGCTGCCTCTGACTCCTTCCCCTCTCTCTCCCAGCACATCTGCTTGGACTGTAAGAAGAACTTCTGCACGTCGTGCTCAAACCAGCCCGAGGGTGGGCCCCTGCTCTGCCACCTCTGCCAGCGCTTCCGAGCCACGGCCTTTCAGCGGGAGGAGCTGATCAAGATGAAGGTGAAGGATCTGCGAGATTACTTGGCCCTCCATGAGATTTCCACAGAATTCTGTCGTGAAAAGGAGGACCTGGTATTCCTGATCCTTGGCCAGCAGCCTGCAATTACCCAAGAAGATCAGATAAGAACAAACACATTTAATACCAGTGCTCATGAACAGCAGGACTTTGTGAGTCACCCCCCAACCAACCTGGCCTCTCCTACCTCACACGATGAGTCCTCAGTGTCTGCAGATCCCATCTCAAGTTCAGAAGCTCAGGAACACCAACAGGTACAATCTCTGGCCAGAACCATCTTTTGCAAACTCATTCACCTCTGTTTTTGGATTAACTACTAGGATGTTGCGTGTGGTTCTGCTGTGTAAAGTTGTGACTTGCTGTCACTAACTATGATGTGCTGTTCATTATGGAATTGAATTTGGCGGGCAGTGCTGAATATCTCAAGCATTCGCTCTCAGAACATCATCACTGTTCTGGGTTGTGTTTTCTCTGGTGCTCTGGTCCACACTTCCCTTGCCACAAGATGCTCCCGTGACTGTTCCTTTGGTACTTGCTGATGGCTTCTGGCACGTGTTTGTGGGTGTAATTAAATAGTTGATACTGTTCTTTAATTCCTGTGCCAAATAACAAGGACAGTCTAAAGCAGTTTTGGAGCTGGAGCTGATCAGAGGTGATGGGGGCTGGGTGAGGTTTTTGTTGTCTCCTGCACTCAGATCAATAGAAGACAAACCCTGAGTCTGTTGCCAAGTCTTGGTTTATGATGAACCTGCAGTTCTGATGAACCTCAGCAGGGGCATTTCAGTTTAATTATTTTTTATTGACCTTGCTTTGTTTGTCTTTCTGCTCTCTGCTAAGGAAAGTTTACTCAGTGTTTGACATCTGCTCCTTGTCCGGTTACAAAGTTAATGGGTGTATTCAGTTCCCTGTGGGCCAGAGCTGTGAAAATGTGTGTACCTTCTGCTTCCTCAGCAGATTTATTTAGTTCAAAAGAAGAGTTCTCCTGGGAGAATGTTTTTTACAAATCATTAAAAGGCATTTTCATTCCTTGGTTTTCTGGATATTGCCATTCCAGTTTTTACCAGCTCTGCTGTCTTCCCTCACTGCCCCGTGATACATTTCAGCTTCTTGTCTTGACTTGCATGACATGGTGCTGCAGTTCAGGCTCTTTGATCCTGATTGTTACTCTTGGGCTCTGTAAATATTAACAAGTCCCCACTTGGATAAGTGGGATGGTAACATTACAGTCTCTTTGTCAGTAGGAGCAGTGGCTGCTGGGGGTGAGTCAGCTGAAATTACACTGCTCATTTGATCAAGTGTTCAAAGCAACTGCCCAGCTTTTCTCCTCCAGCCCTGTCACTGCTGCACCCTAGCTCGTTGTCTCCTGTTTGCCCACTCCAGACCCTATCTGAGGAGGTGTTTGCTGGGTTCCTGTGAAGATCTGAGCTGTCAGAGGAGGGTTCTGCAGAGCCTTGCACTGAGAGCTCTGACATCACACACAGCACAGTGTGACCCTCAGGGAAGGACTGCACATATGCATTACAAATTTGGTGTATAAATTTGGTCTCATCCTGATCCAGTCTGAGGTTCTGTACTGGAGCTTTAAAGCTTCAGCTTCAGCAAGTGTTACTTTGTGTGAGTGCTGCACAGGGAAAACGCTCTGTGAGTGTGCCTGGCTTGTGCCTTGTCCTGCCTGTGTCCTTCCAGAGGTCAGGGGCTGCAGTGACACTGTCCTGGACTTGGTTTCCCTTCAGAAACCCACAAATGGTGAAAGCTTCATTTCCTCTTCCAGGCCAATGGTCATGTGCCTCCGACCCCAGCCTGTGGAACAGCAGCTGAGAATGCAGCAGAAGAAGCAGCAGCAGAGGATGAGATACAGGTTTGTGTCCTGGAAGTGGATGGCAGGGAATACCAGGTTTCCTGGGCTGGATTTGCTACCAGACATGAACAGTAACTGAGAATGACCAAACCAAATCAACCCCTTCTGTGGCATCATCTTGTCCTCCACATACAGAAAGAACTGGTGCCACTTGGGCACCATGGCAGAAATTATTAAGTTCTATCTCAAGATTTGTGTTTCTGGTAGATGAATTCAGAGCAGCCACTTCTCTGTACATCCAAACCTGAATTCCTGCTAACACATGCTGGAAGTTGATTGATATCACAGTTCCAGGCGTTGAGGGCATGAATAATTCCCTGTGTGCTCCCCCCCAGTCCAGTGACTCCGAGGATAACCTGGTGCTGGGCAGGAAGGCCTCCCTGTCTGACCTGACGAGCGTCGGGGACATCAACGCGCTCTCCGTGCGGCAGCTGAAGGAAATCCTCGCCCGCAACTTCGTCAACTACAAAGGCTGCTGTGAGAAGTGGGAGCTGCTGGAGAGGGTCACTCGCCTCTACAGAGAGAAGGACCTTCAACATCTAGGTGAGAGACTTGGCAAACAGGGGCCTGTTCCCCAGGTTTAGCCTTGTTACAGACAGCTGACAAGGAAATGGAACTTAGCTGACGTTTCTGGTGCAGCAGAGTGAGGAGGAGGGGGGAGTGTTTGTGCAGAGTGAAAGGAGCTGAGCTCTGCTCACCACTCCTTGTTGTTGTTTGAGAGAGTTGTGGGAGCCCTGCAGCAGCAGCACAAGGGCTGTGTATCCTTCACACTTGGTGTTGTGCATGCCCCCAGCAGATCCCACTGGGCACCGCCTCACCCTCACAGCAGCTGGTGGGTGGCTGTACACGACTGGATATGCTGAGCTCTTATCTCTTGGCTTGTGGTACCAGGCAAAGCCAGCAGGGAAATGCCCTGCCCAGGCAGGAAACTGCCACCAAAGAGCAGCTGGGAGATTCAGGGCATGTGCTCAGAGCAGTGGCTCCCAGGGCTGCCCAGCTGTGGGTAGCTGGGGTTTCACTCTCTTACCACCAGAGTGTTCCTGGACCTGCTCAGGTGGCTGTGAGGGGACACGGGTGTGTAGAGAATATATCTGGCTTGGTTTTCCAGGTGCCAGTTTGCACTTCGAGGGGATTTCTTAAAATAACCACATATTTGTAAATTACTTACAAGAGAAACTTACTTTAACGCTTTGATTTCATACGTTTGTTTCTCAGTGCTGTCCAAAGTAGTGTTGTTTTCTTAAACGCGTCTCTCTAGGTTTTGTCTTGTATGGATGATGCAAGATTTAAGACAGCAGTTTTGGGGTTACATTCTTTCATTACCTTGTGCTTTTGATGCAATGTATCCTTTTCTTTCACTCACTCTGTTCAATCACTTGGTGATTGTGTAACAGCAGAGGAGCTGGCACAAGGGGCTGCTGCAGGTGCAGCACTGGGAAACCAAACTCTGCACACATTCCAAGGCTGTCTTAAAAATTGAGACATCCCTTTGGATCCCTTATCTCTGGGAAGCTTTAACTGTTCTGTAAGCTCAGTATCGGAGAAAGTTCTTGTCAGTTGTTGAACCTGTCCTGATCAGAGCCCAGCCTGAACCTCCCATGGTGATCAGCACAAAGCAGTTTTGGTTTAGCAACTCCCTCAGGGTTTTCAGCCCCTGCCTGGTAACACTTCTCTCCCAGCTTTTCGGATTCTCACCAAATCTCTCTCTTTTTCTGTTGCAGTTTTGGACACTGACGATCAAACTGGTGAGTGAGATCCTTAATCATGGAGTTGTTTATTGGGAAAAACCGTCCCAAGGTCCAGTCCAGCCAGCACTGCCAAGGGCACCCCTAAACCATGTCCCCAGTGCCACATTTACATGGCTTTTACCTCCCCTCAGGGTTGTTTATGCCACCCACTGCCCTGAGCAGTCTGTTCCAGAGCTTGACAACCCTTTTGAAAATGGATATCAGGAAAAATTTCTATCTAAACCTCCCTGTCACAACTTGAGGTAATTTCCTCTTGTGTTATTACCTGGGAAGAGAGACCCCTGTTGCTTCACTTGCCTCATCTCAGTGGTATTTGTTTCCATCTCACAGAAATTACTGTGTAAAAACTAAAACTTCTGCTCCTTGCCAGCTGATGGAGCAGCCACAAGGGAAATTCCTTTGCACACCTTGTCCCTTAGGGAATCCCTTCAGCAGAGCCAACTGGGATTGCACAAACCTGCCACACCTCCCTTTGTCTGACCCCTCCGTGCTCTCCTGTCCCCTCAGGTGGTGCTGGGCCCCCCAGCACCGAGGACAACCTGTGCAGGATCTGCATGGATGCTGCCATCGACTGCGTGCTGCTGGAGTGCGGGCACATGGTGACGTGCACCAAGTGCGGGAAGCGCATGAGCGAGTGCCCCATCTGCCGCCAGTACGTGATCAGGGCCGTGCACGTCTTCAGGACATAGAGGTGGCTCTGGGCTCAGGGCTGCTGTGCCTTAAAGCCTCAGTGCTCTTAGGGAAAGGGCCAACATCCCTGCCAACAGCTACCTTGGAGATTAGCATGGACCCTGCTGCAAGAGAGGGAAAGAGGAAGCCTGGGGAAAGTGCTCTGCTCAAGCCATGCCCGACTCTGCTCATCCCACCATCGTGCTTTACACCACAGTGCCTGGACTCCTTGGAGCTCATTGCCAGCAGTCATTAACCACCTCCATCCTAGGATCATTTGAGGACAGATGGATGCCCAGCTTTCCACCAGGAAGATCAGCTCCAGAGGCTTTGTATTTCCCTCTGAATAATAAAAGTGAACTGGGGTCTCAAAAAGTGTCCTTTGTTTTGCTGCTCAGGCTCTGCCCAGCAACAACTTGATTTTCGAAGATTAAAATCTCACTGTGCTTGTTAATTTTACTTTTATTTTTAATTTAATGTAAAATTGTTATGCTTGCAGGACAGGCAGACCCTCCCTGCTTTCCCTAATTCCAGCCTAGTGCAATTGTGGAAAAATGTGTAATTTTGTATCAAGGTTGTCTTTGTATTATTGAAAACTTGGGGAGGGAGGCTGGGAAGGCTCAGCCTTGCCCTGTCTGCTGGGTTTTTGTTTCTGTGCCAGAGGGAGGTTTCTGGTTTGATTTTGTCGACTTTGACTTCACAGCATGTGCCAGGGGTGGGGCTCAAGCTGAACTGCCCCCACTTGCTGAGGGAGCTACAAATCCAGGGCTTGAGTCTTGCCCAGGCTTTAGTGAGGAAACCACAGAGCTGCAGAGTAGTGAGTGAGGACTGCATTGCTACACAATCATATTTAAGTACAGGTGACTTTTTCTTTTTTTAGAAGGGAATAATGGAAGAAAGCCTTTGTCTCCATTGGATCCATGAGCAATCTCCACTGCAGATCAGCTTCCCCCATCCTCCCCAGGGCTCAGTTTTACAGTTCTGTTACCTTGCACTGCTTACCAAAAGCAGTTTTGTCCTTTCTGCTGGTGAGGGTGGGGAGAGAGGTTGTGGCCTGATCCCTGACAGCTCTCCTGGGCAGTGTGCTCCCTGGAAGAGATGTGCTAGAGGAGTCTGGCAGTTCTTGCTGGAGGTGCTTGTAACTGGTGTATTTTCCCCTCGGTGTCCATCAGCATGGCACTGTGCCCTCACTGCAGGGCAGCCGAGGCTGTCCTGGCTGCTCTGCAGGGGACAGGGGCTGGCTCTGTGTGCCAGCCTGGCTGCCAGCAGAGAACAGCACAAACCCCGAGGGGCGCTGCAGTGACTGCCCTCAGCTCCCGGGGCACTGAAGTGCAGCTGCAGGGACAGCAGCAGAGCTCCTGCGCAGTGGCAGTGATGGCAGCAGTGCGTTCACCTGGTGTGCTCTGCACAGGGACAGTTCCAGCAGCAGCTCAGCTGCAGCGAGTGCAGGGTCTTTGCTCTGGGAGCTGCAGCCAAAAGAGCACCTGGGATGAGAAAGCCATGGCTCAGGAGGCAGCAGGAGAGAGCCAGGGATTTCTCACTGAGGTGATCTCAGAATTCCACAAAACTGCAGCAGCTGCTGCACTGACTAAACTCAGCATTCTGAGTCCTACCTCTGTCCCAGGTCAGGCTGTTCTTTAATCTTAAGGTTTAACAGATCCAGCAGGGGAACAAAGTGAACAAGTCAGGGCATCCTGACAGAGAAAAGGGCAGGTGAGAAGCGATTCTGTTTGCTCTGGAGAGAGCAGTGGGACCTCGAAGAGCTGCAGGAATACACAATGTGCTGAACAGCCTCATTTAGGAAATCCACTGTGAAAATTCATGTTATATTTTTCAGTAAACTCAGGGCTGGGGGAATTTAGCAGGAAGAAGATGATTCCCCTATGGATAGATGTACTTTCCTTGTAGAGGGTAGGCTTATTTTCTACAGCAGTTAAATCAAGCTGCAGATCAATGCCTGAAATTTTAGGGATGAGAAGATCCACCCACCCTGAACTCCAAAATGTGCTTTGTGAAGGGAGGACTCTTCTTGTTTCCCTTGTAAAAATGGATTCTCTACTTATGGATAGGAGTGAGTTATTTTTAAAGGAAAATCAAAACCTGGAGGAAACTGATTAATGATCCAAAGGAATATAATGTTCTGAACTAATAAAGTAAATGGAAATATTTATGTGCTTTATGTACACTGTACATTGTTTAAAGATGTTAAAACTTAATATTCTACTTGAAAGGGCATGTTATTCACTATTAAATCCTCTGGTACTATGACAGTTCAACTTACTAGTTTTGGTACAAAAGTTTGGTTTATAATTTTATAATAAAGTTGAATTGTGATTTAGTTAACTTTGTTTCTGAATCTGTTACAAGCAGAGATCCTACAGCTACTGCTGAACCTCAGCCAGAAATTGGGATCCCAGCTGCTGAAATGCTGTCAGTGGGAGGGGGACAGAAGAGGTGGAGGGGAAAAAAATTACCTGACACAGAAATGACCTTGGCACCACAGCCAAGAGTCCCATGGAGCTGCTGCTGTTCTCCTGAACAGGAAGAGAAGAACCTTTGGAAAATAAGTCCTGACAGCAAAGGAGAAGCTGCTTCAGTTTTATTTATCTATAAAAATACCCAAACTTTAAAAACCCAAGGAGACTAAACCAGCACCTGGATAAGGATGGTGGTCTACAGTGTGGGCAGAAAAACGGGATTCAGCAGTGACATTTCGTCAGAGACCTTTTTAAATTCATTCCATAGGGCTGCTCTGGATCTCTGTAGCTACTTCTGAGGGCACTTCCAGTCTATCCACACCTCCATGGAGGGATCTCCCTTCCCTCCACCTCCCAGTTCCCAGCTGGTCTGTGCAGCACCGCCCCGTGCTAGCACGGCGCCACCAGCCTGCGCTTCCGGATGCACTCCCAGATCCAGCGGGGAGTCACCCGCTGCGCCCCGGGGTTGTCATCAATGTCCCCAATCACGTGCGTGGCCGAGGCCGTGTCGAACTCTGCCACCAGGTCCCCGTCGAAGGCGATGAAGTAGCGGCGGATCCGCTCAAAGTCCTTCACGGAGGGCGCCAGGTAGAGCCTCACCCCCGTGAAAATGTCCAGCAGTGGCTGCTGAGGGGGGAAGGAGAAACAGAGCTTGGGCAAAGCATTCCTTGGAATGGAGGTGAACAGACTCTCCGTGGAATGGAAGTGAACAGGCATTCCTTGGAATGGAGGTGAACAGGCCACAGCTGCCCCAGCCTCCCCCACCCTGCTGTGGCCACTGTCCTGCCCCCCTGACTGTACCTTCTTCCCGTTGTCCTCCATCTCTGATGCTTTTCTCTTCTCCCCTCGTTTCTCCTCGGATTTTTGAGGGGATCCAGTGACTCCTTTGCTGTCTAAAAACAAAAATTTGACTCATGCATGTGCTCTGTCCAGATACTGGCTGTGTATTAGTTGGGGGAAAGAGTAACGAGCAGAAGGGAAAAGTGTCCTCCCCTCTTTCTGGAAAATCCATGAACTACTCTCGCTAGTGAGACACATTTTTCTATTGGAAATGGTGTGGGGCAGCCTCCTGCCCCATTCCCAGGCTGCTGCTGCCACCTGCCCTCCATGCTGTCACCACTCTGTCCTCTGTGAAACTGCTCAGCAATCTGCTTCACGTTCCAGCTCAATTCACCTGGGAATCACCTCCAGCCACATGTCCCTTTATACACGTGAATTCCATCCAAATCAAATTAAACACTGGCTCATGGCCAACAATGTCACACCAAAGGGCTCTGACCTGCAGAAATGGGAGCAGTGAACACCAATCTGAACAGCATCATCAGAGCTGTTTCCATCCCTCTTTCCATCCCTTTTCCCAGGACATCTCAGAGCTGTGCCTACTCAATTCATACAGGGCCAAACCAAGGATCTGAACAGCTCTGCCCATTATCCCTGAGATCCACATGAAAGGTGGCATCATCAAGCCTCTCACAGAAAGCAAGGGCCCAGAGCCAGCCTGTCCCAAGCACAGAGGACACAGCCCCAGGCTCCTTCCTGAAAGCACCATCATCTTACCTTCTGCCTTCTGGGCTTTTGCAGGTGACTTGCTTGGGGGGCTCATAATACTGCTGTGAGGTGTGGAAGATCTGGAATTCCCATCATTCTCTCCACTGCTGCCAGCTGTGGACTCATCTTCCTCCCCAGCTGTAACACTGAAATCAGCCTTCTCCTTGGAGAGCTGGTACAGCTCCTGCCCAGAGAAACAGCACTGATCATGTCTGACACTGGACACGAGCTGTGATGCACAGACTGCTCTGGTGTTCTCCCCCCTGAAGTGTTTGCTCAAAAGCCTTTTCTTCCTGCACCCCTCTGCACCTCTGTCCCAGCTCCCTGCATTCCACCCCTCTCCTGCATTAAGGGAAGCCACAGAGGGAGGAGCAAAAAAGCCACATCCACATCTCCTACAGAGCAAGAGCCTGAAGGATGAGCAGTGCCCAGTGCTCACTGTGGGAAGGGCCCATCTGCAAAGGGATTTGTTCCTCTCTCCTCCCCACGGGGATCCTGGCAGGCCCTGAGGGCTGCATCACTCCTGCTTTCCATGGCACTGCAGCCCTGGCAGCTGCTGCCAGCCCCAAACTGCAGCAGCTCCCCTGAGCACAGAGCTCCCCCAAGGCTGGCACTGGGGTGGCTGCAGCCTGGGGGTTCTGGCCAGTGCCACTTGGCCCCTGTGCCCCAGGATACCCATGGGCACTTCCCAAATGCCTCTCCCAGTCTCAGCAAGTGGTGGGAAACTGAGTGAGCATGGAGAGAGGAAAGGTCTGCCCAAGGAGGTGGTGGAATCACCGTCCTTGGATGTGTTTAAAAAAAGCCTGGACGTGGCACTCAGTGCCATGGTTTAGTTGCTGAGGTGCTGTTAGGTCATAGGTTGGGCTTGGTGATCTCAAAAGGCCTTTTCCAACAGAGTTCATTCTGTGATCACCTCTGAGGAAGGCAATTCCTCACTCTGCCACAAGAGCTGATGGAACCAACTGCCCACAGAGACCTCTCTGACAAGGCACAGCAACACAACAGCTCCAGGGCCCTGAGAGGCCTCCAGCAGAACAGCCCAGCCCGAGTCTGGCACAAAGGGAAAACGGAAGGTGCCACGAAGGCAGCAGGTGCCTTCAGCGCATGCTGTGACCAGTCTGAAGCTGCAGGGCCCCGTGCTGACCCACCTTGAGCTGCTGCAGGTTGGTGGCTGTCTGCCAGTCCTTGTCGTCGCGGATGCGGGTGCAGCGCGGGAAGCGGATGGAGATCCCGTCCGCAGTGTGCGCCTCGGCCTTGGAGAACTCGGCCCCCGTGATCTCCCACACCGGGGCTTTCTAAACACAGCGAGGAAGCCACGTCACACCCCTGGGCTCCCTCAGGAGCCAGCTCAGAGTGTCCCACCCCCACTCACCCTCCACCCCAGCACAGCTCCATAAACACAAAGTGACCTTGCTGTCACCTTCGTTGTTAAAACCGGCTTTTTCTCTAAGCCAGAGACCCTTCACTGTTGCCACATTCTCTTCATAGAGAAAAGCAAGGCACAATTCTTCCCAAGAATATTTCTGGGTTCCACACCCTCTGAACCTCAGAGAAAGGGAAAACACAATTCTTATCACTTGCTGTGCCTGTGTTGTGCCAAAGTGAATGCAATATGGAGATTGTTTATCCAGAGGGAGGATGTTTTGTTTCCTTGGCCTATTCGGGCTGAGTGTGTGTGTGTGTGTCAGGACTGTCACGAGACAGACACGAGAGAATCAGAGTTGAGTGCAGTTCTGTGCAGTTGTGAGCAAGAGTGCATGGCAGATTCAGTTTAGATGAGATGTATTTAGTATGGTATAATAAAGTAATTAATTAGCCTTCTGAAAAGTTGGAGTCAGATGCACCATTCTTTCTCCCTCACCAACATCAGAGTTGCCTTTGTTTTACAATAGTTCACTAACACAAAATTCTATTTCTAAATAACACCTTCTCCTTCAGGCATACAGAGCATACTGACACAATCCCTACAACAACAACAACTTTTGGGTTGCAGTTGTGTTTCAACCCTTTAAACTCAGATTTCTCATATCTCAAATTTAAAGCAAGCTCACTTCTGGAAGGGATTTAATGCACAAGAATATTTCCCAAAACTGCTGCAGGTGTGATTTCTTCATGAAGCTCTTAGCCTCAAATGCACCTGCAAGATTGAGAGATAAAAACTTGTGCTTAATTTCCCATTCCAATTATGAAGATTTATTTTGTAACAGAGACAACTTCTAAGTCGTCCTTAAAGATTTATAGAAGATTGCAGAATAAGGGCTGGGAAATGTGAAATGATTATGAGAGCACTTACCTTTGGATCTGGGACAATGAAATCTGGGTAGTAGATTTTGTTAATTTTTAGCCACCTTGGAATTTTACTAGGATCCTATTAATTAAAAGCACAAAATTAAAATCATTGACACATATCACTACATATAAACCTAATTAAACAACAGAAACTGCTGAAACACAACCTAGAAGTAGATCAGCATAGAGGTATAACAATGCCTTGGCATGAATGGAACTTGCACTGATCTGCAGCCTCATCTGGAAAATCACAAATATTGCCTGAAACACAGCCCTCAGTTCCTGTCATTCTGTGTGTGAAACAAGAACAGTTAATCCAATTGTGATTCATGGAAAGCTACTCCTTTTCTTTAGGGTTCTACAACCTTGATGCAAACGGCCTTCAGGATGTCAAGGGAATATTAAAATTTAGGTGTTTATTTGTCCAGTCTTGAAAAGCAAGATAAATCACTGACAGAAATCTTAACTCCAGCCCCAGGTTATGGAGCCACCAGACCAGAACCTGACCAATCACTTCTCTCCCACAGCCCCATCTAGTGACTGCCTTTGCCAATCACAACGTGCCCAAAAATCCAGATAAAAAATTGGGATCTTCCCAACAAAACCTTGTCCTAGCAGGAAACAGATGGTGCCTGGCTTCCCACTCAGTGTCTGGGTACAGATCCCAGGCAGTGCCTCCTCCAGGAGCAGGCTGCTCTGACACCTCACTTGTGTCAAGTGGTTGATGAGCTTTAACTCTGATTCATTCCTGGCAGGGCATTTCCACCCTGCAGTGCAGCAGCACCTCAAGGGCAGCTGAGCCCTTGGCTGAGCATCCCTTGGCTCCCCCTCTCACCTTGCTGATCTTCACCATGTCCAGCTCTGTCTGCAGACGTGCCAGGGTGGCGTCATCGTGGCCACCAGAGCACTTGGTCACCGTGCACCACTTCTCAGTCTTGGGGTCGTAGCAGCCCATGAGGAAGATGGACATCATCCCACCTGCACAGGGACAGCAGGGCTCACACCTTGCACAGGACAAGCCACAGCTCTTCTGAGTCAAAACTGTTTTGTGTCTTTGGGAGTCCAAGGGGCCTGGGCCTGTGATGGCTGCAGGGTCACTCAGAAAGCTGAACAGAGCCTCTGCACTGTGCACCAGCCCAGCCCAACACCTCCAGCTCTGCTGAGCCAACCAGCCCACAGCAAAGCCACAGCGAGGACATGATGGGCTGCAGCAGGTAACCACTGCTCCAGCCACCCTCCTGGAGGCCTGGAATGGGAAAACCTTGGGAGTTCCTTGTACAGACAGATCTCTGACTTAAGCCAACTCCAGACCTACCTTTACTGCCTTGTCCATAGAAAGCCCCCAGCACCACCAGGTCAGCAGTGTCAGCCATTGCCCCCTCGTTGAGATAATCCTTCTTCACCTTCAGCCAGTGGCGTTTCCCTGGCTCATAATTACCCTGTGCAAAGGAAGGCAGAGCCCCCTCAGAGAGATCCCCTGCTGGGCACAGCTCCTGAGACAGCCCTGGCCTTTACCCAGCTCAGCAGCTCCTGAGCACAGCAGAAGGAGCAGCTTGGACTGGGTGTCAGCACTGAGAGGAACCCAGCGATGTTTCTGGAATGCTCCATGTGTGATCCTGCCTCAGAGCTGACTCTGTTGTCATTCCCAAAATTCCCAGCTGACACCAGTACAGAGTGAAAGGGAACTTGCCTTTATATCCTTCAGCACCAGCCCTTCCAGCCCCTCGCGGATGACCCGGGTGATCATGTCTGCCAGATCTGAAGCTTTCTGCAAAGGAGAGGGATCATGGTTAGCTCAGGACTGGAAAAAGGGCTGAGCTCTTCAGGCTCTGTCTTTGAAGCAGTGGTGCACTAAACCCAAAGCAGCTGCAGAGAAAGGAAGAGGTACTTTCACAACAGTTTTCCAAAGAGGATCCTGTACATGTTCTCGTTGCTGCACACCCAGTGACTAAGCTGGGAATATGTCCCCAGAAGAGAAGGTTAAAAAATGCCCCTCAGAGATGTGGCTGCCCCACTGGCTGTGTCCCAGTATGTCCCAAGTCACACTTGCTCAGCCAGCAGTGCCTGCTTCCTTCTCCATCCAACCACCTTCTGCCCAAAATGTCCAAGCATTCTCCAACAAAGCCAAGGTACCACAGAAATCACCAGCAATGGGGAAAAATAATGGGACATCAGGCTTGTGCATAATCAAAGGAAAAGCCCAGCATGTTGCTGCCTAAATGCAGATTTTAGCAGCCAGGATGTCTCAAGGCTGTGTGGCACTTGAAGCTGTCAGTTTGGGAAGTGGCAGTCTGGCTCCCTTCAATCAGGCTGCACTGCACAGCACACACTGAGTGGCAGCAGAATTTAACTCCTCCTAAGAGGGTCAGAGTGACAGTGGCTACAAAATCATTAACAAGCCAGAAAACCTGAGGTATGCAAGTCAGGATTATACTGAAGGGGTTGGGGCCAGGAGAAGATGGGAATACAATGTTGGCTCAAGAAGCCTTGCACACAGAGCAGGAGAACCATTTAGCCAGGGTGAATTTGCAGAGTTAATAATATAAAAAAGCCAAGTGCTGGAGGAGTAGAGTTGGGGTTGCAGGGGCACACTGGACTCACTGTGACATGTTTCATCTCTGAGAACAGGATCCTGTTGGGGATCTCCACCATGTTGTCGTGGAGGAACTTGCGCCGTTCACACAGGGGCCTAGAGCAGGGCACGGACAGTGAGGGACAAGCAGCAATCCCAACAGGAACACTGAGAAAAGCTGTTAAAGGCATTAAACCACTCATCCCAGAGAGCTCCAGAGAGGACTAGTTCTTACTTTCCTCCAGGAAGTGATAGGATGGAAATTCCAATGTTAACAGTGTGTTTAGAGGATGTGAGATGAGCAGCTGAGATTCAGCTAATCCCAGTGCTTTGGAGAGCAAGAGGAGCTCCACAGAAAAACTCCTTGGCACAGCAAGGTCCCTCCCACGCTGCCCTGATTTCCCAGTGAGTGGCCAGTCTGACAGCCCAGGTGAACTGGTCTGCCTGCATTAGTGGGGCTTCCCAGCCCAGGTTTTCCAGTTCATCCCAGGAAACCAGCCCAGCCACTGTCCCCTGGCAGCCACACCTGTCCATCAGGCTGACGTTGTTGAAGTAGATGCAGTCAAACACAAACAGGCAAACGTTGGCATCCTGGAAAGCAGCTTTCTGAAATACAATTAACAGGATTCTGCAGTCACAGCAAACAGTTTTAGCAAAGTAATAAAGGGATGGATTTTTATCTCTGTAATATTTTAGGTATCATTAAGCTTATGCCTCTTCTAAAAGAATCATTCTGAGAATTCGGATTTACACTGAATGTGTCCAAGCACAAGCTAAGAACACAAAAAATGTTCATTTGCTAGCAATGGAAAATAATGCTAAAAATATTAATGGTTTTGGGCAATGCAACATCTGTCACTACTGCTGCAAAAAACCCACCACATTTCTACACACAGCAGATTAATGGCTACTTTTAAGTTAAGCACTTATAGTTTAATTTTCATATTCCTGTCCTCTTCCTCACCCCCATTCAGTCTAGACACAAGCACTACATAACATTTGCATGGAATAATCACTGCATCCCTGTGGTCCCCCAGGCTGCCATACATTGCTCAAGCCATGAGAAACAACGACAGAATTGTAAGGTTTTCCAAATATTTTTTTAGTATTATTGAAATTAAGTTCTGTTAATGTCCTGCCAGGGAACAGGTTAATATCAAATCTACTGTATTAGAGCAGTAGCTTTTCAATATCAGCCTTCTCAATAATCTTATTTTTTTCCCCCAGATGCTCTAACAAGCACCAGAGCTCTGAAATTATCCTGTGACAACAGATTGTGTTTAAGTCAGCAGTGTAATAGCCTCCAAACACAAAAAACATTTTTATTTAATTTTTTTTTACCTTGTGCACACCAAGAGTCCCAAAAGGAAGTGGCTTGCCAGTTTTATTGTCAATCAGGAGAACTTCTGAATCCAGAATCATACTTTGCCCACCAGGGAAAGCCTGGGGGATGAAATCCTTAAAATGGGCTACCTTGGGAAAAGAAAAAAAAAAAAAAAGAAAGAAAAATAACTAGCTGAAGAGAGGGATTGAGGGATTCAGTCCAATGCAGGTGTTTTTCCACAAGTATATGAGGCACATCTGCACTTCTATGGTACCCACAGCAGTCTACAAACAGAAAAATGAGGCTTTAATGAACAGAACCAAGTCACCCAGCTGGCAGCAAGGCTCCCAAAATGCAGGGCAAAGAGAGGATTCTACAGCAGACAGATGAAATTTAATTCCGAGCTCTTAACGTGCACCAGAATTAAATTATTAGTTTTAAGTGCTGCTTTTCCACATTCTACACACCTATATAAATTAGGAATGAGAAGAAATCCTCCTTGCCTATAGAAGGAAACTATTGGGATTGCAGAGGAGCTGGCACAGGGGGTGAGGCAGTGCCCAGGTGCTTACTTTGTGGGGGAGCACAGGCTTGAGGCTCCTGCTGAAGTAGCTGAAGTGGTCGCCGTTCTTGTGCACCTGCACGCGCTCGCCGTCGTACTTGATCTCGGCGTACATGCCGTTGGGACACTTCTTCATGGCGTACTCGATGGACTTGCAGGCCTCGGCCTGGGGGACAGCGGGGCCAAAACCCAGGTGACACGTGGAACATAAAGCTACTCTTACCTAAGCTCATGAATGAGCTGCAATGAACCCCCTTGTAGAGCTTTTTGTCCAGAACCTCTGTTAGCGAGTCCAAGTTTGCCTTAATTATTCACTTACTAATATCTGCATACGCCCAGATAATTACAGCTTTTCAGTGCTTATCCCCTCCAAATGCTTTAAAATGTGCACTGTGCCTTCTGTAGGAGTGTGCTCAGCCCAGAAGTAAATATTTAACTCTGCTTTGTTCACACAAAAAGCCAGACTTATTTGAATCTCTAATCCACTGGAAAGTTTACACTCTTTCCAGAGAAAGGATCAACTTCTGCAATGACAGCAAACAAATATTAAAGTCTGACAGCAAGGCAAGGTTTTAGCTTGGCAGTGGCACTAAAGGTGCATGTACTGAGTATATCAAATACTTGACCTGGTGGTAGGAGATGCTTTCTAAACTGGCATTAAACACCCCTAAGCCCTGCAGAGCCAGCCCACACTGCACAGCTGCTGCCCTGGCTCCTGACCCTCCCAGCTGGGAGTCTCTGTCCATGCCTGGCTGCCAGGAGGGGCCCAACCTACCAGCATGGGCTGCACTGGGGTCATGAGTGAGGCCTGCACGCTCAGGGTCCTCTTGAGCCCTGGCACCTTCTCAGCCTCCTGCTGGTTCTGCAGCACCCGCTCCACCACGTCCTGCAGGTTCCGCGAGGCCTTGAACGCCTCGTAGGCGTTGGGATCCAGAGCATCCAACCTGCAAGGCATGGAGAGAGGGGGAACATGGATCAGCCTCAGCGCTGCTGCTGCCTCAGGAAATGAGCACTTCTGGGTTCGTGTCACTTACACGTGCTTTGCTCCAGCATTCATTTTCAAGTCATGCTTAATTAGCCTGATGATGCACTTCAGGTCGTTGCCTGTACACCTGAAGAAGAGAAGATTCAGCAAAGGTGTGAGCTGAACTTTCCAGCTGAAAAGAAGAAAATCATCCATGTCTCTTTAAAAAAAGGCCCTTCCTTTGCAGAGGGTTTAACCAATCATGTTAATAGTGACACCTCAGAGACACAAGGGACTACCCAAAAAGCTTTCCAGCATCTTTATGCCAACATTAACTCTGCCTCAGTGTTGATGCACCTTGTAAAATTTACTTAATTAATGCATCAAGAGTAACTGATCAGAAAATCCTCAGCCTCAGATCAACATAAACTGAGCCAGACCAAAAATCTTTGTCTAAATTACTTGAAGGCTTTCCCCAACATGCTTAAGAACAGCAACTTAATTAACAGCTAAGCACCATTAGGGTGTCATTGCAAATCAGCTGTTAGATTGAAGTGTCCTGACAGGCAGGGACAAGTTCTCTCACATGAACAAGAGCCATAAATGCTCTCCATTGCTGTCAAGGTGTCTCAATCACACCACTAACAGCAGCTTACAGATGCTAATTAAGTTCAGTCTCAGTGGCTCATGATTCATTTTTCATCCACTCCAGCTTGTAGAGAACCACTCCAGTGTTTGGGCAAACCTTCAGAGGCTGATTCCTTCCCTCACCTGCGACTGATCTGCTGCAGGACACTCTGCTGGTCATCCTCCTTGGTGAGCTTGGACAGCTGGATGAGGAACTCATCGACCTCCTGGATGGTCAGGAGGCTCTTGGGTGCTGGAGGACACGTCTTGCTCTGCTCGAAGAAGATCCGGATGGTCTCAGAAACATCTCCCTGTCTCCAAAAACAAAACCAGCGTGTGGATGAGAGGCATGGCCAGAGAATGGCGGTGCCACTGGGGATTCTGCATGGTTCCAGTGAGGATAAAGGACAGGAGTGATGCTGGGATTGCACGAAGAAATTGGAATCAAACACTTAAGGAAGCTGCCACGACACATAAAGCTGCTCAGCTGTTTAATTTGCCAAGAAAGGTAATTAAGAGTACCAGCATCATCTCATGGCTCTATTTTTCACTGCTGCAGCAGCACAGACCCTTTATTTCCTCAGGATGAATCCACTTGTAAATCCAAGGATGTGGGACAGGCTAGTGATGTCACTAGAAGGCAGTACACAGCAAGGCAATGAACAGAGATGAAAAAATTACCTTTATTATCTAATTCAGCCCATTCCTGCACCTTGCAGTGAATCACAGGGTGCACAGTCAATCACCAGCTCCTGTGCACAGGGACTCAGTGCACAACTGAGCACCTGCAATTGCAGCAGCTTAATTGTATTAACCAACTGCAGCTGCCAGTGACAGGTCTGTTAATTGAATCTCAGGTTTTGATATGTGATGGTACAAAAAGAGTAATATAACTCAGTTCTGTAGGAATGTGCAAGGCAAAGGAGTTTAGACAAACAGATGCAGCCCACCTCGCCTAGACAATTTTAGTCTTGCTTTCTAAAGCTTTGCCAGGTGAATTCTTATCCTGCTTTCCATTCAAACATGATTTTCTACAGGGTCCAGATGGCAGAAAATGCTATGAAAACTGCTAAAGCCAAGGAAAACCAAAATAAATCACCAGCTCCCATTCTAACAGTCAAGCTAAGGAGTAAAATACCTAAACCATTACAGAATTTCCATAAGCAAAGAGCTGAACAGCAGAAATTGAGAGAGCTGCTGTCTGCACTCACCTGCTCCAGGTCCCGGACCATTTCTTCCTGGTTGCAGTTAAAAATTCTGCTGAACAGCTTTACAATCTGCTTATCATTCAAGTTGTAAACTATTTTAATGACACCTGGTAACAGCATCTTAATGGTCAGGTATACATCACCATGAAAACCATCTGAAAAAAAAAAAAAAAGCACATTATAACCCAGAAAAACCATCTAAAAAAAAAAAAAAAAAAAGCACATTATATCAGTGAGGATTTATTTTCATGTGCAGGCTCTGGTTGGTTGTGTTCATTTGCATAATCCTGGGGAAAAAACCCACAATTGGAGCTTGGAATTTGTAGGGAAAATAGCCAAAATTTGCCTCTAAATTTGGCATCTACTGAGAAATTTTTGTCTGAATATGGTATTTGTAGAGTTCAAAAATTCAGAAATCAATCAGAAATCACCACAGCACAAGGCTGGAACCACACAACAATCAGATTTGAATTTCCCCTTTCCTTTTGAGACCAGCCTTTAAAGCTGATCCTGAGGGAGCAGAGAATTCCCAGCTGGAGCCATACCTCCTGCAGATCCCTTCCTGAGGAAGTCCTGGATGATCTGAGTTTTCACGTTGTAGCTTGGCTTGTCGGCCACCATGGCGCAGAGCTTGCGGAACTCCCGCAGCAGGCAGTCCTTGTGCTTGGGATCACACCTGGCTGCAGACAGGCTGGGCCTCTGCGCAGGGGCCTCTTCTGAGTTCTTCGGCTTGGCTGCATCAGACACATCACAAGTTGTTTTTGTAACCACATGGAGCAAATGTTGAAGTTACCTCTGCCTGACAAGGTGGGAACGATCCCAGCGTGCTGGCAAAGTTTCAGAGCTAAAATTTAGGACTTTTATAAAAACCTTCCAACTATTTTTACTCTTCACATCACAACAGAATTTCCTAGATCTTAATTCTACCAGAAAAATATGACTACACCATAGTGAAAATGAATTTCTCCTCCTAGATGCCTCTGCTTTATCAATTTTTTTTCTACTTTATAGGCTTTTGCCCTTGAAAGCAAGACATTTGCCTAAGGTAATTTCTAAAATCCCCTTTTGTCTCCTAACACCAATCCCCTACAGGAGCTGATGTCTTTGGCTGTGTTGTGGCTCTGGGCAGTCTGGAGCTCCAGGTGGGTGTCAGGTCAGTCAGAGCTCACAGATGGACTGTCCTGCAGGCAGCTGCTCCTCAGGACAAGTTTTCCTCTCCATGAACACAACTGAGAATCCCTCAGCAGTTTTTTCCAGATTTTGAGCTCCACATGGGATAACTTTAGCCTACACCTTCAGTTTGGCTGGAATGAGCCAATGGATGTAGGGATGGAATCAGCCTGACAATGTGGATCACGGCAGAACCTCTGTTTTCTTGGGAAAACTGGAAATCCAAACATCTTTCAAGGTGTTCTTTCAAGACTGACAGCCTAAGGAAAGCACTGACAGCTTCTGACAAACCAGAATTAAAAACCCCTAAATCATCTACAGATAAAAACCTACTGATCTGAGCCAAGCTAAAACACCTCTTGATGTTGAGATTAAAACAAAATGATTTCCCAGAACCAGTTTCTTAATTCTTACCAGAGAATCCAGAGAACTTCTTTGGTGGATCTTTTGTGGTCAGCTGTCCTGTGGGAGTGAGTTTTGCCTGCACTATCACCTTTTTCTTCGGGGTACCTCCAGTCTTGGAATTGGCTTCTGGAAAGCAGAAAGGTTCAAAGAGACAGTCAGGAATAATCTCATACATCCCTCACCATCGTATGTAGCTCACAAAGCAAAAAGCCTTAAAAGAAGTGGGAATTGGACAAGAAAAAAAACCCCAGATGTTTTTCAGGTAACAATTTAGTAAAGATCACAGAAAAAGGTGGAAATGGAAAATAACTGATGCTTCCTCATGGGTTTTATTTGCCCTTGAGTTAAATCATCTAGGCCTTGTCCACAATCAGTTGTGACAAATGAATCAAGGAGTGTCACCGTAGAAGTGACCATTTCTTCCCTTTCCTGCAGGGCTGAGACAGGGATTGGAGCAGCACCACACACTTTGTCCCTAAGCCACACAAATAAATCCATGAGGATTTCATGACAAAGGCAAAGCTGGGTGACAACCTCTGGCATAACTTGAAAATAAGGAGAAAAGTGACCCTGCCTCGTGCCTCACCTGAGATGTACTTGTTGATTGTTTCTTTCTCCTCATCCTGCAGCTCTTCCCACCCCTCCAAGTCTGTGATGTCTTCGATTTTCTTGGTGGTGGCCCGGGCCTTGTCCAGCTTCTCAAAGATGCACTTGACATGGTACCACTCCTTCATGTCCCCTCCGGACTCGGTGAAAGGATTGGGAACAATCTTCCCAATGCGGACCATCCCCTTCACGATCTTCTCCTTGCACTTCTTGCATCCCGCGGTGCCTCGCTTGGCATAGTCCACGCAGTACCGCTGCTCCGCCATGTCCCCGGCAGCCGCGCAGGCCGAGCGCAGCCAGCCGCCCACCAGCAGGGACAGGGGAAACGCGGCAGCACGGCGCTGCTGCGGGGATGGCACACGGACGGGCTGCAACAGCAGCTGGCACCAGCACCCGGGGCTGACTCCGGCAGAGCGGGAGAACAGCCTGGCCAAGGGGAGCAGCGGGTGAGAGCAGAAGAGCGCCGTGCCCCTGCCGAGAGCGCGGGCAGCGTGTGACAGCGTCCTGCCGCCCGTGGGCATCCAGTCCGTGCTGAGCGTGCTGCGAGCGACACAGGGACACTGAGCACCCTCTGCCCGCCGGGACACCCTGGTGGCCCCAGTCCCCAGCCCGGCACCCGCGCCGCAGCGGCCTCACCGCCCCCGCTCCGCTGCCCCGCACCCCGAGCCCTCACGGCCCCTCCTCGCTCCCAGGCCCTCTCCCCAGCCTCGCCCCGAGGCCGCTTTCCCGCGCTGCCCGCCCCGGCCCAACCACAGGCTCCCGCCGCCGCTGCAGGCCCCAGGCCGCCCCCTCCGCCGCTCACCGAGCTCCTCACGGTGCCGCCATCCCGGCCACTGCCCCGTCCGGACCACCGGGACCCCTCCAGCCCCTCAGGCCCGGGCCGCCGCCTCAGCCGCCGCCGGGACACGAGCGCGCCAGCCCGGCTTCCGTAGAGCCACGCGCGCGCGCGCGCGGCGCACTGGGCCCCGCCCCTTCCTGCCCGAACAGCTGCGGAGGGGGCGGGCGGGCGCAGGCCACGCCCCCTAGGGTCGTCTAGCCCCACCCCCCAGCACGCGCCGGGAGCGTTTTCCCGCCTCGTGCGCGGCTGAGGCGGCACCGGGAGCGCGCCCGGGGCCAGGGAGGGTCCGTACCTGAGGCGGCACCGGATCCGTGCCTGAGGCCAGGGAGGGTCCGTGCCTGAGGCGGCACCGGATCCGTGCCCTGAGGTGGCACCGGGACGGCAGCTGGGGCGAGGGAGGGTCCGTGCCCTGAGACGGCACCGGGTTCGTGCCTTGGCGCGGGACCGGGACCAGAGGTGGCACCGGGTCCTCGCCCTGGGACAATGGAAAGTTCCTCCTCCATGAGCCGATGGAGGGACTGTGCCCTGCGGGACAGCGCCTGTTCTGTGCCATGGGGCCATGGGGGTTCTGCACCCTGAGGCCATGGAGGGTCTCTGCCCTCAGGCAGCCCCCGGTCTGTGTCCTGAGGCGATGGCTGGTCCCCACCGCAGGGGTGGCTCCACTGCAGCAGCGTGCCCTGCCCTGAGGTGATGATGTATTCCCGACCTCCCCAAGTTGGCTTTTCCAGAGCACTGCACAAGCTGAGGCAGGTGTGAGGGGTGCCCTGCTCGTGGCTGAACCACACTGGCTCACCAGGAGTGCTGTGCTGCGTTAACACAGCTTTGAGGTGCTGTTGGATCACCTGCCCGTAGAAACGGTCCCTCCAAGAGCTGTAACACTGTTTGTGCACTGAGCCGCTGCCTTATCCCCAGCCTCATGAAGCTGCCCCTTCAGGATTGTGCCATGTTGGTGCAGGTTTGAGATGCAGCCATGTCACCTGGGCCCTCAGTACCTGCACAGGCCTGAAGTGCTGCCCTATAACCTGCCGAAATTGTCCTTTGCACTGTGTTTGTGTGGGTTTGAGGTGCTGCTGTACCCCCCAGGCTCCTGAGGACAGCCCTTCATCCCAGTACAGGTAACACACACCTGCAGTCCAGCTGCTGGCTCTCTGCTGGTGGCAGCCACCCCTGTTCCTCTGATGGAAATGCTGTTGTGCTGTGCCAGGAGGCTGCTGAGGAGGCTGGAATGGATGCAGTACACAGCTCCACTGGATTGCTGCCTTCAGCCATGGAAAGGATGCTGTGTGGGTTGACATGGCCAAGTCTCTGACCTGCTTTGCTGTATCTCAAAGGCAGAGTATGAGAAATAAGGTACAGAATTTGCTTCCCCAGCCACATATCTGTCTTTTTGTTGGCCTCCAGCTGGTTGCAAAGCAAGCTACAGGCAGTCTTCTCTTCTTCCCAGCACATCAAACAAACCACACTGTTTGGAGCTGGGAGTGTAACAATTGTAGCTGGTCACAAAACTGGGATGAAATGTGACACAGGCATTTCTGATCACTGGGATCTGGCTGTGAACACAGAGTCTGCATTCATTTGCAATATTTTACACTGCAATGTTTACTCACAGAAAGGCATTAATTCAATCCATGATCTCAGAATGGAAATGCACCTTCCTGTCCCTCATGGCCCAGGAGTGAAGGAAACCCCAAAACCAAAGAGAGAAACAATCTCCCCCAGCCAAATCCAACTGGGAGCTTTGAGTCACAGAAGAGGAATTGCAGAAGGATTCAGAGAGTTTTTCCTGCTATGAACTTTATGTGGAAGGCACCCAGACCACCACCATGCTCCAGATTTTTGGCTGAGTGCATTCAGCTCCAAAACCATGCATTTGGCCAACTTAGATTAAAATTTTAATGTGTGAGTTTAATGTGATTTGATTTTTAGTAGTTCAGATCGCTTTGAGAAATGATTTACAGAACCAGCAGTGACTGGGTGCAAGAGTTTGTATGAACACTGGGATTTTAGAGGGGAAGAGAACAAAACCCAGGTAGAGATGAGGTGTTCAGGTGCTGTGATGTGCAGCGTTCAAGAGCTTGCTGGGAGCACAGAGTTCATGGCACCATGGTGAGATTCACTGTGAGCCTGGTAAAAGGAATGGAAAGGCAAAGGCTGACACTGCAGCACATCATGATCAGGTTTAAATAATATATAATAAATTATAATATATAATAAATAAGGCATCTGAGCAACCTGGCAGTGGTGGGATCTGCTGTCCTAACTGTCTAAAAGTCAGCTAAATGAGCTAAACTCATTTTAGCAAATGACTAAAGGCAGAGCCTTCAGACTAAAGGCTGCCTTCAGTCAGCAGAGAAACATTTCAGAGGCCTCAGTGAGGGTGAGATGAATTGCTCCTGGCTCTTTTCAGCCTGCAGGGGTTTGGATGGCAGCAGGGACAGGAGGGGAGTCGGAGGCTGCCCCTCTGCAGAGTGCTGCAGGGACTGGAGATTGATGGCCTGGCAGTGAGAGATGCAGCGAGCACAGGCAGGTGGCAGAAGGCTGCCACGAGAAACTGGGAGTTTTAGATAAATTTCCTCTCTGAGAAACACACACAACTGCTGTTTGGTTGTTTTGGAGAGGCCTGGGAACGACAGCAGCAAAGCTGGTGCACTCTTAATGCCAGCTCTCCTCCTCTTGAGCAGAAGGTGAAGACTCTGCAGCCCAGAGCATTAATTCTGCTGATTTTCTACTGTGGCTCTAAAGGAATTGGTGGAAAGCTGAAACTTGCTTCTTCATAGAATCACAGAATGGTTTGGGTTGGAGAGGACCTTAAAGCTCACCCAGTTCTACCCCCTTCCACTATCCCAGGCTGCTCCAAGCCCTGTCCAACCCAGCCTGGAATGCTTCCAGGGATGGGGCAGCCACAGCTTCTGTGGGCACCCTGTGCCAGGGCCTCCCCACCCTCACAGGGAACAATTTCTTCCAATATCTGCTGTAAATCTACCCTCTTTCAGTTTGATCTTGTAGTCTTTTTTTGTGGCTAACAGCTCTGAGATGGCATTAAGAAGTGCTAAGAAAGTTTCAAGTGGTCTATCAGGCCCTGATTTTGGTCACTGCTCCTAAATGTTCCCTGCAAGCACTTTCTTCCCCTGAAATTGCAATGTGAATCCACTGTTCTTATTGTGGGTGGGAAGGTTTGCAAGGGGAATAATTAAAATTACTTTGGGTTTTAGAGTCTTGTTGAAATAAACTCCTCCAGCTCCCCCTTTGGCCGGATGTACCTTCAAACAGCTGTGAGTAGAACAATAAATCCAGTTAATATATCCACAAAACCACAGGACACTGAGTTCACTGAGGGAAAACCAGGAGACAAATCCCTGCTGCTTAGCAAAGAATCAGGGAGAAATCAGAGCTGGAGTCTCCCTAGGTAGCAAATACTGGAATTGCTGAGCTGAGCCTCTTAACATAATGTGCTCTCATTGTAAAAGGCAGCAGTGACAGAGCAGCAGAGAGGCCTCCAGGAAAGCAGAACTCTGTTTAAAGTACTTCATTCCACTAATACCAAGAAGATAATGCCCAAAAAGTCAGATTTAAATGTTTTAGTCTGTCCTTGCTTAAGCCAAGTGGCCATCAGGAGTTCTGTCAGGAATTAAGATACATGTGAAAGCAAAATAATGGTCTCAAGTTTTGCTTTTAGGGTTTTTCCTCAGTGTTAAGAAGCAAAAAACCAAATGTAGCTTCATCTTAAACTAGGGTTGAAAATAGTTCATAAAAAAAGGTTCACCTTGTCCACATCTTTCAGGGATATCTTAAATTAATGGAGTTTGAACTAAAATTAAAGTTTCCTTGCAAGACTTCTGTCAGAGTTATATTCCAATGGATCCAATCTTCTTGGTATTGAGAAAATGTCTGGAATCTCACTAAAATCAAATAAAAGGAGGGAGATATTTAGAATTTTAATAACCCCAATGAACAAATATATCTCCCTCTCTGGCTGCTAAAGAAGATACTGAATCTGTACATGTGGTTTTATTAAAATACAAGCGATAAGAGAAATGGAAAAGATTATAAGAAACAGACATATAGACACCAAATACATTTGGCAAAAAGGGAAGGCATGCCAGTTAAATAACAGATCAAGAAGCCATGTAAAATGGATTTGCAGAGCTCAGTATTAGTCACTTATTTGCATTTATGTTCATTGGTAAGTCTGACTTTAGGAAGGGCTTGGAAAGGAAAAGCTCCATGGTCCGGTCTGAAGGGATTTGCATTGTTTTCCTTGGAGAAGTGGCTTGCAAGGCTTCCTTCTGCCTTGTGTGGGGGTGAAAAGTGGAAGCCGGGTATAACAGGAGTGAAATCTCTCACAAGCCTCGTTCTGCTCCCTCAGTTTGGTGGGGAAAGGGGAGAATATAATCTGTTGTCAGTTTAAAAAATAATTTGCTGTTCAGGTCCCAGCTCTGGGAACAGTAAGAGGGACTGGATGTGATCTAAGGTGTAACAGTGAAAATTTGAAGAATTTCAGAGGAACAGCTGTTCCCTGCTGCAGGACACGGACTAGGTGTTCCCGAAGAGATTCACCTTTCCTTCCCTCCTGTTCTGTTCTGCAGGCCCTGCCGTGATTCAGCGCCTGTGACACAGAGCCACGAAGCTCCTCTGCATCCCTGCTCCCACTGCAGTGACATCCCTGCCTAGGGCAGTGACAAAAAGATGACAATGAATGTGGTGTTATCCTAAAATTGGTCTGTGCAGCCCTCTGTGGAGGAGACAGTTTTGGAATGTGAACTTTGTCCTTTAATCCAAACATAGCAAAAGTCTGTCTCTGCCCTCCCTCTCACCACATCTCAGCTGTCTTTTTGAGGGAAATTTTTGACATTTGGTACATGGACATTAGGAATATCAGAGTGCAGAAAAACAAATGGGAAATTTGTCATTTCTAGTGCAGATTGCCCAAGGAGTCATTTAACAGCCACCAAAATAAAAATGTGTCAGATATTTCCAAAGGCACTGAGGAGATGCTCATGCTCATTTGCTATTAATACTAATGAGAAGTGAGTGTCCAAATCACTTGGACAGGTTTTGGAAAATCTCAGCTAGATACATGTCTTCCTGGAGGAAATTACATTTGACAGGAGGCTTCTGATGCAGGGAGAGGGAGGGCATTGGAGGCCACGCTCTGAATTCATTCTATTTCAGTTCAGAAATCTGCCAAACGTGTGTTAGACACAGAGCTGGTTCCTCCACCTCTATTCTGCTGGCACCTAATAGAATATCCTTTATTTTTCTGCTTGCTGCATATGCTGTTAAATTAGATAGAGGTATTTGCAAGGTGAATGACAAGTGTAATTGGCTATAAATGCTCCATTTAGAGAGATTGCAAACTATGTTTAAGTTACACCCAAGTGCACCTGTACTTGAGATGCAAAGTCATTCAGCTCCCACAGCACCTTCATTATAACCATACTTCATCCTCCCACACAAATAGGTTCTCAGGAAAATAATTTCTCCCCAAATGTACATCTGCTGCGAATTATCCTGGCATCATTACACATGCCAGGGTAGTGAACACAAATCTCATCCTCTGGGGTGGTGCTGATTGAAAGATGACACCTAATTTTGGGAAACAAAGGAAATTTAAAATAAAAGCTTGGCAGATATTTTTTGGGGGAGTTTGTTTCAGAGCATTTCCCAAATTAATTTGTCATTTCTGCTTGCCGGGAGAGGACTTTTTTCAAAATTTTAATTGAAAATTTTAACTGTGAATACTTTAGAATGAAATTGAAACCACAGTTGATTTTTTTTAAGTGACCTTGTCAGGCAATGACTGTTGCTAAAACCAGAGACCAATTCTGAAATTATTTTGGATGTTTTTGAGACATCCAAAATAATTTCAGAAAATCACCAATGTCTTCAAGACAGACTGTAAAAGGGTTTGTATTTTTTTTTTTTTGGAAAGTCTTCAAGGCCATTAAAAGGCTATTTTTAAACAGCATTTTATTAAAACACTTTCAGTCCTGCAGAGGAACACTTGTGACTAGGAAGAAAATGATGCAATTAACTGGTACCTACCTTGCATTGTCCCCTCGGATCTGGGCTTGCTTGTGGGGTCCAAATCTCTGTTTATTCTCTTAACAGCCAGGAGCCTTGCAGGCTTCAAATTCCCAGTTTCTCTTCTCTGTTTATTCCTTGTTCTAAGTGGCAGCTGGGTATGACTGGAGAACAGACAGGGCCGAGCAGCTTTAACTTTTTTTTGTGTCCCAGAGAATCTCTGTTCTTCAGTACAAAGCAGTCCCAGGCTGCTGTGCACTTTCCCCAGGTTCTTTCAAGCCACATCTGTCATATCTGCACTCCACAGCTGCTCTGGCCTGGTGTCACACATCCAAAGTGAAATGAAAGAAACTCCTCAACAAATCCAATATCGGTTGTGCCCTGCTGCCTGCGGTGTGGGGCTGAGCTGTGCCTGATTGCAGATCTAATCTCACCCCAATACCTGAGGAGCAATAATGACACTGCTCCATTTGCTCCTGCCCAGGGAAGCTGAGGGATCTTTTTAGCTGAATGAAATATTAACTAAATTAAATATTAGCACTTCTTGGGCTTTCCACAGCCCAAGACCATGTTTTGGAAGGCAAATGGAAATGCAGTTACATGGTGACTTCTGCAGACCCCAGCTCTTGGCCTGGGCTCTTCAGCACATTCAGGAGTTGTCATCTCTGGGTTTTAACAGAGCTCAGGAGGCACAGAAAAACCTCTGCTTGGAGGGAAATTCTGCTTTTTAATGTCACAGGACCTTTCTTACTTTAGTGCTAAACTGTGTTATTTCTCTTTGAATCTTCCCTGAAGTAGTTCTGTGATGTTCCCCATTGCTGTGCTGAGGGCTGGATGTGTAATTAGTGACTTGTATGACTCCCAAAAGCTGCAGACTAAACCTTAATCCAACCTTCACGTTGATCACCCTGCCACATCACTTGAAAGCACTTATGATCAAGGAACTGCAATCCTCTGAGCCAATTCCACATTGGAGATGACTTTTATTGGGGAGACTGGATGTTAAAAAAAAATTAAACCGGTCCTCATTAGAAACTGGAGACGTAAAAGGCTCCGGAGCCCGCCTGTGAGTGCCACTGCAGAGCTGTTTATGCAGCTATTTATGCAGGGAATAGCTCCCCTGGGATGGGCTATTTGCTGTTGCTTCTGCTCAAAGACATGCCAGTGCTGGAACCAGGGCTTTGGGTTCCTGCAGGAGCCAGTCCTAATGATGGCAAAGTGCTGCCTTTCCCTCTCTGGAGGGTGCAGGGGTTGTCACATCGCCTCTGCCTCACCCGTGTCGCCCTGGGGCATTGGAAATGGGATATAAACAAAGCCAAAGTGAATGCAGAACCTCTGACCTATCTGCAAATGTTTCTTCTGGGGCTATTTGTTTCTGTAATTCCTCAGAGCACTTGGGGGAGGCCGATTTATTGCTGCCTGGGTTATCTTAGCCCTGTCCTTTCAGTGAAATGGAGCTCCTTTTTCTTTCTGAAGGGTTTTGGGGATCAGCTTCTGTGTGTCTCCAGCCAAATCACCTCACATTCACTCCATTGCTGTCAGGACCACCAGGTCCTTCCCTGCAGGGGGAAAAATCAGTGCCCAGCCTGTCCCTGTCCACCAGGTGCAGCTGTTCCAAGCAGAGGGGCTTTGCTGAACTCAGGAGGTTCCTGCTGGCCCCTTTCTCCAGAGAATTGAGGCCCCTTGGCAAAACCCAGCCTAGCCTTCCCTTCCCTTCCCTTCTTCTCGTTGCAATGCACATGAATGAAAACAGCAGCCCACTGAAACAAATACATTTAAAACACCTTTTTAAAGAGCTTTTGTGCCTTGGTTGGCATCTGCTGTTGGTGTTTTGGGGAACCATCCCCTCCACACGCAGGGTCACATTTCCTGTCTGACCCACCTGCTGCAGGTGAAACCCAATTAACCCAATTAAGGGCCTCACGCTGTTCTAAACACCACAAGCAGCTCTGCTGGCTCTTTGCCTGGAGAGAGGGGTGTGGTTGTGCTCAGGGTCAGAACTGGGAGTTCTGTTCCTGAAGGTATTTACCCTTAGGATGGGAATGCCGGGTAGTGTTGTGGTGGAACCACGCCTGTCTGATCAGTGAGTTTTCTCTAAGCCAGCTCTAATTGTCTTATCTAGAGCAGGATCTTTCCCTCCTCACTTCCAGGGGTATTTTTAGACTAGTTGGTAAGTCAGTGCTATGCCAGGACCCCAGAAAAGCTCTTGGCTTGGAAAGCCTCGAGGGAAGGGGGATGGGATCTGCCTTATGAAGGGCTGACAGTTCTGCTGAGGTGCCTGGATCTATTCCATACTAATGAGAGTTTCTGATCTGACTGAACTGCAACTTTGCTTAACTGCTGTCCTCTTTTGAAAACCTATGTGTTAAATTACAGAGAGACAATAGTTCCTAAAAGGCACTCCCCTAACCTTAGTTTCTTCACTAAATTGGATGAATCCAGTGAAATGTCTCTGAGAAACAAATCTTTTCTAAGCCTGTACTCTATTCTTCTTAACCTCTCTGCCCTAAACAATTTCTGAGACAAGATGAATGCCAGCCTGTGATGATCATTGTACATATATTCCACTTAAGCATTCACTTGGCTGATAGCCTGGAATAAGTCACTGTTGGGGGTTAAACAACTTCTGGGGCTATAGATGGGACCTCATTATGCAAAATGAGGAGAGTTATCATCGCTGGAAGCAGCTGTGCTCACTCCACAGAAAGTACCAGAACTGAGGTTACCTGCTGCTGGAACCTCTCAGCTGAAATCTGAAACAAGCGGGGTGACCTCTCTCCCACGGGGACCTTCCACACTTTGCCTTGGTTTTGCTAATTTAGGATACCATTTTCTGCTAGGAAACGCAGGAAAGGAAGGTTTCCACTCCCTGCAAGGATTATGTCGTTGCCTTGAGATGCTTTGAATTACAAATGCTGCCTTAAATCTGGTTGGGCCTAAGGCACTGCTGAGAGCCACACCAAGGCTTTGACAAACCTTTCAAATCAGAGGCTTCCCATTTGAATTTCAGATGTGCCCAAGGCTCTGGAGCACCAGAAGGCAGCGCATCAACACGTGAGGTGAATGAGCCTGCCTTTGTACTTCTCTGGGATAACCAGCATGGCTGTTTCCCTAGGAGTGTGTTCCCAAAGTGAGCTCCACCTCCCAGTGTACTCTCCATTACCTGGTATAATTGAACCAGCTTTGGAAACTCCCATCTCTTTTAGGAGTGTTCTGAACTGAAACTTTCTTTGGTTTCAGGATCCAGGGCTTTAGCAGACCCTGCTATGGGCTGTCAACAAAGACTTGGCTGGGAAATAACAGAACCAAGAAAATCAACAAAAAGCAGTTGTTCTATTAATTTATTAAATAATCTTACTAGATTTTTTTTTCTGATAAGAAGTTCCTTTCCAAAGGCAGATAAAAAGTGTGCCTAGCCAAGTTCATCCTCAAGTGGGACTGGGAGAGAAATCTGGGTAGTTGGTTTGGACTTCCACAGTGAGGGGGAGCTGCTTTGTCATGTTCCAAGAACCAAAAAATGATTAAAGATTCTAAACTTTTATGCTGCATATTTAAGTGTCTGTGTCCTAGAAAAATCACTAAACCAAGTAATTTCTTTTTGCACCCATTTGGAATGCTGAGGTCTACAGGCTGGATTTTGAAATCTCAGTGAAATGCATAAAGTCAGCTTAGATTAAGAATTTAACTCACCTGCACTGCGAGCTTAGAGTTGGCTGGGATGAATAATGAAATGATGGGATCACTCTTCCCACACAACAAGTGACACTCTCATGTCTGTGCTTGGAATTCAAAGTGGAATGGGAAACTTTGGAAAAGGAAAAAAGGAAACTTTTTTAGCTGAGCTTTGGTCTGCTCTGACTCTCTGCATTTCTCTGTGAGCTGTCTTCCTTCTGAATTAATTTGAATTCCCAGCAGATCTCCAAGCTGGTGGAGTTGTGGCATCTTGGGCTTGCTTTCAGATATCCACATGTTGGATTTAGTAATTTTCTGACCCAGAGATGGGGCAACTGAGAGGTGTTTTAAAAACTTTTATTCTATTTTCAGTCTCATGTGAAGGGTGAGACAATACAGATGTTATAATTCACACTATCACAATCAAAAGCTATTTTTAAATTACCATACATTATAAGCATTTCTTGGCCTGTCAGCTTTAGCCACACCATGCTGTAGATGCCTTAAACCAATGATCTAAAGTTACCCCTCGTGGGTCCCACTACAGTGCCTCTTTCACAGTTCTATTTCGCCAAAGTATCCAGTCTGATTTGCAAGGCCATCCTTTGAAACTCGTTTCTAGCTCCATTTCTCTCTCTCCCACGTTGTGGTTACTGTGTTGGGCAGCTCCATCCCCCTCTGCATGCAGAGTGAGCCCTGAAAAGCCATCGACCAAATGCTTCCAAACACTGCCAGGCTCTCTCAGGACTGGCGTGGAGCAGAATGTCACTGTGTGCTCAGGGCTCTGCTCATAAACATGCTGAACTGTGTGCTGGAAATGGAGGATTCATTCTCTGATGGATTGCTCGCTCCCTGCATGTAAATAGAGACGTGGAGGGTGCTGCCAGGACCCTCCAAAGGCTTGGGTAATTTCAGGGATCTTTCCCTACAAATCCTGAGACTCTCCTGCAGATGGAGTGGCTGCCAGGGCTGTTCTGTTTTCCAGCCCCAATGGGATCCTTCTCCAAGTCCTCCTCAGCCTGTCCTTGCTTCAGGGCAAAACCCTGTTAGATCAAGGTGTCCTTTACCCTTTCAGGACCCTACAGAGGTTGCTATCCTGCTTCTCACCTGTCCCTGGAGCTGCTGCATAACTGAAATCATCAATTGTTCTTGCAAACTGTTCCCCCATTTCACTTTAATACTTCAAAGAATTACTGGGCCTCGTAATATTGATCTATTCACTTCCTATCCTTTTACAGCTGCCTATATAATTTCTGATCCTTAAATCTGACAACTGTGTCCCCAAGATGACTGTTCTTAACGTTTAAATGATTGCTACCTTCCATCAAAACAATCTAGCATTAAAACTGGAAATACAGTGCAAAAGCAATAAAATAGTGTGTCTATGGATTAATTTCTGACTACCCTCTCAGTATAAAACCAATGTCTGGAATATAACTTGATTTTAAACTAAAAGTAGATCAAAGCTCTCTAAGCACGAACAAGAAATCACCTGGAAATAGTGCAGCTACAAGGAAAAGTGCCCAAATTTTGTACATTTCATGTATCTGAAATGGCATTGAAAGAATTATTTCAGAAAGAAGGAGCTTTTATGTAGATATCAAAGACACAGAGGATTCCAAGAGTGCTAGAAAGAGCAATTAATGCACCAGGTTCTTCAGTAATTCCATTTCTTCTCTGTTGAGCAATACAGTGTGTAAACATTATTTTAAATTTTTTTAGTGGATCTGTGTTTCCGTGCTAAAGCATTGTATATAATTTGAAGATACAACTCCTATAAATGCAAAGAACATTTCCCAGCTCCCTCTCCTGCCTGCTCTGCAGACCACCAAAGAAACTACTAATGCAATTTTAATTTACAGCTCTACCTTTTTCTCAAGCTCTGGGACAAAGATTCCCTAAAGTGCTTTAGAACAGAGGTCAGGCTGCATTTCTGACAGAGCTGTGAGGAGTCTCTGCTCTGTAATATAAACCCCACGCTCTCCATCTCCACAGCCTAATCCAGCTGGAAGCTGCAGCTTTGGGAGGATGTGCACGTGGCAGCTGTGCACATCACATCTTCATAGGAGTGGTATATGCTTTGGAAAGCTGTGGAAACCCAGAGCACTGGGAATATTTCTCTGTCTGCTCTGGGGTGCCCTGACCCCCAGGGGAGCACTGACTTTGACCCTCATTCATGGAGAAAGTTTCCTAGACTTCAAGATAGACTGGAATCCACAAAAGTGTGAAATAGATTATAGAGAGTAGTGTAGGTGAATCACTTCTCATGGTGAGAAATTTAGGTTTTGGGATTTTTAGTATGCTGTGGATGGAAGCAAGATGGAGGGCACAGGGTGTTGTCCTGGGTTTCTTCTTCCTTCTTCTTCTTGGGTTTGGGTGGCATTTTGTAATTGGGCAGAAAAGTCCACATTGTGGGCTCTTTGGGATCAGTTATTGGGTTAAAAGGGAAATAATCTAGTGTCAGTTCTTAATTGGACAGTTTAGTCTTAAAAGACCTTGTAACAAGAGATTGTTGGCCATTTTGTGCCTTCTGATGAAAAGCTGAACTCACAGTAGTGAGGCTGTTTTACTGAAATGAAATAATAAACACTTGAGTCCCAACATGAACTACCATCTCAAGTGCCTTCAATCCAGACCCAGAGAACCCAACAGACAGCCAAATTTCCAATTTTCCCCTGTTGCCACATCCTTTTCCTGCAGAGCCATCCCTCCCACATGGGAGGTGCCGTAAACACCAGCCCGAGCTGCCTGTCAGGATAAGGAGCCCTGTGCCAGGGCTGTGCTCCATGCAAAATTCTCACAGCCTCTCTCCCTCCATCTATTAACAGCTGCAGCCTCTCCCAGCGCACTTCCCAGAGCTTCTGGCTTTTGGCTTGACATGTTTGTCCATTTCTTTGTTAGCTCACCCTGCAGAGATGCCCTGATCCAGCCTTGGCTGTTTGCTCAGGCTTCTCAGAGCAAATGTCAAGTGGCTTGGAACTGGCTGTCTTTTAAGTAATGGTAAAACAGGCGTGAAAATCAAATGCAGCAGCTTTTGAATCTGGGCAGCTTCCTGAGTATGAGCTTCTAAATTTCCATGCTCTGAGGCAGGTGCTTTTTAGCAGTGCTCCTGTTTAGCTGCTAGTCAAATCTCCAGACAGTTCTGTGATAAATACCTGCCAGTCCTGCATCTATCATCCCAAATATGCTTGGATTGTTTGCTTGTGCAGATGGAGCGTGTTGGGTGTTTGCATTTGGTTCAGACCACATATGTTACTTGTCTGATTCTTATATTTTATGCAAAGAAATGAGATTTGAACCATTTGTATTTCCATAGTACCTCGTCCCCATTCCTTCTTTTCCTCCCTCTTTTCTTTCCAAGATGCATGACCTCTATACACTCCCATTTTCCCTCTGTTTTCACTCCCTTCCACCAAAGGTGAGCCACCTGTGCAGACAAATGTTTCAAGGACAGAAAAGCGATGTACTTTTAATTCACAATTTTAAATGGAATTCAGTGCAATGTCTGGAGAATCACTTACTGAGATGTCTTTCTTCAGATTAAGATGAGATTTTAGTGAACAATCTGGAATGTATCTGGCTCACCTAGCAGGGCCAGGTGTTACAGTAACATTGAGATTTTGGATACTGAAGTGCTGAGACAATAGTGGGAGTTGTTCACTGCAAGCCAGTCATAAAAAGTGTAACTTTGATATCAGGCCTGATACTTAAAATGTTATAAAAACCCCTTTTCTAAATGCTTAATGATTTTGGGAGCTTAAGCTCACACCATGCTGAGTTTAGGAACAATCTTTTGATTAATCTCTTTCAGGCAAAGCACTGATAGGTAAAGCTGAGAAACATGCAACAGGCAGATCTCAGATTTAGGACTGATGGTCCAAAATCTGTCAGGGCAGGAAGGTGCCCTGTTTGTGCTGCCCTCTTGCAGCATAAACACAGTGCTCAGCTTTTCCAGAGGAGGGCTCAGTGGGAATTTCTGTAATACAAAGAAGAATTCATTTCACAGGTTCTCCCGTACAACAAAAACGAGTTCACGGAGATTTATCAAATGTCAGGTGAGTAATTCAGCTTGGAAAAGCTGGTTCAGAAGGCTGCAGCTTTGAAGCAGAGTCAGTGTGCCAAACACAGCTCTGCTGGCAGATTTCAGTGACCCTGCCTGAAACTTCAGCTATGGTGGCCACTGAAGTTCTGCAGGGAGCAAACTCTGCCTGCACGAGAGCTTTGCAGTGTGGCAGAGAAAGCCAGCTTCAGAAAAGCTCCTCCACTTGCCACCTACTCTCTTTTTTCACTGCTACAACTTTCCTGGCAGGGTTTTCAGGGGAGCCGTGTATCAGGGTTGTGCACACAGCAGCACTAACAGGGCTCTTTTCTCACTGCAGGGCTTTTTTTTGCACCCCTTTTTGGCATCCTGGCTCACCCTGCGAGGGCAGACACTGAACCTCAGTCACCCACTTGCCTGAACTACTGAGAGCTCCTGCAAAGTTGTCCTTAGGGCAGATTGACAAAAAAAATCCTCTCTCATCTCTCAGCTACCTTATAGACATCGTGTTGCTGGGGCTGCCCTGGTGTTGTCAATCTTGTTCGAAGCAAAACATGAAAAATTGTTCTTTGCTTTGCTGCTGAGAGGGCTGCAGGATAGAAAGGGACAATTCAGCAGCTTGTCTCCTGCCTTCCATGTGTAACCTGCCTCTTGGAAAGCTGCTGCAAGTGCCAGAGTGGTGCTAAACCATTACTCTCAGCCATTATTTCTTCCTTGTGCTGGTGGTAGGAGAAGCTTTTGCAAGAATCTGCCACTTGAGCTTTCAATTTGCAAGAACAGAAATACCTTTTATATAAGGTATATAAAAACTTTTATATGAGGAGGAAAGGGAACCTGCACTCACCTTCTGATGGGAGAAATTTGCCCCTTCAGCAGCCTTGCCTGGGCTCTTATAACAAGATAATTATCTCAGTGCTGTACTTCAGTTGTGGCCACTTGCTGCCTCTTCAGATTTTATCTCCTTCCTTTTGTATTTTTTTCCCTATTGCTCTTTAATGTGTTAGAGAAGATTTTAATTTCTTTGTTAGTCTGTGAATGAGGAATGGCACAGAAGGAGTTGGCAGCAGAGAGGAAAACAGGGCTGTGGGCACATCTTTCATCAGATGAGTTTCAGGTGCTGAGCAGTAATGTGGTGTCAAAATACTGAGCAGTGAAGCATTAGGAGGATGTATCTCAATTTGTTTCAATCCTCTGGAAGCTGAAAGGAAATCCCCTACTACTTCAGATCCCATCATGAAATAATGGCATTTCCCTCTTCTGCCTCCCTCCCTGCTCCCTGGGGGAGAGATCATGCAGGATTTAGATAACCTCCATCCACGTGGCATAATGATATTGTAAGGGAGAAGATTTTTAAAACAAGCAGCAGACAGGCCTGGGATCAGGCTCAGCTCACTCTCCTTGTGTGGATGGGTGGGGAGGATGGTTCTGTTTTTGGAGAACTGCTCCCCATTTCTGCTGCTTTCCCTACTCAGTTCAGCTCCCTCAAGGCCTGTGATGTCCAGTTTCTCCCATCCTCTTGGTTCCTGACTTCTGAGTGACTGAAATGTGGAGGAAGAGAGAGAAGAGCAGCATGACTGGGTGACCTGACAGGCTCCCAGCCCCAGGAGCTGTGTGAGAGCCCTGAGCTCTGTTCCTCTGTGTGGCCATTCCTTCCTGGACTTCTTGCTCCAGGTCCTGGACATTTGCTCCTGTCCTCCTGGACACTTGATCCCTGACCTCACTGCTCAGCACATGAAATGCCCTTCTCCTACAGCCTGTTCTCTCTCCTGCTTCCCTGGGATGTGGCCAGGATGGAAAAACAGGCTCTCCTGAGTTTTTGAGGCTGGCAGATGAGTTTGTAGCCTGCAGTGCTCTGGGCAAGAAGTTCCTTTTGATGAAAGCTGGGCTGTGTTGGTAAACCAGCAGTGGATGAGGGACAGCTTGAAACATTTGGATCCTCCAGGACTAGATAAGCATAATTGAGTATTTGGAATTAGCAAAACTGCAAGGATCAAAGCAATCTCCTGGATGGATAACTAGATCAAAGGAGAGACTTTAAAGGAGAAAACATGGATGTTAAGTTCTCCATCTACACTCTATAAATACAAGATGCCAGCGGTAAAGAGGATATAGGAATAAAGGGAGCTTTTGCACATTTCTCAGCAGGAAATAATTTAGTGTCTGACTAGTTTGATTTTAAATTATGATAAAATAACAGGCACAAAACTCCAGCACAAACAAGGTTCTCCTTTTAAAAGCTAAGGCTGAATCCTTATTAGTATATAGGATAAAATCATAACTTCTTCCATAAATTTACATGAAAGAGCAATATCGTGTTTCTGCTGGAAGAACACAAGTTACCTGACAACAAACTGCAACATAACCAAAAATCTATCAAGGACTGTTACTTGGCCTCCATTTAAATCACTCCCTGACATCCAGATAGAATCAGAGAATACAGATTTCTCTCCAAGCACAAGGGACCCAGCAAAGCACACGACAGATTGGAAACGTGACTGCTGCTTGTTTTGCGTGTGGCTGCTCAAAGAATGTGGCATTCTGGATGAAAAATCAAAATGAGAATCTGCCAGGTTTGCCTTATCTTTCCAAGGGGAAGATGCTGGCTTTTAATATTGGTTGGTCTTATCTGGAGCAGCCCATGGCTGTGTTTGCCCTGCTTGTGGCTTGCCTGTGATGCTGTGAGCAAGGTGTTAGTCCTGCTTTTTGAGTGCCTGTGAGGTGAGCAGGGTGTTTGTCCTGTCTGTGATGCTTTGAGCAGGGTGTTTGTCCTGCCTGTGGTGCTTTGAGCAGGGTGTTTGCCCCGCCTGTGGTGCTTTGAGCAGGGTGGAACTGGGATGAGAGCTGATCTGCAGCCCCAGAAGAGGAGTGTCTGCAGAGTCCCTGGGCTGTGGAATGAATTTCTCCTGTCATATCCTGGGGGATTGAACTCCCACGCTGACATGTGCTTCCTGCTGCAAGGAGTGCTAATGAACAAATACTTCTGCAGTTAAATGAGCTGTTTCAGAGGGTTGTAAAAGCAGCTTTCTGGGAGGGGAAAGTGAGCTGAGCAGTGCTTTGTGCAAGAAGGAAGTGCCAATGGTACATGTCTGCAGGCTCAGCCTGTCACCCTTACCTCGCTCTGTGTGTGGATCTGGGGGTATTTAAAGGATTAGGCAGCTCTGAGGATCCCAGTGATGGACTGGACTGGACTGGAGGTTCTTCCCTGAAATCCTTTTGTCAATCTGACCCCTCAGGCCTATCCCATAAGGATGTGGAAATCCCCTGACAGTGAAGAGCTGGGTGTTAGGAATAAGATTGACATAACTTTTGTGAAGAGGCATTTAGAACAGCATTAATGTTACCTCTTGCTACAACTGAGTTCCCTGCCTGAGGCTTTCCTTCATTATGCTTTGGATGGGAGACAGGAAAGAAGCATCCAAAAGAACAGCCAGCACTGCCATGCTTGGCTCCTCTTCTTCTCTGAGCAGATAAAGCTGTGAGGAAAGAAAACATCTTTTATTGTGCTCTGCTCTTTCTCCAAATTCTGTGATCAGTTAACTGCCAAGCACTTTCCAATCCAACCAAATCAATTTGCAAACTTTCACTAATACTATCAGGTAATCTGCAAGCTGTTTGCTCCCTGCCTTCTTGGAAGGGCCATTAATACACAGGATAATGGATACCTCAGGGAAGCCAGACATTAAGTTAATAATTAATGTTTACAGAGGCCTTGAGGCAACTGAGTGCATTTACCTCCATGAGGATATTGAAATTGCATTACTGTAATTTCAGCTATCTCCCCATAGCTGGCAATCAGAGCTGGGCTGGAGCCTGGCTCCACATGAGCTGTTCTTAGCCTGGATTGCAATAAATAAAGTGTTCCTGGGAATTGCTTCCCATGCTGTCCTGTCAGTTTGTGCTGATGCTGAGGGAGGCGTGTGGGACTCATCCCTCCTGACAGGCTCCTTGGTTTCTGCTGGATGTGCTGGGAGTGGGCTGTGGGTGCTCAGTGCAGCGGCATCAGGCTGGTGTCAGTGAAGTGCTGATCCTGCTCTGGCTTCTGAGGACACCACAGAGAGTTTGTACAACCCCCAAAGAGCCTCTGTGAGTGGAAAGGGTGGATCCTAAAGGGACATGCAACCCAAAGGCCAGCCCTGCTCTTCAGCCAGGCAGGGAGGGGGTATTCACTGGAGATTTCTCACAGACATGGTGGCAGTGAATTCAGAACAGCCTCAATCCAGTCAGGGTCTGGGATAGGGATGGATCAGGCTCTGCCTATAAACCTGAGAAGCTGGGATTTTGGTTGGCAGGTCTTGGGCATGCTTTACCTCTGCAGCTCACAAATTAATTGTGTGTGCACCTTGAAGAATCTCCCCTTTTCATAGGTTTGCCTCTAACTTTTCTTCCCTTCTTTCTGCACATTCTGCAGTTTGATCCATTCCCTCCAGAAGCCCTGGCTCCACTTTGTCCCATACCCAGTGTGTGTTCCTTGTTCTCTCAGCCCATGTGTCTGCTGCCTCTGAGGTTTCCCTTCTGTGCTGATTTTGTCCCATTTCCCATATTTTCTATTTTCCTGTAGAGAATTCTCCTGTTCCAGGGCCAAGCTACATCTGTTTGGGATCGGAGAAATGGGCTGGGGCTGACCCTATTGCTGCCTCAGGACAACACTGAGCACAGCCTTGTCCTGGGACAGTCCTGGAACATTTTTTGGGCACAAAGGCTTTAGCACAGGCATCCTCACATGTCAGGGAAAACTGGGTTGGGTATAAGTCACATTTGTTGGCCCCAGCTCCCATGTTTGAACAAATTTTTACCAAGTACTGGAATGTTTAAAATAGCATTAAACAAACCTCCCCTTCAATTTATGAGCGTTCATCCCTGAAGAGTCTGGCTGGGAAATGTGTTTAATTCCTAAAACCATTGTTTTCCACTCAGAACCTCTTCACTTTGGACAGTGAACAGCTATGCTGAGCTGCTTGTCTTTCATCCAGGCTCCTGAAGATAGGTCTTATCTGGCTGCAAGGTGTAATTTGTTTGAAACTGTCCTCACTCATCAATCCCAATGATGTGAGCTCAGTGCTTAAGCCAGTCCTTTTATTAAGTTCCAGGGGTTTTGTATTCCACAATCCAATTGTGCATTATTGATAAAGTCTTGAGCAGGGGATTACTTGAGCCGTGAGCTTTCTGGCACATCAGTCACACCTGAGCTGTGTTTCTCAGAGGGAGCTGCTCTCCTCTATTGTATTTGCTGGGTATGCCCCGACGAAGGCAGGAGTGATGCATCTGACTCCATGTTGTCAGAAGGCTCATTTATTACTTTATTATACTATATTATATTAAAGAATATTGTACTAAAGAATACAGAAAATATACTTACTCAATGCTAAAAAGATAATAATGAAAACTTGTGACCCTCTCCAGAGTCCCAACACAGCTTGGCCATAATTGGCCACTGAGTCAAAACAACTCACAGCAGAGTGCAATGAAACAATCACCTGTGGGTGAACAATCTCCAAACACATTCCACGTGAGCACAACACAGGAGAAGCAAATGAGATAAGAATTGTTTTCCTTTTCTCTGAGGCCTCTTAACTTCCCAGGAGAAAAATCCTGGGCAAAGGGATTTTTCAGGGAATTTTGGCAGAAAACAGTGATGGAGACCACCTTGCTCCACTGAACATTACGTTGATTTATTGTGGCCAATGAATAGGTGTAAACTTTGTGAGGGGTATAAAAAGACAGCATGCTGCTAAAATAAAGAGAAGCCCTCTCAAATCCATGGTGTTCTTCTCTTTGTTGTGACCATCTCAATGACAGGATCACACTGGGAAGTGACACCAGCAAGGGACATGGCCAGGGACAGGCACTGCTGCTGCATCCGTGGTGGCACCACAGCAGTCCCTGGGGTGGCAGCCAGCTTGTCCCTTCCCAGGGGTGCCAGGTCACTGCTGTGCCAGGGTGGGGTGTTTGCCACCCAAAGCACCAAGGACAGCTCATCCCTTTTCTGAGGCTGGACCGAGGAGGCTTGGAGAGAGGAGAAAGGAGGGCATCATCCCAGGGATGTGCTGCAGGAGCCTGTGGGGCCACAGGTCTGTGCCAAAGTGTGGAAATCTGGAAACCCCCACAGGTCTGTGAGGTCCCCAGGATGAGGGAAGAGATGAATCTGACTCCATGTTCTCAGAAGGCTGATTTATTATATTATGGTATTATATTATAAGAATGCTATACTAAACTGTACTAAAGAACACAGAGAGGATACATCAGGAGGCTTAACAAGAATGAATAATAAAAACTTTATTTTATTCTCTGACGCAGAGAATCCACACAGCTGGCCGGCTTAACAAGAATGAATAATAAAAACTTGTGACTGACTCAGAGAATCCACACAGCTGGCTGTGATTGTCCATTAAGTTAAAACAATTCACATGCTGGATAAACAATCTCCATATTGCATTCCAAAGCAGCAAAAGACAGAAGGAACTGAGGCTTCTCAGCTTCCCAAGAAAAAATCCTGGGCAAGGGGATTTTTCAGAAAATATCATGGTGACAGAAATCTGTGGAGGAATCCTAAAGGTTCCTGTGTGGGGAACATTGCAAGGCTTTTGGTGCACTCAAGGCCCTGATGTGTGGCTCCTAAATGACACATTTTCCCTGTGGATGGGCAGGCTTTGGAGTCTTGGAATCGCTGTGGTTTTCACATATCAGTTATTTATAAGTCTAAGAAAATGGGAAAACAGATATTTTCCCCCCAGATTTCAGCAAAATAATCCTAAAGGCATTGAAACTAGTGAGAGCCTTAATCTGCCAGCTGACTGGTAGATGTGTGTGTGTGCTGGTTAAAGCCAGGCTGTGTGCAGCCTTGCACCTTCCCAGCAGGGCAGGGCACATCCTTCTGGAATCATCTCTGCCAGCACAGACTTGCTCACAAAACAGCATCAGCCAGAAAATGGAAACCAAATTAAAGCACTTGTTGTCTTTGTTGCAGAAAAAAGGGAGACCTTTCTTTCTGCAACAAATCTATGTCTTGGGTTTTCCATGACTACTTGATATATTTTTTAACCACTGTAGAACTGCCAGAAACAAGGTATTTACAACCCCACGGAGCAACTCAAAATAGACTTGAAACTAGTTGGTTCTTTCCTCTGAGGGTTTCTTAGCGTGGTTTGCAAAACTGTGCAGTGAAGTGTGACCTGTGCTGGCTGGCTTTGCTTTCCCTGCCTCGTGTATCATCACTTGGGCAGGACAGTGATGACGGAGGGGTGCTGCTCAGAGGATGTGCTCCTGCAGGGGATGTTAAGGCACGTTTTACAGCCACACTCCCTGTCCTGTTCATGTTTCTTGTCACACACTCATTGCTGCAGTATTGCCTTCCAGACACACCATAAAGGCCGAAATAAAAATGTCCCCTCTGTTTTTCCTTCAGGCTCTCTCCTCTCCTGTCAGTGAAGGGGGAAAGACGAAATGAAATAATTTTAAAATTGCATTCTTCTGTGCAATGTCTCGATGGGCAGGATCAAGGCACAGCTTCTTTTTAGAAACCATGGGGTTGGTGCGACAGGAGAGCTTCCCACTTCACCTGGGGGGATCTTCTGAGCGATCCACAGGGCTGTGGACTGAGAGTGTGTCTGCACGTGTGGCTGAGCCCCAGAGAGGGGATGTCAGTGAGGGTGCTCCTGGCCCCACAGCACAGCCCACCCTGGCTGCCCCACCTGTTCTCCATCACCCTCGGCTCTGGAAACTCCTGCAGCTCCCCTGGGAGCTTCTGGAGCCTGTATTAGCTGGAGCTTTGACAGGCTGACGTTGCTGTCACAATTCACATGCTAAAAGGCCTTTTACTCCCCCTCCCTGCCCAGCCTCTCCAACAGAGGGCTGGTTTTATAAACCTTATTAGAGGCTCGTCTTGCAAAGCCCTTGGGGGCTATTTGGCTTGATAAAACACCATATAAATTGGAGTGGCTGTTGATTTTGGAGCCCTTCTTACAAGACAATTGTGTTTCCAATTAGGGATTTCCTTCTCTTACATGCACAACATGGGTTTTGTTTTTGTTTTTGTTTGTGGTTTTTTTTTGTTTTTTTTTTTTTTCCTTTGCAAGATGGCTTAAAATGCCTGCCATGTGCTGATAAGCTCTGTGCTAGACCTTTTGTCTTCTCCTGCTGCATGTGTGCAGGCCAACCTGCACAATGCTGAGGTGGATACAACTCCCCAAGTCCACTGCCAGTCACAAAAAAGCTGATCCAGGACAGTGCTTGTTCTCTCTCCCCAGGAGCTGTGGGGATGTAGAGAAAACTCAGTAATTCAGATGCTTGTTGAGCACTGCCAAATGTGGAATTATTTGGTTTACAGGTGGCCTCAGGAGGCTGAGAAGGTAGATTAGCAAGGCAGGAGCGCTGGCAGAGGGCAATGCCAGCTGGCTCTTGTGGGCATGGGGTCTCCTTGGGAAGAGTCCTGGCCTTGGGGGGATCCCACGGAGCCAGGGGAGCAGGATGAGGGACAGGAGGCACTGAAAGGCTCCCAGGCCAGCACCTCCTTCATCAGAAATAACTGCAGGGTCACAATGAGATTTCTGGTTGCCCTTTCTCTTTGCCTCTTCATTTCCATCATGAATTAGACTTGATCATAATGGGGTTGCAGAGATCCCCCCCATCCCCTTCCCACAAAAAAGGCTACAAGAGAAATAAAAAAGCCAAGCTTATCAGAGGATATCATCTCTTGGGATAACATGAGTTGTGACTTGGGGGCCTGAAGTGATTTCTCATCTGTTAAAAGCCTACAAGTTCCCAGGAAGCAGGTCTTGCTGATGCTTGCAGATTTTGAAGGGTGGAGGAGAGGTGGGTAATGTTCTGATCCTTTTTAAAAAAGAGCAGGAGATAAAGTTTACTCTGGAGTCTGTAACATGCTCCAGCACTCTTGTCCTCTGGTAGTGGCCTGTGCTAAAAGCACATCAATAAAATTGCTGATGCTGCTGGTAAGTAACAAGATAATTACCAAGGATGGGGAGGGGAACAGAACTAAAAATCTGAAATGGTAGTTAATGCCTGTGCCATTAAGTTACCAGCCTTAAATACATGGCTTACTGCATCTCTAACTTTCACTGCTATAAAATGGTACAAATTGCAGACTTAAGAGATCATTAGAAAAATACACAACGGCTTTATCTTCATGAATAAAAATGATGCAGCACAGAGCTTTCTCTTTTGTGGGTAGGGAGATGCAAGTCAAGACCAGAAGGACCCTGTTCCCAGCTAGTGTTTAAGAACAGCAGAACCAAAGGTTTGTGCTGTCTGTGTGGTTAAAGCTGTGTCTTAACCTCCTTGATGTAAATAGTTCTTAAGATAAAAGATGAAGCTCTTCCGAGAATATTTTGCCGTTCCCTGGTGACAAATCAAGGAAATGTTTTGTGCTGATTAAGTCACTGTCAGCAGGTCAGCCACCTCGGGGAACTGATTTAGAAGCCTCTTAAATAAATCACCTCTTCTTCTCACCCCTGCCCATGCCTCGCTCAGCCCTGTCCCTGCCTGGAGGTGCAGAGGGGCTCTGAGTGCTGCAACTCTGCTGTGACCCTCCCCTCACCTCTGGGCAAGCCTGAGCTGCAGAATCTGCAGGAGCTGCTGCCTCCCAGCTCCACTGCAGAGCATTTCTGCAGAAGGAAAAGGGCAGACAGTGTGCTCCCATAGTGGAGGTTTGGGTTTTTTCTGCCCTCATGTTACTTGTGGCTGTTCAGGTTTCAGACTGCACCCAGCTCTCAGATGCAGTGAAACTGTGCAGCTCCTCCTTCCAGAATGGCTGGGAAAGCATCCTGATCATCCTTTGAGTGTCTTGTTCCCCCTAGCAAGTCTGGAAGCCAAGTGCCTCCCTTCTGAGCCTCGTTTCCTCTCTGCTAATGACAGAATGTGCATGAGCCCCCCTCAGCTGGGCTGTCTGCAGGATGGCTCTTCCAGGTGGGAATTTCACAGCTTCCCCAGGCCTGGCTGCCCCGCTTGTGACTCCTGGGCTGTGCTTGTCCTCCTGTCATCCCAGGGCAGGCACAGCAAGCATTTGCTGGCAGTAAAACCCGCTGGCTTCTGACAAAGGACACTCAGAGCTTCAGCCTTAAGGCTGAGGGGGCTGTGCAGGCACCTACAGTGACCTCAGGCAGCACAGGAGAGGGAAGGGTGGAGAAAGGACTGTGTCAGAGACCTGGGCGATTTTATTACAAGACATTAACCAAGCAGAAAGTCTTTTATCATCATTAACGTTCTCAGTGCAAAGCTGATCAGACCCAGGAGCTTTAGACCAGATCAGGGCTCTGGATCATCTGGCCATTACAGCTTTTGATGCTGAGCCAACTCCATCCTATCTCTTTGGCTAACAAGAATCTGAGAGGCTTTTGCTCTGTTTTCAGAGCGGATGAGATGTATCACCAGTGCTCCAGCTTTCCTTTTCTCCCATTTCCTAAACCAATAAATATTTCTCATAGATGGGCCTAATGGTCTAAGCATAACCTGGCAGCTCATGAAATATTTCCTTGCTTTAATCAGAATCCTGAAGCAAACAAGGAGGGAAATAAAAAGCCAATAATATGCTTGGTTGTGTGCACAAAAGTAGAATGAAATATATGAAGCTGGTAATGGCTCTGCTGTCACATCTTAAAAACATTTGCTTTGACTTGCATAAGTGTCAATTCAGCTTGCACTTGACACATTATAGCATGGATAAAGCTGCTGGCTTCTGAAATCAGGTCTTTAAATGAACGTAGAGATACTCTAAGTAACTACTCTGTATTGTTGGGTAATGATGTATGTAGCACAGAAAGCTTTTTCTCTAAAAGCACAACTTCTAGGCTGCAATTTTTTTTTCTGCTGTGTCTCTGCATTAGGGAAAGAGCCCAGAAGCTCATCCACTGCCATGATTAAAGGCAGATCTCTTTAGCCAAGGTCACAACAAGCTGGACCTCCTGGCCATTTGCTGGGGAGGTGTGTTCAGCCAGGCTGGCAGGGAGAGCAGAGGGGCTGGGGGCTCTGTCCTGGGGGAACAACTGCAAATCTGTTAAACCTGTTCACTGATGCTTAGATCTCCTGAAAAGCAAATTGCACTCCCTGCCCCAAGCCAGAAATCTGCTGCTCTTACCCAGGAATATCTTTTAGTTTCTCCACTGGGATTCAAATTGACCTGCAGCCTCCTACCACGCAGAGAACTTTCCTAACTCTCTCCCCAAGATGACTGAGTCAAACAAAAGCCTCCTGTCTTCACCCTCCACCCTGTCTGCCCTCTTTACCTGCCATCCTCTCATATTCCACCTTTGCCTGCTTTTGCTCCTGAACCTTCTGCATTTCCTGTCATCAAATCAGATGGATCAACAGAACTTTTCTCACACTGAGGTCACATCTGTCCTGAGCTTGTTCATGTTTTTGTGCCAGCTCTTTCTCTGTCATGAGAGCATGTGGTAGGCCTAAGATCCTGCCTAAATGCACTCCTGGCTTTTCTCTGGCTCTGCTGCTCATTCATAGTTTTACTCTATTTGCCCCCTGCTAAGTTTTTTCTTTATCCCTTCCTAGAACTTTTTAGGGTTTCTAGTCCTCTTCCCATTTCACTCCCTCTGCATAACAAGAAGTGGTCTCTGTGCTGATGCTCTACTTCCATTTCTGCTTTTGCATTGCTCCTCCACTCCCCTGAGTCTCCTGGAGGAACACTCCTCCTTCCAGAGGAGCTCCAGACTTTCATTCCAGCTCCTTCCTGGAGCTCCCACAGCTCCAAACCTTCATCCCAGTGCTCCTCTTTGAGCCACCTCTGCTTTCCTTCTCTCTGGGCTGCAGAAATCCTACTAAAGGGTGCTTGAGTGCTGTGTCCTTTGTGTCCCCACCTGTCAGGGTCGCAGTATCCACATCCATGTGCAGAATCTGGGATTCTGTACTATCCCAGATCTCTCCTGAGCAAAAACTCCAGGCAGGGAGCCGCAAGTTAATGCACCTTGCTCTGGGCAAGGCAGTTTACCTTACAGCTGCTTCTCACGACTTCACAGCCTCTAATTTTCTGGTCCTACTGCCTTGAACTTTATTTACTCTGGGGACAATTGGAGGAGATGGCTTTGAGTGTTTCTCAAACACTGAACAGCAAGAGCTGGACTGGAATGTGTGAATTGCTGAGAGCCTTAAGTGACAGCTGCTGTACTTGTGACCCTTGAGTGAGGAAATTAGAGGCTATGAAACCTCTGGAAAGGCTTTCTGCCACATTATTTACTTTGCCCAGGTTCCCTAAGGCTCGCTCAGAAATGTGCTTCTGAGCACTGCTCAGTGCTCACATGTTTACAGTGCAATGGAGTTAAAGGCACTTGGGATTTGCCTGGCTGCTGGAAAAGCTGGGTGGGAAGCCAGGCTGCCTTGAAGGCTTTTTAAACAGGATTACAGCTTTTCATCCTCGAGAATAGGAATGGGAGGGCTTTTGCCACGCTGTTTGATCAGTGGGAAGGGGTTTCCATGCCCAGGATTAGCTGTTATCCTGCTCAGGGCCAGCCTCATGACGTGTGGAAGGATAAATAGATCTGGACTTTTCCAGTTATATTTTTCTCTGTTGTCAGCTTTAGGATTTCCAAACTGACTTCTCTCCCCTCAGAGAGGGCAGCAGTCCCTAGATAAAAAACAGGTACCAAGTTCAGAGAGGCTTTAAACAAGAATTTTGTCTTTATAATACCAGTTCTCCTCCCTCTGCAGATTCCTGCATCTTCTTGGAGGGCTCCAGCCCTGCAGGTAACTTTTATCTCTTCCCTGTGGATGGAGAGGATATTTCTCTTCCCAAATCCTGAGGAGGATCTTTTCCTCCATGCTGAGGAATATCTTTGCACTCAGCATCGTGTTCCAGCCTCCTTGGGAAGAAGCTTTCCTTGGGGAATGTTCTGGTAACCAAATTCCAGGGTCACAGCCCTTTCTGAACATCAAGGTGGTGTTTCAGTCTTTTTCCAAATCAGCTCTGAGGGAGTGAGTTTGGGAAATTCCTGGTGCCAGATTTAAAAAATAAATAAAATCTGGGAGATGGAGGCTGATTCTCTGCCCTGCCAGTGGCTCTGTGACCTTGGATAAATCCTGATCATAATTGAGGTGGCTGAGATGTGAATTTGAAATGTTTTTGTCAACAAAAAGTGATTACATAGGCATAGGAAAAATAAATAAATAAGTGATCCAGGAAATTTTGCAATTTTTTTTTAATCTACCAGTACCTGGAAGAAAAAAAAAAAATTCAAGGAAGCTTGGCTGGAGTCCCTATTCACTTAATCCTTTTCTCCTTGACAAATGCTGCAGATTCTGTATGCTGGAGCATATTCTTCAAGAGAAGCCTGGCTGTTAGTACATTAAGAGGCAATTTAATATTGAATGCACGCTGAACAAGCAGAGCTCTTGACTAGAAAGCAAACAGGACCAGAAAGGGGATACAAATAAATAGAGCAAGCCCCAACCTTTTCCCAAGCCTCACCTTAAATTCCCTTTTAAATAAAGGTAAAGCTGATTCCAGCATTTCCTGCTCGAGGAACTCCTGCTACTTTATCACTGCAGAGATGCAAAAGAAGCTGAGCTCTGGTGCTCAGGTGTGTTGCTGACATCCTCAGAAACAATCCTCAGCTGCTCTGGTGTGTTGCTGACACTCCTGTGGCCACGGGTCTTTCCCCTCTCAGCACAACCACAGCTGGGTGGGATTTCTGCTCTCCTGCAAAGCCAAACGCCTCAGGTTTTCCCCGTGATTTTCTGCTGCCTAATTCACACAGGGATCGCTGGGGTTTGCCGTTTTATTTTTCAGAGCACCTGTTTCCTGCCAGGTGGTTTTCAAACTGGTTGGGGCGAGGGGAAGAGTTTGCAGCACAAATATTGGAACTCCCTCCTGGCTGTGCCAGCTCCAGAGACAAGGGAGCATCCTGGCACTGCTGGGCACTGCTGGCACCTTGGTGCCTGTCCCAGCCCGTGGTGGCTGCAGGTGGGCACAGCTCACACTGCTCAGGCAGGATTAGAGCTGATTGTCTTTGCTCTCAGCAGCAGCAGCCGAAAGCTGAGCTGCTTCCAGGGCTGAAGATACACTCAGCTCAACAAGGAAAGCAAAGCTGAGAAGCTGGGGTGTAAGGATGTGGTAGCTGGCTGGGAAAAATTCTGAATTGTAGGGTTTTTCTTGCCTTAGTCCTGCCAGCTGTGCTAAAGCTACCCACAAATCTCATCTCTGCAGACAGCACTGGGATGGAGACACCTGATTTTAGTGGATCCCAGGGTGGCTCTGGCTGAGTGCTGGGTTACCCAGTGTGAAAAATGTGTATTATATGGTTGGCTTTTCGCAAATATTAAACTGAATATTATATTTGTTATGTCAGAAAGTTATGCTGTATTAATTTTCTTAAGCAGTGTGTTAAATAAAGTTTTAGGTAATAACATAATGTTAAAATAGAAACTATGCTATGTAAGATAATTTTTTAAAGAGAGAGGACTCCCAGTGGGAGTGCTGGGTTACCCAGTGTGAAAAATGTGTATTATATGGTTGGCTTTTCGCAAATATTAAACTGAATATTATATTTGTTATGTCAGAAAGTTATGCTGTATTAATTTTCTTAAGCAGTGTGTTAAATAAAGTTTTAGGTAATAACATAATGTTAAAATAGAAACTATGCTATGTAAGATACTTTTTATAAGGGAGGACTCCCACTGGGATAGCAGCCACAGGACACCTAAATCTTTCAGAGAAAAAGAATTTATTTCTCACTTATCCAGTTCTTCCTGCCTTGCTCAGCCCTGAAGACGTAGTCAGGATTCAGAGGAAGAAGCTGACACTGACCAGGCAGAATCCTTTGTTTGAATGGAATTTATTCATCATGTATGAGGTGTACGAATATGCAACAGGCTATTGCTTTTAAGGGTTAATCCTCTGTTAATGTGGCTCCTTTTTCAGGCTTATTTTGCCCAGAAAGAGGTACCCGGACTGTCTGTAACTCTTTGTTTTTATTGTCTTGTATTGTCCTAATCCTAACTGTCCAAATTTTTATTACTCTAATTATATTACTATTTTAATAACCATTCTTATTTATAACATGAGAAAGGGTTGACAAGCTTGGGGAGACTGGATCAACCTCTGCTTGTGATGGGAATAGGTAGAGAAATGGGCCTTCCCTCCAGAATTCCTTCAGTGCCAGGAAACTCCTGTGGGGACAATGCCTTTCCCCCTCTCCTCCTGCCTGGGAGCAGGAACAAATTGTCCCACTGTGAAAAATGTGTATTTTATGATTGGCTTTTCACAAGTATTAAAATGAATATTGTATGTGTTATGTTAGAAAGTTATGCTGTATTAATTTTCTTAAGTATTAAATGAACTATTAAATTCATACATCTCATACATGATGCATAAATTCCATTCAAACACAGGATTCTGTCTGGTCACTGTCAACTTCTTCCTCTTCATCCTCATGCCGTCTTCCAGTCTGAGTGAGGTGGGAAGAAGTTAGTTTTTTGCTGATAAGGGAGCAATAAATTCCCTTTCTCTGAAAGATTTAGGTGTCCTGTGGCTTCTATCTGGTGCGAGTCCTTTCTTAACCAAATATCTTACATAGCATAGTTTCTATTTTAACATTATGTTATAACCTAAAACTATATTTAATACACTACTTAAGAAAATTAATACAGCATAACTTTCTAACATACACATACAATATTCATTTTAATACTTGCGAAAAGCCAATCATAAAATACACATTTTTCACATTGGCCTTGAAAAAACCCCTTATGTTTGGAACAGCAGATATTTGAAAGTCACTTAGATGGGCCAGCAGTGATTTTGAAACTAGCATAAGTGAAGATATGACTAAGAGAGAGCTAAATGAGGAGATTAGTTGCCCTACAAAATGCACTGCAAAATCAGATGTCAGTTAAATTGCTGTTTTCTTTGTGTTCCAAAATTGCAGTTTCTTCCTGCTCACTGCTCGTGCTCCCAGCATGACCAGACCATGCCCTTTTGTTTGGCACTGTGACCTTTTATCCCTGGCCTCTGTCTTGAAACACAAATTGCACTGTCTGGACAATAAATCTGTCTCTTGGTCAAGCAGAACTTCAGCGTAGAGGGAAGGAAATAGCAAATTGTGAGGAGATATTTCTGTTTGTTTTCTCCTCATTTGCTGCTCTTTTGGATAATTATTGAGACAACTTGGCCTCTTCTTCCCTGCATGAATTACCAATAAAATAAAAGGGACTTTTCCCTGTGTCTTTATTGTCTTTTGTTCTTATTCCACAGCAGAAGTGAGTGTCTTTCAGGAGCCTTGTTCCCTTTACAGATAAATTATCAGTACCACTTGCATCTCAGGCACTCAGCAGCATGGACAATGGACTCATATATTGGTAGTTCCAAAAGCAGCTTCTCCAGTTGATTTAATGTCTTTGTGGAGGAGGCAACAGAGACAGAACTGGTGAGGAGCCATTGGAGTCAAATTGTGCTTGTCAGGAAAACAAGCTGAATTTCTCTCCCAGCGTGTCATCATTCCTTGGTGGATGAGGAGCTCTCTGAGTTGGCTCTCCCTTGCCTGGCTGGCAGGAATCTTTATTTCACTTTCCCCCTAGCTCTCCCCTTGGGTGCTCAGCCCTTGCTGATGCTCCACAGCTGCTTCAGGGCTGCACATCCCTTCACACCTGGGCTTCAGCACAGGTTTTTCTAAGCTCTAACAGCCAGATGTGCCACACACAGCTGGACTTCAGCTGCTGCTGTGTCCAAGGGTTACCTCAGGGTGCCCTGCCACTCCTGTTCCCTTGCAGCAGGGTGGCTCTCAGGTCAGCCTGGTGCGGGTGCCACCTCAGAGCTGTCACCATGCAATGCCACCAGCCTGAGGTGTGTGGCTGTTCCACCCCCAAACCCAAGAGCAGCCCCCTCCCAAGGCCAGGAGCTGTTTGGAGGCTTCTGTGCAACCCACCAGCACCTCCACTTCCACCAGTGCAGCTCCCTCGTGGATCTCAAAGCCCATTCTGGGCACTTTCTCCAGGCAGGATCAGTGCTGGAAGAGGAGCAGCCTCAGCCATCCGCCCCAGGGAATGTCCCTGTGGGGACACAGAGCCCAGCCCAGCAGGGCACAGCTCAGTTCCTGCTGTGGTGAAGGTTCAGCTCTGCCTCCAGCCCGTGCTGGGGATCCTGGGCTCACAGAACTGCCCCAGAAAGGCAAAGGCAGCTCCAAGGAAAGCGGTTGGTGATGAGGATGAGGAAGGAGAAAGCTGGGCTTGATAAAATCCTGGCACATTCAGATCTTTCCATAACAGGCAGGATGAAGGTGCAGGGCCAGGGGTACCCCTGGCAGGTCTCTTGATGCATTCAGAGGCACCAACGAGGGATTTCCTGCATTTCTTGCAGGTGAGCCATGTTTCTGGCATTCTCTTCACAGGCACGGCTGGGCAGAGCCAGCTGCACAGCCAGCCAGAGGAAATCTCCTGTTTTGGAGTGGTGTGATGTCACTACACAATGGGCAGGTCAGAGGGACAATAATGTGTGTGGACAGCAGCTGAGATGTGCTGGAAAGGAGAGCAGAGCAAATATTTGAGAGAGTTGTTCTCTCACACAGCCTCTCAGGGCCAGGGCTGGCACTTACCTTGAGTACTGCAGGGTTCAAGTTTATTCATTGTCAGGCTAATCCAGCCAAGAGGAGAAGAGCTGGGATCTGTGAAAATGAAAAAATCAGCCATTCTTTTCTAAAGGAGCCTGTAAACTTGTTACATGCTCAGGTTCACACAAGGGCTCAGATCCTTCCCAGCTAAAAATCAGCAGAACCACCACTCATCAGGGGAGAAACCTTTCTTTTATTCCTGCCCTGCTGTCCCTTGGCCAGCTGGTGATAAATTCCAGGTCCTGGTGTGCCAGCTCCCACATCTGAATCCACATCATGCTCTGGGAGAGGTCAGTGGGGCAGGGAAAGGACAGCAGGAGGAGTGGAAGGAAGGAGCTCACCTGCTCCTTAACAGCTGTAGAATGGAAAGGGTGCCAAAGCTCTGGAATGGTCTGCCTGGGGAGGTGGTGGAGTCCCATCCCTGGGTGTGGCACTGGGTGCCAGGGTCTTGTATTTGCTGGGCTCCCCGATGTTGGGAGGAAAGGAAGGAATCTGACTCCATTTTCTCAGAAGGCTAATTTATTATTTTATGATCTGTATTATATTAAAGAATGCTATACTAAACTATACTAAAGAATACAGAAAGAATACTCAAAAACTTGTGATTCTCTCTCCAGAGTCCAACACAGCCTGGCCATAATTGGCCAATAAGTAAAAAAAATTCACATACAACCAATGAAACAGTCACCTGTTGGATAAACAATCTCCAAACCACATTCCAAAGCAGCAAAACGTGGGAGAAGCAAATGAGATAATATTGTTTTCCTTTTTCTCTGAGGCTTCTTAGCTTCCCAGGAGAGAAATCCTGGTGAAGAGATTTTTCCAGAAAATATGACTGTGATGCCAGGGTTTAGTTGAGGTGTTGGGGCTGGGTTGGACTTCATCTCGAAGGTCTCTTCCAACCTGGTGATTCTGTGAATTCTGTGAATTCTGTGAACTGCCAGAAACCACCAGGAAATCCCAATTCCTCCCAGGCAGCCCCACCTGGGAGCACTGCTCAGTGTCCTGTTCCCTCCCAGGGGTTTTCCCAGGGGTTTCCCAGGAGGATGCAGCTCCAAGGGCACCTGGCACACGCTGTCCCTGTTTGATGGCTGTCACTGCAGTGAAACAAATCTCCTTGTTTTGGTTCCCTGACCTTCAGCAGCCAAATCATTGACTGGCATTTCCTACACTCCCTCTCCCCTGTTCTGGCAATAACTGTGTGCACATAAAAGCTTAGGGAATGCTAATCAGGATAAATGTAATGGTGTTTCTAGCCCTGTGAACACATGCTTTATGACTATTGTGGGGTTTGGTTGGTTTTTTTTTGGTGGTTTTTGTTTTCTAGAAAGAAAAAAGTCCCACAGGGTTTTTGTTCACGTAATTGTGTTGAGCAAATTTGAAATATTTGAAAGCTTTTAAGTGCCTGTTATATATACATCCAAGGTTTGTCTTGGAACATGCTAGGTTGCAATAGACATTTTCCAATTAAGTGAAACAGCAGTGAGGATAATGGGTTTATGGAAATGGAAGAGCCATGCTGGAGGGAGATGGAAAGCCAGAAAGCATTAATCTTAATAGGATACTTTTTCTTTTTTAGCTTTGCTTTTTTCTAAAAACTTTTAAAAAATTTCCCTAGGCATGTTCCTGGTTCTGCAGTGGCACGTTCTGTATCTAGAGAATCTCTTCCCCCTTTTTTCCTCATTTACTCCAAATTACTCTCTCTTTTTTTTTGAATCCTTTCTTTCCAAGAAATCATCTTTCTCCAGTGATGGAGGCTGGTGCACACATGCAGTCATCTGTCACTTTAACTGAGCATGCAGCGTGGAATGGGAATTCACAGCCTTCTGCTCTGGAGGGCTCCAAAGAGCCAAACCCTCCCTCCTCCCTCTGCCTCTCAGGAAACCTCTGGGACAGCTCTGGGCTCTGCTCCAGCCCTGCAGCCCAGTCACCTTGGGCCAGGCTCCTCCCTTCTCTAGGGTGAATAAATATCCTTTCCAGGAGGCTTCCCAGTGAAATGAGCAGGATCCAGGGTGGCATCAGGGACTGGAATCTTTCTGTGCTCTCTGATTTTTGTGCTGTGCCTTGCTGGAGCAGCCCAGGGGGTGCTGAGTCTGCCCAGGAAGGTGGTGCTGAGCTCTGCTCTCCCTCTTGGTGGAGTCCCTGTGAGGGGAAGGTGGGATCAAAGGGAATTTGGTCACTTAGAGGCAGAAATCAGGGCTCAGTCCCCAGCCAGATCTGCTGGCAGGAACTGGAGCTTGAAGAAGGGAGGCAACCTGTGGGTTGTACATGACATATCATGCAGAGGGATGGCTGTGCCATCTCCCAGGAGGGCTGCTGGGCTCAACCCACCCCTTCCCTGTGCCTGTCACCCCTCCCACCATTTCTAGCCTGATCTGTGACACATTCCCAGGCCAGATCTCCCTCCTGGTTCACTCTCACAGTGTGAACACCAGCACAGATTCCTGTGAGATGCTGAATTTGGATCATCTCTGCAGGAACAACCGCCTTGACTGTGGCAGGGATGTTTTCACATCCCCTCCTACCCCTGGCTGTAAAAGTAGACTGTGTTTCTTTAAATCCACTCACTCCTTTACAACTGCTGCTTTGCAGGAAACAATGCTCAGATCTTTAATCTGAAAAAAAAAAAAAAAAAAAAAAAAGGAGAAAAAAAGAAGAAAGGGCTCAGGCTCTCCTACTGTATTTATCTTTGCCCAAATCAGAAGGGTTGGAGCCTTAGACACCTCAAAGGTCTCCCTAGGGGTAGGTGCATTTCAATAGTGGATGAAGGGATATATATATATATAAAACATTCAGGTTAGATAGGCTTCTGCATGGGAAGAGCCCCGAAGGAACCACATAATTCCACTCTATTGAGGTTCTAATGCTGCACCTGTCAAGGCAGTGTCAGTGTGATCTCAGAGCAGGGCACTGGGGAGATAATATTGATCCCATCTGGATACAGAGCACAGCATCCTCTGCATCCTTTATGTCCAACACAGCAGTCCTTGCCCAGCCTCCCCCCTCCTCTAACAGCAAAATCTTTCATCCATGAGCCAAAGCAAAACGACTTCACCAGCTCTGATGTCCTGGGGAAATGTGCTGGGCCTCTGCCATGAGTACAGAGACTCCTTCCACAGCCAGGAGCTTTCAGGCAGTGAGCAGGATTAAGACACGCAGCCCTAGGCTTTGCTGTGACCTTTGGGTATTTAAACAGTCTTGGCCTGGCTTCATGAATACGAGCAGACTCCTGTCTGCTTCCCTGCCCCTGCACGGATATATTTGAAAAAGCAGGTCTTAAATGGCTTTCTTGGAAAAGTAAAAAATACCACTGCAAGTGATAATCAGACTTTATGGCTTTATTTCCCCAAGATATTCCGTTTCCCTCTGTTTTCAAGCCCATTTTGACGGTGACTCTCAATGCAGCTTTTCTCCAGCTCTGAAAGCCCTGCATTTGTGTGTGTGTGTGATGGTTTGGGATGCTTTCTCCGGGCTGTTCTCCCACTAGAGGGTACTCCTGCTACACCAGCCTGGCCACGCCGGGCTGCTCCGGGTTCGCAATGCGTCCTTCCCTCCCTGCCCAGCCCCTGCCCGCTGCTCCTTGCTCCAGCAGCCTCGCATCTCCCTTGCTTTGGGCTTCGCAGGGCCCCACACATGCTGGAGGGCCTCTCTTGTTTTCACCCCCATGGCTACCCAACCCTCTGTAATGTGTAATTTGGGGATTTGAGCCCAGTTCGGGAGGTGAGGTTGGTGCCAGCTCCGGGGATGTTCTGGAGACCCTCCACACACCACAACGTTTGGATTTGGAAGTGCTCCCGTGGTGCTGAGCTGAGGGGAGGAGTTTGGGTGCTCTTGCTTTTAGGGCTTGCTGTTGGGGTGAGGAAACAGAGACATTTTCCTGGCCACCCTCTTTCAGGCAGGAGATCAGACCCCGTGCTCTGTTCTGGCCTTGAGCTCTGTCTGTGTGTAGCTGTTGGCGGATGGGAGGCTCCCTTGTGAGCAGATTTATTTGGCTTTCATGTTGTGAGGCTGCAAAAGCAGCTCTGGGTAGGGCTGGACCCCTCCTTTCCCCTCCATGCCCGAGTGCCCCTCTCCATTTGCAGCAGGCAGGATGCAGCACATGCTGTGCTCCATGTGGCTCTGCGGGCTGCAGCCTCTGGGATGGCACAGCCAGCACCATGGATTTTAGCTTTTCAGCCAAGGAAAAGGCCCAGGTTCCTTGGCTGGGATGAGAATTCAGTGCCCTGTCCCCTTCACAGCTCCCTGCTCTGCAGGGATTTCCAGCCCTGCTCTCTCTCTGAGCATGCTCGTGCCTGTTCTCACTGATTAAATGAGCAGGCAGGAATTACAGTCAACCATCCATCACCAGAGCCACGGCTCCCTTGACCCAGTCAGGATGAAAGAGGTCAACATTTTTCTTTCCCAAGCCACTTCTGGCAGTGAGAAACCCAGTGAGAGTTTTCTGGCAGGGTGATTCTCCCTCCCGAAAAAGAACCAGCTACACAAAGTGGTGTCTTCAGAGCAACCAGAGCCACAGCTCAGCACCAGGAGCTGGTGGGAAGGTCTTCTGTTCTGAGGAGAACAAAACATCATCTTCTGCCTTGTGTTGGCATTTGGAGCCATAAATCCCTACTGTGGACCATGACAGGGAGTGTCACTGTCCCGTGAAAGGGAGTGTCACTGTCCCGTGAAAAGGGAATGTCACTGTCCCATGAAAGGGAGTGTCACTGTCCCATGAAAAGGAGTGTCACTGTCCCATGATAGGGAATGTCACTGTCCCATGAAAAGGAGTGTCACTGTCCAATGACAGGGAGTGTCACTGTCCCATCCAGTCTATCTCAGGCCTGTCCAGAGCAGCTCTTGGTGCCCACAGGTGTCTCCTGTGTGTGCTGCCCAACACAGGGAGGAGATAATCCAAGACACAGAACGCTCAAAGCATTTGATCCTCTTTGGCAGGATCCATGGGCTGTGGGTCTTGCAAAAAGCCTGCTGGTGGTTGGGATATAGCTGTTCCTGGGAGCATCAGTACAGCTGGCTCCTCTTCAGAAAGAGGTTAAGGAAGGAGGTCCATGAAGCTGGAGAGGAAGTTATACCCTAAAACCCAGCAAAATCTTCTCTCTTCTCACAGACTGACAGCACTTAGGCTCTGATGGGAGGCTGGAACAGCAGTCTTTGCTCTCCAGGAGGGGAAAGGAAGTTGGGGTGACAATTAGGAAGGGGAAAAACTGAAAACAGAGCCTACAGAGGGGAGTAACTCACCACTGTGACTAACTCTTCCTGTTGGAAAACCCAGAGAAAGTAATCTAGCAGCTCAGAATTACAGTAAATGACAGACCTGGCTTAGCCTGGCTGCTGAGTGCTCCCAGCCTGCATTGATTTCAGAACCAGGCTATGAATTGCTGCCAGGCAATGAGCTGGCTGGTGGCTGAACCCTTACATCCTCCCCTGGACCTGATCCCTGTCATTGTCCCAGTTCCCATCAGAGCTGTCAGTCACTCCAGCTGAGTGCAGAATCGACTCTTTTCCACCCCCGTGTAAATCCAGAGGAATTTCACTCTAACAACCCTTCCGAGCTTGCCTCAGGAGCTCCTTTTTCCCTGCCACTCCTGGTCATTATTCAGAACGTTCCTGGGAGCAGCAGGGCATCTTGGAGCTCTGCTGGAAGGAGGAATGTGGCTGTCCTTCAGGCAGCCCCAGACACGCACGCCGCGGGCAGCCTGCTGAGCATCTCCACACCGCGCTCCCCTTCTTCCTCCAGCTGGGAGGAACATCCCAGCCCACCTCTCTGTGAGGCCTCTCCTGAGGGCTGTTGTGCAAACAAAGGGCTGTTTGTTTGTTTGTGCACTAATTAGGACGTGCTGAACTCTGTGTTTGTCGGGCAGCTGCCCAGGACAGAGCCCTGCTTGAATCCTCCCCAGCCAGAGCTGGGGCAGCCCTGGCTCTCGGTGCTCAAAGCTGCTGCTTCTCAAGGCCAGAGCTCCCTGATGGAGAGGTTTGGAGAGGGAGGATTAGACTGGCTGAGCAGGAGGTGTCTGCTGCCCGTGCTGGGGTGGTTCAGTGCTCTGTGAGTCTCTCCTGCTCGGGTTAGCAGCCTTGGGGCAGGCAGTGCAGACAGACAGGACGCGCTCCCAAAAATGCTTCATCCCTCTCGTGGAGGCAGCTCCAGTCCATGAGATGTTCCCGGCCTCCAGCTGCACTTTGTTCAGCTACAGGTCTGCGGGATTGGCTCTGTCCTCCTCTGTTTTCTCCTCTGATTCTCCCCCTTGTTCTCTCCAAATCACACTGTGCCATGCAGACATTTCACTCCCCTGTTTTATGTGCCTTTGTTTAACCCGCCGTGCCTACTTTGGGACTTTTGGTGTGACGATCTCTGAGCTGGAAGTCTCTTTGCTCCAGGTAGGGAAGTTAATAACAAAATACACGGAGTAAAACAGGAGGGAACCACTGAGAGAGAGCAGCTCTGGTGGGTGATCAGTGAAGGATTCAGATGTGTTCTCCAGGGCTCCCAGGAGAGCAGCAGTGGTGGCTGGGCTTTGCTGGAGGGGTGTATGAGCCAGCTTGGAGGTCTGGAGGGGGAACAAGGCTGGAGAGTGGGCCCAGCAAGGACAGATGGAGCAAGGAGGGAGGCAGGGGGAAGCCAAGTTGCTGCTTGGTTGGGTTGGGCCAGTGGGGCTTTGGAGGGGGACATCAAAGAATAAGTTTTGGACTAGAGGATAATCATGGGAGAACAGCATTTGGGGGTCTAAATCTAAATCCCAGAGGGTGGACAGATCCTGTAAGGAAATCCTCCTTAGGAAAAAGCACCTGAGGGAAGGGGGGATGAAACTGCTGGAGATGGATGTTGCACCTGCAGGGATGTTTGCTCCTGCTTCCATTGGGTGCTGAGCCGTGAGGGAAGAGGGAGCAGCCTCACAGAGCCAGGGGAACCTCGGGAGCTCTGTCAGGACCTGTGCCTGTGCTTCCCTCCACATGGGCTGACAGAAATGAAGTGACTCGTGCTAGTTCCCCCAGTTACCACAGAACAGCTTAAAAATGGAGCTGTGTCAAATCCAGCGTGTGCTGTCGCCGTGTCTGCAGAGCTGTTTGTTTGCCTGATGAAGGGGAAAAATAGTGTGAAGCTGGAGATGAGACTAAGCTGAGAAAAGGTTTAATTTTTTCTTCTCAGTCTCAGCTTTTCCAGGATCATTCCAGTAGGTGCCAGTCTCACCTTGTGGAGCAGGGGAGGATGGAAACTGCCAGTAATTCTTCACAGAAATATGAAAAAATACAGCAAGAGGGGGTGGGTGGAGACATGAAAGCCTATAGGAAAGAGCTCTGCTCTCTGGGATGCTCACTTCATTTCTTCCTCCCTACTCAGCAAAGTTTATCTCGGGCTCAGCAGCACGGACCAGTCTTCCCTCCCCTTGTTCTTTAATTAGTGTGCAGTAAAGGAGAAGGCGTTGGGGGAAGGAAGGAGAAATGGGATATTGTGTTTGGATGCCCCAATGGGTAGAGAACTGCATGATTTCCAAATATGATAGTTAATGCTTAATCTGACAGGCTGTCTCTTATCAACAGGCTGGATGTGACTCCCCATTCCATGATAATGGAATTCTGTATGGAGACCACAGGAGACCCAGTTCCATTCAATTAACTCACAAAACAGCAAACCTCTGAAAGCATCTTTGTCTTCTCTTCTCCCCACCTCCTTCTCTCCTTTTTTTTTACCCTGAGAAAATGACAGAGTGAATATTTCCATTTTGTTTTGCAGAGGATTAGAACCAACTAATAGGATTAATATCCCGAGTTGTGTGGCAAATGGAACATTGTTAATAGGGTGATTATTAGAGAATTATATGGAGGGGCAAAAAAATTAGAAGCAGTTGAAAGAAAAGCATCCCCGTGTTGGAGTGACTGCCATTTCTGTGCAATATCCAGCTGCTGACCTGCCTGTTCTGGGTCAGACTTCTTTATTTCTCAGGCTTGCTCTGCCTCTGGGATTGACTTCCTCATCAGCACAGGGCAGGAAGCAATTGCAGAGGCTGGAAATGCTGGATGCAGAGAGCATCTCCTCCAGTGACAGCTCCAGGGACCCTGAGGAAAAAGGGAGGTGAAGGAGAGTCACCATTGCATCCCAGGGGTGTGAACAGGCTTCTGCTCAGGGGGAACAACTCCACCTCTCCAAAATCTCACTCTGGCTTTGCCCATGGGCTCTGCTTCTCATGAGCCTGAGGAGCTGTGTCCTCTGGGAATGTTGGGTTTGGGCACTGGTGGCTCTGTAGGACGTGCTGGAGAGCTTTATATGGGTTTGGAGAACTTTATGTGGGATTGCAGAGCCAAATAGAACTGGCAAAAATCCTTGGAGGCTGAATGCCAGTGATTGTGTGCCACTGCCAGCAGGTGTAGGACAGGCTCCTTCTGCAACCAAGGGTGGAAAGGCCCAGGGCTCTGCTAGGAAAGCACAGAGTCCTCAGGAAATTAAAGCACATTTTTTTGTTTCCCAGGCCCTCGAGGAGGAACTCTTGGCAGACAGGTTGCAGCAGCAGCAGCAGCACAGTTGATGCATGGAGATTTTTTCTGACATCTGTCTGAGAGAGTCTCCTTATGCTCTGCATAAATCCATCTCTCCTGGGCCACAAAGCAGAGCCATCCACAGCACTGGATGCTCCTGGACAGGGGACTGGCACAAAGGCCTCCCTGCCTGAGAGGAATTATCCCAAGCTCTGTGTTTCCAAGTCCCTGGAGGTATTTAGGCCTGCTCCTTGGAGGTGTTTGCTGTAGGAGGCTTTGGCTGAGCCACTGATAGGGATTTGTTCCCCTGAACTGGATCCCCATCACACCATGAGTCACTACTATTTATATCAGCTGTCGATCTCTCTCTCTGGCAGCTATTTCTGGCTACCTGCATTGTATTCAGGGGAGATTTAGCACCTTTTCTTATTTTTATTTCTTTTGCTGAACCTGCTTTTAATTCTTTTTCAAACTTTTTTTTTTGTCATAGTTTGTTTTCCAGCAGCTGGTGAGCTGTCTGCAGCTGAGCTGCCCTCACCTGCTGTTGTTCTGCTGAAAAAAAAGGATTTCCAGTGCTACTTTCAGCAGATTCAGCTTTGTCTGAAGGAGTACTTTGCCTCAGAGTGAGAGTGTTGTGCCATCTAGAAATGAAAGGCTACAACAGGAAGCAAAGCACTTTGCATCAAACAGGATTCTAAACGCTGTTGAACTGCAGTCCAGGGTAGCAGGTCTGCTTTGTTTATAGCCCTTGTTACCCTAGGAACTCTTCAAGCAAACAATGAGTAACCCATTCCTGCAAGTGGATCAAAAAGGACCGACCCCTTTTATTGCAAAGAGAGGGGAAATGGGCCATGAGAGGGGCTCAGCCTCAGCTGCACCGAGCAAAGCGGCAGCAGAGCTGAGAGTCCAACCAAAATCTCCCTTTGGATGCTCTACCCACAAGGCTGAGCTTTCTGCCCTGCTCTGGTTTCCCTTCCGAAAGTGCACACTCAGAATTTCCAGTCCATCTCAACCAGTTGAAAGCCCCACTGTCACTCTCCTGTCTTTTATCAGGAGCAGCATTTTCCTTTTTTCCCCCACATCCCACTCAACCAAGAGATCTCCTGCCTGCCTCGGGCTGTGTCTGGAGCAGATCAAAGACTGAGGCTGGGAGCAGTTTGGAGGACTTGTGTGCACTTCCAAGAAGAAGAAGAAGGAGAAGATGCTCTGGGAGCTGCTGGGATACTTCAGGGCACGGCTGGTTTTGTGTTGCACGGGGCAGGGGCACAATTCCCTGCTGAGTTCCCTGGTTTGCAGCTGAGGGCAGGCACTGGGAACACAGGAACCTTCTGAGGGGCTCACACTCAGGATTGTGTGCCCTGGTCCTGGCACACAGAGGCTGAGGAACCACATCCCAGCTGCTCTGAGGCAGGACATGCAGGAGCAGCAGGATGGTGTTGTACCTGCACCTCTGTGAAAGGTAAAACTCTGCGTAATTTAAAGATGAGTTCCCTTATGCCAGGCCATGAAAAAAGTCTTCAGAACACCCCCAAGGTTTCCATTTAATTACCAATTGCAGCTGATTTCACAGAGCAATTTCTAAGCCTCCAGCAAGGCCTTGTGGCAGTTCTTTCATCTCTCAGGCTTATTGGAAAAAGCTGTATTAAACGTCTTTTAATCCTGCCTTGGATGCACTACCTTTGATCACCTACAATTTTATACATCTGTGCTCAGGCTCACGTTCTTACGTACGTGCCTCCCCATCCAAAATGCTTTAAACTGTGTCAGTTGATTAGAAAGTCTCTCCTGACTGATATAAAGCATCTTGCAAACTTGACTGAAACACCCTGAGAGCTAATGATCATCCCGAGGGTCTGGGTGATCCAAGGGGATGGTTTAGCATTGCTGCACAAGCTGATGAATGTCAATTCCTCGTTTCTGTTTTACTCCATCTTCTCCTTCCTCAGAGAACAAGTTTCTGCTGGGGAAAAGGAAGCAGTCAATGTCCTTGCATGAAAAAAGAGAGCTTTATCTGAGGCGAGATAATTTAATTTATCAATATAACATCTCAGTTGAGTGTGGGACGCAAGAATGTGGGACATTGCCAAGAAGATGCAGGAATCCACACCCTAAACCCTAAGATTTCTGCAGTTCCCTGAGGCCAGGGCCAGCTGGAGCCTGGGACATCAGTCTGATGTCCCAGGTACAGAACACTGTCCCTCCTGTCCGAGGAGAACCTGATCTCTTTCCTGGGAGGAACACAGCAGTGACAATACGAGAGTTCACCTGGGATCCAACACACCCAGAGCACAGAAACGTGCCGCAGGAGTCTGCCAGAAATCCCCACAAAGCTCTGGTGGCTGCCTGGAGCAGGGGAAGGAGCTGTGCCCTGGCACTGGCACTGTCTGCGTGGGGACATCTGCCTGCACCAACAGCTCTGTGCGGCCACCTGGCCAGGGACGGCAGTCGGGGCTGCTGGAACATATGTTTGCTCCAACTGCAACGAGGAATCCGAGTGTGGGGTCGTGTTGTGGAGGCCCTGGGTGTGCTCAGCGGAGCAGGAACAATCTCTTTCCCGGGAAGTCATTATCCCTGTGCTCTGAGCAGCCAGAAGAGCTCAGCTCTGCAGGAAAGGCCGGCTCAGCTGCCAGATGGGGCAGCTCCAGCCTTTTGTCTGCCAAGACCAGCACGTTTTGCACTTTGCAGCTTTTCCAGGGGATCTTCAGGCTGTGGCAGAGCCCCTTGAGGTGTGTGCCCACCCCATGCCCAGGGGCTGTCTCCTCAGGAGCCTCCTGCTCAGAGTTGTGCTTTCTGCTGCTCTTTTTACAGAATTCACAGAATCACCAGGCTGGAAGAGACCTTCAAGACCATCGAGTCCAACCCAGCCCCAACACCTCAACTCAACCCTGGCATCCACTGCCACATTTCTTTTCACAGAGAAAAGCAAGGCACAACTCCCCAATAATATTTCTGGGATTCACATTCTCTGAACCTCAGAGAAAGGAAAAACAATTCTTATCTCATTTACTGCTCCCGTGTTGTCCACGAGTGGAATGCATTGTGGAAGATTGTTTACCTGAAGGGAATTGGTAATTGGATTCTGGTGTGAGTGTTTTGATTCATTAACCAACTGAATCCAGGTGTGTGTGTCAGGACTGTGCTGACAGTCACGAGATTCTGGGCAGTTGAGTTGAGTTGGGCACTTGTGCAGATTCAGTTTAGATGTAGTGTAATATAATATAGAATAATATAGTAATAATTATATAGAATAATAAAGTAATTAATTAGCTTTCTGATATCTATGGAGTTAGATGAATAATTTTCTCCCCTTTGATGGGGATGCTCTGATTTACTGTAGCACCCAGTGCCACATCCAGGCTTTGTTAAACACACCCAGGGATGGTGACTCCACCACCTCCCTGGCCACTTTATCACCCTTTCTCTAAAAAATTTCTTCCTAATATCCAACCTGTATTTCCCTTGGTGCAGCTTGAGATTTTCTTGAAGTGCTGGTGCTGCTGCCCTCCCCTCCCTGGAAGGAGTGAATGTCTGCCTGTGGCTCTGCTCCTTGGGCAGTGGGATGTCAGCAGCTCATCCAGGAGCTCCTCCTTCTGCAGCAAACAGCAGCTGAACCTGGGGGTTTGAACGGGGGGCTCATTCCCAAGGCTGATTTCTTTCCTCTTGCTCTATCAGAGAAGAGAGTGAATCCTAGAGGAGTCAGATCCAAGAGTTAGATGTGAAATTCCAGCACTGGCACGCTTTCCAGGTCTGATGGAACTGTGATCTGATGTGTCAAATGCATTTTAGGGTCTCAGTTCTGTGACAGCTTGCTAATGACTCTGAGCTTCAGCAAGCTTTGACTGATCCCTCGGGGAGCTGGCAGAAAAAACTGCAGCAAAACTTTTTTCTTTTTTTTTACTTTTTTTTTTTTGGAAACATTTTTTGTCAAAATCAAAACATTGAATGGAAACATGTCTCTTCCAGCATCATTTTAAACTGGAATGTGTCAAAACAAATGCTTTCATTTTGATTTGAGTGAGACATTTATAATTTTTACTTTATCTTGCAATAAGGAAACAACACATTTCCCATATTTTTATTTAGATCTTTCCTTTTTTTTGGATAATTATCAGAAATGAGGAACCAACCACATGCTTCCAAAGCGAATTCTTGGCATTCCTCTTCAGAGATTTTCAATTTATTGTTGATTATGGAAGCAGATGTGGATGTTCAGGCAGAACTACCAACACATCTTCAGGTAGAAGAATCAGGAATTGGAGCCATCCAATGAGGCTGGCAGAGGAAGGATGCCCTGCTGCTTGCTTACTTGTTTTTTGCAACCTGTCCTCTGCATTGAGTCATTTGAGGCTCCAGAATTTCAAAACTGTGTGAATAAATCATGGTCCTGTCTCACCCTGAACTGAGCTTGGTCAGGCAGAGCCAAACCCTGTTCCTGTGCTCTGGAGGGCTCAGCCTGGGCTGCTCTGGGTTGGAGGGAACATTTCCCCTCTGTTTTCCTTGCCTTGGGCTAAAAATGCCTGGTGGGTTTTCTTTCCCCGAGGCTAATGGTGATTCTTGTCTTGCCTTAATTGCTTTTTTAAAGCATGCAGAGCTCCAGGTCCGTCCCAGACAGTGCTGAGCTCCGTGGTGCATTTGTCATTTTCCCAAATACCTTTTTAATTAAATTGGAGCAGAACACTCCACTTTGTTGAGCTATCCATCTCAGCAAGTTCCTTACTTCTGCTGGGCAGGCATTATCTTAATAATCACTGGCAAAATTTGGTGACTCTTCCTCAGGCTTTGTGATTTGCAGGGAAATTTTCCTGAGGTAGGCAGAGAGCTGCTCACACCAAGCTTGCTCAGGCTGGCTGCTGTGGGCTGAGGATGTGCTGCATCCATCCAGGCAGGGTTTTAACAGGGCTTAGGAAGAAAAATGTGGTGTCTGTGATGGAAAGAAAAGAGGTTTGACACTACACTAGGCCCTCTCTGCCCCTGAATTCTGAAAATCTGTGCAGGATATTTTTTTTTCTGGCCAAGATAAGGGCTTGGTGTTTGGCTAGAAGGGAAATCCCAACCCTGTGAATTCAGGAGAGAGGCACCTGTGGTACCAGTCACCTCTTCTGCTCCACATGGAAAAATTGCTGTCCTTTGAAAATCCACTGCACCTTTTGGCTGGACAGCCCTGAGCTGTGCTGTGCCTTTTTCCATCCCTGCACGGGCTCAGTGCTCAGTGCTCCTGCCCCACACACTGCAGAGCTTTACACCCCAAACCCTGCAGAGCTTTAACCCCAAACCCTGCCCATGCCATGGAGAGCTTTAACCCCAAACCCTGCAGAGCTTTAACCCCAAACCCTGCCCATACACTGCAGAGCTTTAACCCCAAACCCTGCCCATGCCACAGTAGAGCTTTAACCCCAAACCCTGCAGAGTTTTAACCCCAAACCCTGCCCATGCCACTGCAGAGCTGAAGGTCAGCAGGGTGACTCTGTGGAGTGACCCTTTCTTCCCTGACAGCAAACAGTGGCCACCTGAGTTATGCTTGCTCTGCTGGAGGAGAAAAGACAGAGGTGATTTTCAGTGTTTTCCACCACCACTCTGCAGGATCAGCTCAGCTCTGGAGAGCAATTCCACCCTCTCTGCCTGGAAAAGCAATGGGATGATGAACTTCCCTCTGCTCCACCTTCTGTCTGTGCCTTCAGCTCCAGCTGTGCAATCCTTCCACAGGAAAGGGGTTGTGGATATGTCTGACATGAGCAGCACGAGGTCCTGGGAATCTTATTACAGCTGGTGATGATGACTGAGCCAAAGCCAAAATGGTTTGTTCTCCCTGAGCTCGTTCCTGGGCACGTTCTCCTGGCAGAGGGGCTGGAGGAGTCATTTTGACAGGTGAATTGAGCAGATTTGCTGCTGACAGTGAGAAAATGGAGGTGGTGCCCCACAGCAGGGCTTTGTAAACAGCTTCTGGGAGCTGCAGCACTGTGTGACAGCTGGAATTTTCCTGTGATGAACTGACTTTGATAGAGACAAGGCAGCTGGGCACATCTCACCTGCAGCTGAAGAGATCAGGTGGGAGTGAGAGCTGGTGCCTGGTGGGGGCAGACAGGAGAGCACAGATTGAAGTGCAAACTGCACCAAAACCCATGGAAGGAGCTCCAGCACCAAATCCTGCCCCGGTGCAGAGCCCAGAGGTCAGTGCTCACCTCCAGAGATGGATGCTGACTGAGCAGCCCTGTTCTGGTGCTCACATTTTAAGGCTGGAACGTGGGATTTCCTCTTTAAAACGGTGAGGATGCTGTAAGAATTGCAGTTCAGGAAGTCTCCACTCGGCTCTGAACACATCTGAAGGTACCTCTGGCCCCTGAGGTTCAGGTTGATTCATTTTTCTTTTGTTGTTACCTAAGAGGAACTTGCATGTTCAACCTGGATGTGTCAGATCGATGTTCTGGGATTCACCCAGGGAGAGGTTTTGCATCTTTGAGACACTCTCTATTTGTCAAAGACAATTGGATCAGAGATGTTCAGTTTTGTTGAGTTTTGGTTTTGACTTTTTCTTTTTTAATTTTTTTTGTCACAACAGTTTTGTCTGGAAAAATGTCATTTTGATGAAACAGAAATTGCTGAAGAAATTTTACCAATTTTGACGATTCTGCTTGGAAGGGAATTGGGGAGGAATATCTTGAAAGTGCTGGAGTTCCCAGTTATGACATTTTCTGAATGGAAAGGAGTTTTGATTTATTTCTTTTTCTCTTTTCAAAGTGATGTTTCAAAATGTGCTGTTTTGTGGGGGAACAAAATGGTTGAATTGAAGGCCGGAAAAAAAAAAAAAAGGAAATAAAATATTTTGACTGATCCAAGGCAGTTTCTCAGCATTTTATTTTGCAACTCTGTTGGCTTTTCGGACAACACTGGATGATTTAAAATTGTTGGTTGTTCTGTTCTGATATCCAGACTCACAGATGTGTTTCTCAGTTGAGCCAATGATGTATGAAGCACACTCAGGTTTGTGGTGATAAATTACCTGGTTTCATAGCTGAAAAATACCTGTTTTAATCCATTAACTACAGAGAACAAAATACCCCAAGTCTCTCAATTCAAGGAACCATGCAAGGATCTTCCACTGTATGAATTATTCAGGAGCAGTGGTGGAAATGAAGCACCCATTACATTTACAAATATTCCACAAAGAGTTCAAGGCTGAGCAGGAATAGATCAGACAGCATTTATTGTAAAGCCTTGCTGAGTATTACTGGAGATGTAATTTCCCGTAGTAATTAACACAGGATCTGCAATCCAGCTTTGAAAAGGAGACTGAACCTTTCCCTGTGAATTTAGGAATCATCTGAGTTATTCCATGCTCTAGGTGACTGGGAGCATTGAGCCTTTGTCTGAAATTAGTCCTCAGCGTGGTGGATGATTAAAGAGGGTTCATTCCTTCAGGCTACTCGGGATTGATGTTTTCTATTAAAAAATGCACTGCTAAGGATTTGTGAAATACAGAGAGCTTCTCTGGGTGTGTGCCACTTATTATGCAGATGTGCTTAAGCCATCAGATCAATGATAAATGATTTCTCCAAGCTGGATGGGGTAGCATGACCCACAGGGGATGGAGGGGGGGTTGTTATTTTTCTTCCCTTCCAAGAATCAGAGAGAATCATTTGTCAGCTGAGCCCAGCCAGGTGCCCAAAGATCAGATGGCAAAGGCTGCTCTGTCTGCAGAGGGAGCAAGGGGAGTTAATATTGGTGCCTCTCCTCAGACCTCTTCATTTCTACTCCATTTCTCTGTCCTTTCCCTTGCTTTAAACTCCACTTTATTCTGGCTTCTGAGGCTGTGACTGGCTCTGAGTGCTGCCTGCTGGGAAAAAAAAGTGGAATTTTGGTGGTTTTTTTTTTTTTTTTTTTTTTTTTTTTGAGGAATAATACACAGAGTTTCTTCTTGGTGGATGGAGTTCAAACATCTCTAGCACCATCCAGTATTAAATCAGAGATTTAAAAAAACAAGGCTTTTTCTAATTACTCCCAGAACATTAATTCACTGCTGGAGATTGGGATTCTGTTGAGTTGAAGTCCATACAGAGATTATAAGAGTCATTGGCCTGAAGATTTATCTACTTAAAAAACAGAGTAGGGGAAAAGTTATTAGAGCTGTTCCCACCTTTGATGTGTGTGAAATCTTTTAAAATCAAAAATTTCAGTGCAAGAAAGGGGAACTCTTTTGAAAACACAGTTCTTAGTTTTCAGTTAACTCTGAGTCTTCTTATCTCAATCATGAAGAATGGAGATAGCGATTCTCAAGGAATGTTGAATTTCACAATGGAGAAAAATGACAGTTCATCAAAAATGACCCTTTACTGTAGGAATCCATTTCAATTGAGGTCTTCCTGGACTCCTTTGTGTTGGAAAAATAACAATTAAATCTCTTCCCAACAGTTTTACCCTTTGAAAATTGGGTTTCTTTTGTAAACTTGAAACATCTTACATCAGTTCAGCAAAACAATTTAGCAGCGTTCCCTCAGAAATAAAATACTTTGCAGGAATTCCTGCTGAGCTGTGTGGTGTCTCATCAAAGGGGGATTAGAAGGCCTGAGAGGCATCTGTATCACTGAGGCAAGGAGTGTCTCACTGCACATCTTCACAGCACCAACACAGCTGTGATCAAGGCCAGGGCACTCTGACACCACTGGAAAACTCCTTATTGTGGTTTTAGCCTAGTCTGGAATTACAGCAGAGTCTGGATTTTATTTGGCTTCCCCTGGAACATTTTCTTCTCCTAAATATAATGTAAACAGCCCGGGATCTTCTAAGAAGAGGAGGTGTAGGGATTTGAACAAATTGTGCTGGGTTTGGGTGGCAGGAGATAACCCCCAGCCTGTGGAACACCTTTAGCTGGTGGTGTGAGCTCTGCAGACAGCAATCTGAGAGTGAAAAACTTCACTGCACACTGAGCTGCCTGTGAGCATCCCTGGGCATTGCCACCTGCCCAGCCAGGAGCGTGCCAGGGGTTTCACTGCTGCCCTGCTCTGTGTATTTCATTAGTAAATCTGCAGGTGACACTTGTTGTAAATCACGGCGCCCCTGACAAAGGAAGGAATGATGAATCTGACTCCATGTTGTCAGAAGGCTAATTTATTACTTTATTATGTTAAAGAATACTACACTATGCTAAAGAATACAGAAAAGATACTGAATGCTAAAAAGATAATAATGAAAACTCGCGACTCTCTCCAGAGTCCCAACACAGCTTGGCCCTGGTTGGCCAAAGAGTGAAAACAACTCACAGCAGAATCCAATGGAACAATCACCTGTGGGTAAACAATCTCCAGACACATTCCACATGAGCACAACACAGGAGAAGCAAATGAGATAAGAATTGTTTTCCTTTTCTCTGAGGCCTCTCTCGCTGCCTTTCAGTTTCCCAGGAGAAAAACCCTGGGAAGGAATCATGTTCAGAGAATGTGAATGCCACAGACACTGAGCTGGGAGCTGTGCCCATCTGTTGGAAGGTAGGAGGGCTCTGCAGAGAGACCTGGAACAGTTGGATGGAAGGGCAGAGTCCAGTAAGGTGAAGAGGTCTCTTCCAACCTGGTGATTCTGTAGTTCTGTGTGTGCTGGATCCTGCATCCAAATGGGGAGAATATCCAGAGAGGAGCAAGCAACAGGCACAGAAAAACTCTGCTCAAGTGCTGGCACTGCCACCCTGGAGCAGCACGGGCTGAGGAGCTGTTGTCACCTCCCTTCTCAGGGGGCTGCTTCCCTTCCCCTTCTCCAGGGACATCATCTGCTCTCCTGGGCATCAGCTGCTTCAGAGCTCCACTTGCTAATGCTGAAGGACAAGGGAGACTCTGCTGCCAGGGTTGATACAAATATGCAATAATTTGGTTTTAATCAGTATTAACAGTGCTGAGATTACAAAGTCAGATCCATTCACATCACCGGGCTGGGGTAATGAGGAGAGATCAGTGCCATGTTGGTCAAATTCCTTCTTCCTAACAAAGCATGGAGACAATCCGAGTACAGCTCATGCATGCAAAATCAAATCCAGCTTCTTGGGGAAACTTCTTCTCCAGCATCTTTGAGTCTCACTGTACACAGGAGGGCTCACAGAGCCCAGCAGCTCAGCTGTTTGCAGAGGGAACTGCCTCGTGTGTGCTGACAGTTTGCTTCCATTAAAAACATAAAAGAAGGCAATTAAATGAAGCAACATGTTGTTTTCCTAACTCTGGCAGGTGCTATCTGACTGCACAGCTAGGCTCAGGGCTGTTCTTTGTCCCTTAATGGCTTTGATGAGTTTCCAAATCAAATCAGGAGGGGCAGGAACCCACAGAGATGCCTTTTGCGTTTGTTCAGGGTAAAAATCCCTTATTGGGATCTGCACCTTGTCCTGAGGTTGGTGATTTGGAGCCCATCTTCAGGCTAAAACACCCACTGGGGTGCTGTTGTGGATTTGTGGTGGGTTTCTTTGGGATGGGATGAATGGGTGACCTCACTGCCCATCCACCACCAGTGTCCCTTCCCTGCTGAGCCCCCCAGGAACCTGAGTGTTTCTAAATGCTGGCAGCCAAACCCTGGTGCAGCTGCTGGCTCAAGGGAGCTGACTGACCCTCTGCTGCTTCATTTTGACAGGGCCTGCTGAGCACAGACCAGATCCCTGCCTTCCTTCTCCTTCCCTGCATCCCTCACTGCAATGAGAAATTGGCCCTCTTTGGCCCTTTGTGGTGTTCTTGCCCTTTAGTGGTTTTTGGGTGGCTGAAAAGAAACAGGCTCTCGTGTTTAGGAGCCTCACAGATTTCTGTAAAAATATCCTTGTTGAAGAATTTCTGTCCTTTCACATCTGTCTCTGTGTTTTTAGGATTTCACAAGCTGCGCTTCTTTTTCTTTTACTGCTATATTTTTCTTGGGTTTAGCTAAGTTGTTGTTATTTTATTTGGGTTTTTTTTTGGCAAAGAATAACAGCTTTCTTCCTGAGACTTTTCCTTCTTTCCTCAGAGAATATTTATCATCTTTAGATATAACTAAACAGGATTTATTTTTTTAAGAGGTGGGCCCACACTGTTTTCCAAGCTGGCTCCATCTACCTGGAGCTGTTTGGTGATCCAGGTGTGATCCCAGCTCTCCCATGTCCTGTCCTGCCTCTCCTCACAGCCAGGGCTGCTCCTCTCTCTGTACACAGTGAGTAACAAGATGTCTCAGCAAGGCATCAAAGTCTGTGCTGCGTGTTCAGACTCCAAATCCCTGCCAATAACGCAGAGATAGGAGAGGATTATAATGGTGCATAACAAATAACAAGGGTTTAAAGTGTCTTAAGAACACTGTGCTCAGAAAAAGAGGGATTGTTGGCAGGGGGAAGCCTGCAGGTATGAAGAAAGGTTTTATTTCATGTATTTGTAGCATTTGTAATAAGGAACTCTGGTGTGTGAGATGGGTTATTATCAAGAAGTTATCCTGGACTTAGGAGCTCCTCTCACTCTAATGCCTCTGGGCTTGGTCACTTTCTTCTTCCTTCAAAGGTGTCCAGCCTTAGGAACAAATCCAAGGAGAATGAGCAGATGCTGGGGGCTTAAAGCAAGTGGAAATCTGCCCTTCCTGCCTTTCTTCCCACCCTTTTCTCCTTGGGCCACCTCCCCTGGTGTGCACCCCTCTCACCCCACCTGGGCTGAGGAGGACGATCCCAAATATCCTGGCTGTGCTGAGCTGCCTCCCCACAGGAGCTCAGGTCTCCCAGAAAAGCCCTGCAGCCACGGATCCCTCTGTCCCTTCGCGCAGGCAGGGCCTGCTGAACTCAAAAAATCAGTGTACAACAAGGCTGCTGCATGGGGAGCAGGAGCGAGGGTGTCAGAACACGTTAGTGCTGCTCTGAGCTCCTGCCTACCTGACAAATCCCCCTTCCCTCCCAAATCCCACACAGGCCCCGCTTCCTACAAAGGGAGCTGCCGAATGCAAATGCTTGTTTGTTTTGTGTTAAACAAAGCTGCCTCCTTTCCCCTCATGTTTTTGAGAAAATAGGGAGGAGGAACCTTGTTTTTTGAAGAAGAAAAACACAAACCCAAAAAATGAGTAAATCTGCAACATCTAAGGGAGGTATTTACTGAAGCTGGCGCATGGTTTGCTTTACGTGCTCCCTTTTTTTACAAGCTGAGACATCTGGATTTGTCTCATTTACCAGATGAGAATGGCAGGCAGCAGCCGTGGAGGTGATTACACACAGGTTTAAAGCAAACAAGGAGAACAAACCAGTTGCTATTTAAGTGCCATTTCCAAGCCAAAGGTGGCCCTGCTGTAAACACAGATTACTGTGGTGCACACACTGTCACCAGCTGTCTCCTGGAGTAAGCCTGGCTTTGTGACACAGTCTGAGTTTTACTCACTGCCTTCCAAAAAAAGTGACTTTTTTTCACTCTCCTCCTTCTAAATTCAACTGCAGGTTGATGTTTTCCAATTTTTAGGTGCAAGAAGACTGAGGTCCAGGTCAGCTGCTCTGCCTTAGCTTAGCATTTGGGCTGGCTTTGCTGCAGTCCAGGGGTGCCCATCACTGCAGCTGTGACAGTGACACTGCCCCAGAGGCACCCAATTATAGATGGAAGTGGCCCAGCTGCCTGCACAGATTAGACAGAAGCAAACAAGATTTGCCATCCCTGCAGATCTTCTGACACACGATGTTCACAAAGGGCAGGGTGTCAAAATGCTTTGGCTTGAAATAAGAGAAGGGGAAATTAAAAAAAAAAAAAAAAAGCCAGAAAATGGGTCATAATGGAAAGCACTGGGTGGAGAGGGAGAATGCTTTAGAGGTGCTGCAAAGTTTTGTGCTGCTCTGCTGGTTATTGTGTGGTGTTGTGGAAGGTGGCATGTTTCTGCACACTCTTAAAGACTCAAAAAAGCAACTTTCTTGTGTAATTTTACCTCTGGAAGTGTGTCTATTTCCACTGAGTGTGGAAAGAATCTCTTGTGTCCTGCACAGGGGGACTCAGGGAAGCTCCCAAGTGGGCAGGTGTACAAGAGCCATTGTTGGTAGCAGGACTCCAGCTCACCTTCCTAAATCCAAAACCAAATTTCTATCCCAAACCCATAAAATGTTTCCATCCCAAAGCAAAGAGCTCCTGCTCCAAAACTTTTATCTTGTTTTATATCTATGACTATATTTTAAAACTTTATACTCGAAGTTTTCTACCATGTGATGTTACACACTTTTATTCAAGCTACACACTTAAAATCCCAGTTCTATCATTTAATTTTGGAAGCTTTCTCCACAGCCTCAGGTGAAATGCAGTGTTCTTTTGGGGGTCAGTGCCTGACAGCACAGAAAGTCTAAAATTCTGAGCAGCCAGGGTTCCAGCAGGTTTGTGTGTGGCTGTTGAATGGCTGTGTGTTGGCCTTCAGCAGGTTCCACAGGGGAGGACAGAGCCCCTCAACTGCTTCTCCAGCTTTTTTACATCCACCCTTCCTGTTCAGGCTCCCCTTTTCCCCCTGAAGCTGTCCTTTGTCTTGCAGAAAAGCAGTTCAGCTGGCAGGAGATCTCTCCAGGCATTCTGAGGATTGCCATCACTCTGTTCCAGCCAGGCAGCTTTTGGCCATTGTTAGCTGGATCCACAGTTCAGCTCGTTTTCATCTTCATCCAAAACAGGGAACTAAATCCAGAAGTGCAGCTCCTCAATCAACATCTCTGTGCTGTGGCAGGACCACGCTGCCAGGTGCTCTGCTTTGTGCTCAGGGAGGGACTCTGTTCTTCCACGGAGCTTGAAGCAAAGGCACGGAGAGAAGCCAGATTACTTGGGAGAGCTGAAAAATCAGCTTTGGTTTCCTAAGCCTCAATCCAATCTTTGATCCATCAGGCTGTGCTGCCTGGTAGTTTGAAATTGCTCACTTCCACCAGGGCTGAATCTACCCCCTGCTCTAAAATGTGAGGCTATTGATGTCTGACTCCAAACTTTCACTGCCTCAGGCCCCTCCTGAGGGTGCCTCTGTTCCAGCAGCCCAGAGCCACTGCTTTGTAATTATTTGCACACATTTATTACCAGTCAGAGGAATCCACTCTGCTATCAGCTTCGTGCTTCAAGGGCAAACATCCTAATTACTTTTGGGCTCCATGGAAGGATAAGGCTTCATGGAAGTGACTCAATCACAGATTTATTTGCCAATTACATGCCAAATCATCTTCCTTATCTGAACTGTTTGTATCTTATGGGGTTGGGGTTGGTTTAAATTTGCTGGCATCGTTCTGTTCCATGGAAAGGCAAGTTCTCACTTGGCATGGGCCCAGTGGTGAATGCCCACAAATTTCCTTCCTAATTCCCGAAGAAAATAACCTCGTGGAGATGCACAGAAGATCCCTGGTGCCCTGGGCAGTCTCCCTGCTCGTGGACTCCCAGTCTTGTGGGGTTGCAGGCTGGATAATCTCTCCAGTTCCACTTTGCTGCATGGAAGATCTCAAGCAGCACTTTGTGTCCTGAAATGCTCAATGGATGCTCCAGACTGAAGGGGTTCCCTCCAGCAGCACGATTTGGATCTGTTGAGGAGTGCCCAAAGGTGCCTGAGTGGGATTAAGGAAGGAAACAGAGGTGTTGTCCTTTAAAGGGTAAAGGGGATGGAGCTGAGCAGCTCCTAATGGCCTCCAATCAGCTGTGCAGTTCTGCTGGCTGAAAATTACCTTTTCCCTTGATAAGATGAGAAACAAGCCAACAGAAGAACACCCCCAGCATTAACAATCATAATCCTGAATTCACTCAGAGAGTAGACTGATTTGAGCATGCTGGAATAATACTAGAACTTTTTTAGGTTAATAATTAATTGTGTGCTTTTAATTAGAAATTACTGTTGCATCCACATGGACTTCTAGCACATTGCATCTTATTAAAGCTGTAATTGGAATACGTTATTTATTTGTTTCCTTTGTTACTGTTCATATTTCTGGCTCCTCAGGTCACTAGAGCCGTTAAAGCAACTTGTTTAAAATGAAATGCAGCAAACTCCCAACAGTAAATGTTGCTGTGTGATAGTAATTGTTCTTGTTCCTCCGTGTTCCAGCACGGTGCTTTGGGATGCAGGGGATGTTTATGTGGTGTCTGCTCGTGGCTCAGGCTCAGCTGCTCACCAGGCACTTGAGGAGCCTGTGGTTGCTCCCCATGGAGAGCTGGGTGGGCTGTGCTGCCCTGGCCTCAGACTGCAGTGCAGGTGGGTGGTGGGTGAGGATGGCAGGATTTAAAACACTCCCAGAAGCCATTCTGGGAGCAAACCTGGTGCAGCTGGGAGTGCTGCTGGATGGGTCTGAGCTCAGCCAGGTCCCCACCTCCCAGTGAGGGATGTCTGGAGCTCTCTTGTGAGAAATGATAATCACTTCCAAGAATTTTAAAGGTTTATTAAAACCTTATCAAAATACAACAGAAGATTGATAGAGAAAATACTATGGTGCTGGGAGCAGAGGATTTTTCCCACTATGTGCTCACCCACACAATGGAGGTTTCACCTTTTAACCCTTTAGCCCCTCCCAAAGTTCTGTCCATCGACTCCTTCTTCACTGTCCAGTGGTGGAGATCACTTCATTAAATCTTGATTGGAGCTCAGGTGCTGCCATAGTAACAAACTGACCCTCCCAAATGTCCCAAACCCAGGCCACCCCCTGATAACAACACAAGGAGGGGTAAAACATAACTATAAATCTATAAAACTTCTCTTAACATGTATACATGATATTTACCTTTTAATTGGGAGGGTCAACCATCACATTGCTCATCTATCACACACTCATTCCTGTCCACCCAGTGGGAAGATTTCCTGTGCTCGTCATCCTCGCTGCTCCTTCTGCATCCCCTCCCCTCCCCTCATTTCAGTTTCTGGAGATGCTCCTGGATGAAGAGCAGAGACTCTGCAGGGAAAGCTCTGCTTTGTGTCCTGCCAGGCAGCCTGGACAGCTCCTGTGCTGGCTGCTGGAATGGAACAGCCTGGGAAGGACTTGTGTGGCTCTAAGCAGCTGCTGAGCTCAGCCCTAAGGATCAGGTGGATACAGCATGAAAATTAAGATAAGGAACAGAGTTAGAGACCTCCACAGGCTTTGGAAAACTTTAAAGAAGTAAATCAGGATAAGTATGGCTGGGAAGGCTTCAGTGAGGGGCAGTCTGGTCTTCCAGGGAGTGATGGGCTGCAAACTCCTTTGGGTCAGCCCAGTAAAAGTCTGGGGAAAAAAATAACAGAGCTTATCAGAAAAAAACAGGTTCTCTCTCAGTTCCAAACAAAATTGCATTTCCTTCGACTTGTTCCATTTGTTTCATTATCCGCTGAGAGAATTGACTCAGAAATCCTGTGTTGTGTAAGAGATAATTCTGAGGACCCTTTGTAGCCTTTTAATCAAAAGTCTGCATGGAAGCTGACACCTAAAATCTGCCCTCATTAAGGCAGTTGAGAGATTACCAGTTGCAGGCCACCCAATTTGCCTGTAAATATTCAAGGAGCTGAGGTAAACTCCACAGATGTGAAAAGCCAGCGTGTCAAAGCAACAGCAAAACCTTTGGCACCCGTTCAGATAATCTTTGGAACACCAGGATTTGAGCTGATTAGAAGAGAAAACCAAAGCAATTTGAGGAAGAGTCGGGGTGGGGGGGAGGAGAACGGAGAAAATTTAGACAAGAGAAAGCAATTACAGGCTTAAAAGGAATAATAAGCATCAATTAGCAGCAAGTATCTCTGCCTACAATGAAAGCTCTTTCTAATACATCCACGGTGGAATAGAGAAAGAGAAAAGACAGCTCCTTCAATGAATTGCAGCAGGGATCCCGAGATAAAGGGGAGCAAATGCTGGGGAGATATTAAACAATTACTTAGCATCAGCCTTTTAGAAATTAAAAAGGTGGAGGCTGCCCTGAGCTGAGGATCTTCCCAAAGACACCCGATAAGGCTGCAGATGCCAGCTGATAATGGCACGTGGCTGATCCTCTTCAGAGAGCCTCTTGTGCTTGGCCAAGCAGCAGCTTCCAGGGAGAGGCATGGCAGGAGCAGGGAATGGAGCAAAGGGCTGGGCAGGAGATGGGGAATGAAGTGCCAGCTCCGTGCTGGCACTGCCAGGCTGCCTGTGTGCCTCTGCTTCCCGTGGAAAAGGGGCTGGGGGAAAGGTCTGGCTTCTCCATCTGCTTCTTGCTGCTGGTGGTCCGTGGTGGGTGATTGTGCTGCCTGTTCTGCCAGCCAGGATTCCACGCCTGGCTGTGCCTGGGGGAGCTGAGCGATGGGCAGCCGTGCTGAGGAGTCCAGGCTTGGCATCCACGGTGAAAGGAGGGCAGGGACAGGATTTAGTTGGCTTCACCTCCCCTTAGCTGTGTCCCTGTTCCTAGAACAGGCTTCTAATTGGATCACGCCAGTTATTCAGCCGAGCGTAGCTAATCCTTTTCTGTCTCTTTCCTCCTCTCCTGCCCCAAAATAATGGAGGCTGGGGCTGGGCCCAGGATTGTGAGGACTTGTTTTGTGTCTGGGACATGGGGTTTTTTTTAGCCTTTGTTTAAGAAGGTCTTGTCCAGCTTTTTTTTCTGAATGGCAGCAACTGGCAGAGCTCATGTACATCTCCCACTTCGATCCCTTCTCTTCCCAGCAAAGCTGTGTCAGGAGGGATCCCAGCGAGGGGCAGGGATGTGGGAGCTGCTGCCAGGTCAGTTCATTCTGCCAGACCACCTGCCCTGGGCTTCCCAGGGCTTCCCAGTCCAAAAGGATCCAGGATAACCAGGAGAATTTCAGAATTCTGTGACGTCCCCTGTGCAAGGGTGAGCAGGTGGCTCTGACTGCTGCATGTGAGCAGCTCTGATGGCAGGGGTGTGTCAGGAAGGGCTGTGGAGGGTGGGCAGGCACTGGATGTGCACTTCCAGCACAAGAACTAGAAAGCACCAGGGGAAACTTCCCCTTGTAGGTGACAGCATCAAAAGAAATGAAAGAAGGTTGGTGCTGGCACTGATAGCTCAGCTGAGGAACTCCTCGCTGCAGGATGGTTTATACAATATCACGCAATGTCACACTGATTAATGGCAGAGAAATCTGCTTAGAGATACTAAAGACATGAAAGCACTGCCTGACTCTGAATGAGACACAGAAGCTGGAATCTGAGAGGCTGTTTGGGGGAAAATGGTATGTTTGCTATTAATTCTCATGCTGTTCCCAGATATCTCTTTTTGGCTGCTGTCAGGGAGAGCTACCCAGATGTTTGGGCTGCTCCTTATCCTTGTGTGTTTTCCTGGTGCTGTGTTCTGGTGGTAACAGTCTCCCTGGGGCAGCAGTGGGATTCCAGAGCTCCCTTGGAAAAACCAGCTGAATTTTAGCCCGTGTGGCTTTCCCTGCTGAGGCAGCTGGGATGATCCAGGCACTCCTGACAGACAATGAGAGCCAACACAGATCTCCCTCTCCAAAACACTGCAGTCATTTGGGTGACCTCAATGCAGGCATGATCCTGCTAGCATTAAATGGAGCTGAAAAATATCTGTATTTCTGCTCAGCAGCAGCTGTTTCCAGAGTGGGAACAAGGGAAGGAACACCACTGATGCTTCAGCTGGCACATGAGCCATGTAACCCTTCGTTCCCTCCTTCCCCAGGCCTGGCAGGTCTCTCCAACATTCCACAATTAGCAAAGAAAGCAATCAGCTCTCTGTATTTTTTGATGACTCCCTGGCAAATTTAAAGACATACTGTGATCTGCCTCACTGTAATGTGAGGAGGGTGCCACTCACTCAAGATCAGCAGCATCACCCAGATCAGTGCCTCTGATAATTTATTTGTGGGAAATTTTGAAATGAATTTGAGATGGGATTTTCGAGATGATTTTTGATTATGTAGTTTATTTTATTTTTTTAATATAGGTAGAAAGGGTGAGTTTGGTTTACATTGTTATAGTATGGTTTAGAAGGTTACTAGACCTTTAGTTATAAGATTTTTCAAGGCGTTATTGATTAATAAAACTGTTAATAAGGATATTTATTTTTTTACTTAATTTTTAAATATTTTGTTTTATGGCCTTATGTTATAGTGTAAGTTTTATTTAGTTAATTATGTTATGATATAAAGGCTGTATTAAGGCTATATTATGATTATATAAAGGCTTATGATGTATAAAGGTGGTATTTAAATTTTTTTTTAATGACTTAACTTTTTTATACTTTAAACTTTAAAACTTTAAACTTTTAAAAATTCAGTTGAATGTGTTTTTGTTTTAAACTATAATTTTGTATTTTTGGTTTTAGTACTTAAGTTTGGGCTTGTGGTTAGGTTTAGAGTTAGGGTTGGGTTGGGTTTCATTAGTATTAGGGTTGGGGTCAGGGTTAGGCTTGGGGTTAGGTCTAGCCTTGAGATTAGGGTTAGAGTTCTGTTTAGGATGGGTTATGTTAGGGTTGGGTTTTGGTTTTTTTAGGTTTTAGGGTTTGTTGTCTGCTGAACTGTAAGGCTTTTTTTTAGGGTTAGGTTTGGAATTAGGGTTAGGCTTGGGGTTAGGTTTGGAATTAGGGTTAAGCTTGGGGTTAGACTTGGGGTTAGGTTTAGGGTTGCATTAAGGTTGCTTTAAGTTTGGGGGTTTTTGTTTATTACATCCGGAGGGATTTGCTGAGCTGCACAATTCCCCTACCAGCCCTGGGTCAGATCCAGAGCCAAAGCTTGGCTTTTTCAGGGCACCTGTGCTGGGATGTACTTGGGAATTTATCAGCACTTGACTTCCAGGGGTGAATCTGGGTTAGGTTTGGAATTAGGGTTAGGCTTGGGTTTAGGCTTGGGGTTAGGTTTAGGGTTGCATTAAGGTTGCTTTAAGTTTGGGGGTTTTTGTTTATTGCATCCGGAGGGATTTGCTGAGCTGCACAATTCCCCTACCAGCCCTGGGTCAGATCCAGAGCCAAAGCTTGGCTTTTTCAGGGCACCTGTGCTGGGATGTACTTGGGAATTTATCAGCACTTGACTTCCAGGGGTGAATCTTTACTTTTCCCTGCTGGAGGTTTTCTCCTGTCGTGCCAAAGTGCTGAGATGGCAAAAGGATCCAGCAGGAGCAGAGTGGGAGGAGCTCTCTGGGCAAGAGGAAGATGGGGAAGGGAATGCTTCAGTGAACTAATTCAAAGCTGGTTTTTAATTAAAAAAAAAAAAAGTGAAGAGAAAATGAGATAAAAGTGAAAGACAAGAAAAATCTCCTCAAGGCTGGACAGACCTATCATGCAAATAAGGATTTTAACTGGAAAATTAAAAAAAAATATTACCAAGAAAGAGAAGCAAGAAAGTAGCCAGCATAAAAATTAAGTTGCTGAGTCAGTCCTGGAAAGAGTTCAGAAGAGAACTCTTCTTCTTTTTTTCCCCAAATAGATTTTTTTCCATAAATAATAGATGAAACAGGAACCAATAACACAAAACCGCTGGAGTTTGTGAATGCTGAGTGCACTTTCCCTCATTAAACCAATTTTTGAAGAGACATTTACAGGGAACACCCTGCCCCAGCAGCTGGAAATCTGCAGAGCACTTTGCAGCCACCTGTGGCTCGAGAGTTTGCTGAGTTCCCTTTGCCTGTGTCAGTGGTTGAGGCACACGGGAGAGGGACAGGACTGGTGGCACTGGAGTCCCCAGCCCTGTGGCTTATTGTATTTGCAGGGACCTGGGCAAAGGGATTTTTCAGAGAATGTGAATGCCACAGTGGCTGGCAGGGCCTTTGTGCTGGGTGCCCCTCAGTGTGGGGTGGAGTGGGATCTGGGATCTGCAGCATCAATCCCAACCAAGCCTGGGAAAGGCTGACCAAAGTCACATTTCCCACTGGAAGCCCTAAATCTGTGTTTGGCAGCCAACAGCTGCAGGAGGGGTCCAACCTTGCCTTGGGCTGGGGCTGCCCAGCAGGTTTGTTTGCAATCTGCAGTTCCTTGTGCTTGCTGTGCTCTCTGGGGAAAGGACAGCTGAAGAAAAGGGTTCTGTTCCTCTCTGCCGCGCCGGGACTGCAGCAAGAAGGAAAACAGAACACGCACAAAAGCTACTGGCAACAGATCTATTTCCTAGAAGCTCACACAAAGCTCTTTTTTTTTTTCCCTTCTCCTAGGAGGTGTCTGGGCTGAGGACTCAGTTCAGAGTGTCACCCCCTGGCAGCAGAGGGCCACTGGAGAGGTCCCATCCCTGGATACCCATCCTGTGCTTGGGCTGCTCCCTTGTTTTTTAGCAAACAGGAACAGCCATGCCCGAGCACCCCCCACTCCTCTGCTGCCTTTTGTTGTGGAGTCACCTCATGGGATCTGTGAGGATCATCAGAGAGAATCCTCCAGTAATTTCACCTCTTCATTTGGGCAGGGTGGGCGGCTTGCAGCTCTGATTGTGTGATTATTAGAATGCACTGCAAGTCACAGCAGCAAATGTCTGAGTCTTGCTGTACAGCAGCTCCAAATGTCCTTTGCTGCTCAGCAGCCTTTTCCAAAGACATGTGGGATGTGTTAATATGCACATTAAAGCCAAGGGTCACAGTATCACACACAGTGCTGGCCTTGGGGTGAAACTTCTTGTAGCTCATGCCAGAAGTTGGGATTTGTGATGAACTCCCCCATGAGCAAAAGATTAATGCAAACCTCTCTGCCTTGGCTGATGGTGGGAGTGTCTCTTGGATCTCAGCAGTTATACCTACCAAAAAATATCTTTGACTTAAAATAAATGCCCCCCACTAGGAAAAGATGTAGAGGCTTAACAATTTTTGTAGTGCTGGATGAGACACCACAACGCCTTAAGCAACACCAGCTCTTGATCAGGTCTTTGGATGTACAACTGCAAAAAGAACCTGGTGCCCTTCCAGGCCTTTCTCCCTAATAAAAATCACCTTTTATTTTTTTTTTAAATGAAAAAAATCCCCCAGAATATTACCTTTTAGCCATTTTGCTTTGGGGAGATAAATCTGAGTGGAAGACAATCCATCGAGGTGTGACATGAGCTATGCTGCAGACACAAACCATCTGGGACTGTTTGTTATCCCAGGGTGTCCTGTTTGTGTCCAAGCTCCATGAGTTACTGGTACAGCACTGGCTGTGGAGGGGGTGAATCCACTGCTGAAGACACAGCAAAAGCAATTTTCTTCCTGCTCCATCTGGGCAGTGAAGACAACTCACTTTAATCTTTTCTTTCCAAGCACTAATTAATCTTCTGATGAAAACAAGGACAATATTTGGCCTGGCATGGTGGGTGGTTACTCATGCAAATGAGTACCTTTGTTCCATCCACAGAGGACAGAACTGAGCCCCCAGCTCAGACCTGGGGCCAATGTCAATGCAATGACACAAAGGCACTGGCTCAGTGCAGAGACACCTGGGCAGGTGTGAGAGCAAAAGCTGAATTCCAGCTGGGCCATTAGTGAGCATTTTGCTGCAGCACTGAGCCAGGTGTGGATGATCTGCTTTGATAAACCCTCAGCCCAGACACCCTTAAAGCCAAAGAAGCAATAAAGTGAGAGGTAGGCACTGGTGGTTAATGAAGTGAGCTCCAGTAAGGAGGAATGTGTGTCAGGCCAGAGGCCCTGAGGAGGCAGTGACACATTTACCTCAGGAGAAGGAGCTGGAGCCCAGGACCTGAGGATTCAGTAATTGAGATTGTTTGAGCCCGCCTGGGGAGCTCTCCACAAATACAGTTGTCCACCTGGGTAGCTGAGGAGGATTAAAAATAGCCCAGCAAGATGTTGGCTTATCCCTGAGAGAACAGAATTAGTTGTCTGGAAAGACAGAGCATATTAGAGGAGGATGAAAGGTGGGTGAACACTGCTCTTTCTCTTCAGTTAAATTCCTGCCCTATCCCTGCAGGCTTTGGATGTAAGATCAGACCCTTTTTCTATTCAGCACTTACCCTCTCTAATGCAAAGTTAAGCACTGCCATCTATCCTCTGCCAGGATTTGAGAGCAGGACCCAGAGCTCACAGCCCTGCCCCAGCCCCTGAGCTCCTCTGCTGGGATTTTCTGCAGATAAACTGAAGCTGAGCAGCTGAATCACTGAGCAGGAGCTTGGGCTGTAGTTCTGAGGACACAGACCAAGCTTCTTGTCTCGTGGGCTGTCAAAATGTGGTCAGAGGTGTTTGACTGCTGCTGTTTACTGTGGGCTTGCAGCTCTTCCAGCTGGGAATTTGGTGGGCAGGAGGAGCTTCCCTGTTGTGCGTCCCCCTGGGGGGCTGCTGAGCTGGTCTCTCTTTCCCCAGGCTGTTCAGCCTTGGTTTAATGGCTGCAGGGAACATTTCTTACAGTGAATATGCCCAAATTCCACCCACAAGTTCCTGCCCCACTCTGTCTTCTCAGCCTGAGCAACTCAAACCTCCCACTAGCAACCCACCAGACCTTGGTATTCTCTGAGACACAACCATTCCTCTCCCTCCAGGGAATGCTTTTCTAAATATTTCTGTCTGTTCTGCAGCAATCATGGGGCTGGATGATTTTTTTTTTCTCACTTCTGTGCTCTTTTATTACCCCCATTTTTAACTGTGACTCCTTGGTTTGCTGCCCCATTTCCTAATCTGTGCCAGTGGCCTCTGCCCAGATAAGGATGTTCCAGCAGGATCAGGCATGTTCACTCTGTTCACAAATCTCATTTTCAGTGCCCATGAACCTGTTGAATGCTGAACCTTGGCTCCAATGTGGCAAAAGCTGTGATACAGCTCAGTCTGTAACAAGTGGCTCATTCTAAATCGGGATAATCATTAATAAACACCCATTAAAGATTAGATTAAACTATGATTCCTTCCTTTGCTGATCTGTCATTGTTTCTTATTTAGTAGCTGCATTCAGGAATATTCACACATGATTGCTCGTGGTGTTTTAATTGTCTTTGAAATGTTGTTTCACAGCCCAGGTTGGAACCTGGGTAAAGTGTGCATGGGATCCTGGAAATCCCTGCATCTAATGAGTGTCTGGCTACTGCTACAGAGTTATCTTTGCTTCTTTTTGACTCTTGAATTGCTGGTAATGGCCAAACTTGGTTTCCTGCTGGCTGAGTCTGAAGTCCTTCATCTTGTTAGGAGCAATGAGAAATCACCAGGATAAAGCTGTGCTGTTAATATCCAAGGAATATGGCTAACCAGCTGCCATCAATCTTCATGCAAACCAGACATTCAGCTTTAAATTGCATCATCCTTAATGGAGTGATGCAGTTAAGCAAGCATCAAGTGGCCCCAGGGCAAAGATGTTTCAGTTTCATTGAGCTTTTTTTTTTTGATCTGGCAAGGGCCAGGTCTTGGGTTTTGATAATCTGAGTCCTCCAGAAGGTGATGCTGCAGGGGATGGGGTTACGCACCTGAGAGAGCTGCCCATGGCCTTGTGCCAAGCTGGCCTTGGCACCAAGCACCCCAGAGGAGCTGGGTGAGGAATTCTGCTCTTCCTGGCCTTCCCCTGGCTCTGCACAGAGGTTTAGCAGCTCCAGGGATGGTTTCCTGTGGTTCCTGGCATGCACAGGAGAGGTTCTTGCTTTGATGGAGGGCTTGGCACTCTGCTCTGCTCTGAGCAGCTTGGCTGGTGTTGGCAGAACAAACAGGGCCCTTTCTCCATGCTGGAGGGTAATAACTAACCAGGGATCCCTCTGAGCAGCCTGGGGAGAGAAATCAATCTGTGGGAATCCCAGCTGAAGCACGGAAGAGAGGATCTAAATTTAGTGCAGCCTGCCTGGGGCTCCTGAGGTTTGTGGCTGCTGGGGCAGTTGCTGGAAAGTTGAGCCTGCGTCCAAAGGCTGCAGGCAATGCAGGAGAGCAGCACACTCTGCTGTACTTCCAGGTACCTCTCCTGAGTCTTTGGGATCATGGATTCACTTGGTAGTTGTTTAAAAACAAAAACAAAACAGTTGTAGATACAAGGGAAGAGCAAGGGTTTGTGCCTCACAGGGGCTGCAGTCTGCACAGCAACGTCAAACAAGGGCCTGGAGGAACAAAGCTCTTCTTATCCTCCCTTCACAGCTGGGTAACCGAATTCTGTGAGATGAAGTGATTTGCCTGTGGTTGTGTGGGAAGTGGGGAGGCCAGGAATGGAGCTGGGATCTCAGGGGATCCGAGTTCACAACCGGTTTCTCTCTGCAGCTCCAGACAAACCCCGTGATTTCTCAGTGACCTGTTGTTTTGCCCTTGGCATTCCCCAGCAGAAGAGTCAGCAGGTTGGCATCTCCACTGGAAACAAATCAGTACAGCTCCTGCTTGGAACTGAGAATGTTGAGTCTTTTTAAGGAAAAAATCAAATCCTCACTTCCTTTAGACGCTGCTTGTTACTTTTTCTCAAGAGACAATTTGTAGATGCTACACTTAGGCCTGGAAGCAAACTAGAAACCTTGCTAACTCCAAACTGCAAATTACAGCAGAACACGTTCCTGGGGCTGATAAAAGCTGCCAAGGACTCTCAGTTTGGAAAGCCAGCAGCACTGAAAATTGAATTCCTGGGGAAGAGAAACTGTGACCAGAGGAAATTGCTGCTGCTCACTGAGGATGGAATGGCTCTTGCTGTAACCTGAATTTGGTGCCATCAACCCCAACATCAGCACTAGGACCAAACTCCTGCAGTTTCTGCTCACTGAATTCAAAGCCATCCTTCCTTCAGTGCTCAGGGAGTGGTGGAAAGGACTCCAGATGAGTGAGAGGCACAAATAAAAAGTACTTGCAGTGATCTACTTGCCCATTAAATGTTCTCTGGAAGGGGTCATTGTTAATGTTGCTGCTTCCCATCTAAACAGGAACACAGAGCCCTCCTTGACAGGGAGTTTAGCAGAGCTGAGGGGATTAGGGGGTGTTACAATATCTCACTTTTAAAAAGTTAATGTATTAGGGGAGTGTGAGTCTAGACACGTATTGCAAGACTGATTTAGGATCTTAAAGTGGATTCTGCCTTTCATTCTGGCTTTTATTAAAAGCTTTGTAGTACATCTTTAAAGAGCCACTAAAGTCACAGTGAAAACATAAAGGAGGAAATAATAGAAGCAGAAAGATTTTTTTTTTTAAATGGATTTCTTCTCCCATTTTCTCCCTTGCCCCTACTCAGAGTTGAAAGCCATTTGCATAAAAATATGATGTTCATTTTTTTTTTTTCCTTTAAAAACACAACTCCCTTCCTCTTTACTCTCCCCCTGAAAGCTGGGGGTCACTGTGCAAGATTAATGCCAGACTGTGGAGCAGCAGAATGCCTCAAATTTGGAAGTTCATCCAAACTTCCTCCAACTGCAGAGTGGTTGAGATTGGAGCAAGCTGGGGGAATTTGAGACAAGGTAATTGGTCCTCTGAAGGAGTTGGAGTAGCTGCCAAAAGATGATGGACAAGGGAGCTGTGTAGATTTATGGAGGGTGTGGGTTTTGCTGTGGTTGGTGAGAAAATGCCTATAGGAACACAGATCTGCAGAACCTCAGAGAACACAGTTATTTGTGTGGGCAGGTCCAGCTAAGCTCCGGCTGAATTAGAGTTATTTCACCTCTAATTCTGGAAAGAAAAATAGCCTGGCACCCAGCTTTAGGGATACTTGAGGTCTGCTTTTGCAGGGAAAACCATCCTGAGACTGAAGAACATCTGCTGTTCATTTTTATCTTTTTTTCTCCCAATCTCTTAACTTCTTAGGTCCTTTCAACTCCCAGGCACCCAACCACTGAAAGCAGGACTGCCTGCCTTCAGGTGAGGAGGGAACAGCAGGAACAGATGGATTCCTCAGCACCAGAGCCTGGTTTCCATGCCAATCGAGCCTGCTGACAGAGAACAAGGAGTCAAACTCTGCTGACAAAGGATGTGGGAGCTGCTGGCTGAAAATTTCCCGAGGCTTTGGTGATTCCATACCAGGTGGCAGCCACACGGAGCTGCTTTCTGTTCAGGAGGGATTTTTTGTTTTAAACACAGCTTAAGCCCCTGAACAAAGTTCCTAGCAGCTCTGGTGGAATGCAAATGCGTTGCTGTTATCCACACGTCGTACTCAGCTCACCTGCCCCCAAAGAGGAGGAGGAAGGCACCAAAATTTGCATATAAATGAGGTCAGATTGGGTTCCTCTGCAGTCATTAAGGTGGGCTTATTATCCTGTTTGTTCTTAGCAAAGCTGCTCACCCCATCTCTGCTCCACAGCTGCTGCCAGCCCGGTGTGGAGATGTGGAAGGGCTGGTCTGGGAGTCAGAAAGAGTGAGTTGAAGAAGAGAAGCTGATAAGAGTCACCTTTGCCTCTGAAAGGAGCTCTACCAAGGCCGTGGACATGAAAACCCAGGAGAAGAAAAGATAAAAGAGGGAGCCTGCAGTTGAGTTGTGGTGGAAAGCAGTGGTGGAGACCACCTTGCTCAAATAAACATTATGTTGATTTATTATGGCCAATTAATAGTCATAAACTTTGTGAGAGGGTATAAAAAGACAGCATGCTGCTAAAATTAAAAAGAAAAGAGAAGCCTTCTCAAATCCATGGTGTTCTTCTGTTTGTTGTGAGCATCTCAACAAGGCCATGGGGAGAAGCTCCAAGGTGCAGCACCTGCCCTGCCTCTCCCCCTGGGCTCTCAGGAGGGATGGGGAGAGAGCCCCTGCAGCTTCTGCTTCCACTCCAGAGCTCAGCCACACCTGGGGGTGGCATCACACTCGTCATGCTTCACCAGGAGGGTTTGCAGAGAGGGAAACTGAGGCACAGAGTGAAGGAAAAGCTGCTGTTTTGGCAGAGCAGAGCAGGGCTGACACCCACTGCCACGCACAGAAGCTGCTCCTTGCTTTCATGGTGGAGTTCTCCCTTTCCTGAGCTCCAGCTGGAGGCCAGGCAGCCACTGAGGCTCAATCAAACACCCCCTTTCTTCACTCAGGCCTCAGTAGATCTGTACCAGTTCTAAGAATTTTGAAATTATTTCAACTTCCCACCAGCCTAGTGTGAGGTGCAGGATAAAACGCTGCTGAGTGGAGGATTTGTATCATTTTACCCTCTGGAGGGGGTCCAGGAGTCAGCTGGATCAGTCTGCTAAAAGGCAGTTAAAAGACTTTGAGTGGTTTTCTGTCTTGCTTTCTCTTTGGAACAATCCCTGGAAATATCCAAATGCTCTATTAACAGCATTTCAGAGTGTTTAGTGCTCAGAAATTACAGGTGACTCTGCTTTGCTCTGACAAATGCAGTGGGAGTGTGGGTCCTCCCCTCCTGAATTATTCACACCAAAAAGTAGTTTGAAGCCAAACCTCAAAGTTCCCAGATTTGTTTTGATTTTTTACAAAATGCCTCCAATGAACAGGCTTCTCTTAAAACATGGAATTTTCATGAAAATCAAGTTGTCTTGTTTAGAAGGAATAGTATTTTCTGTCAGCAAAGGTGTTGCAGGAACTCATGGGCACAGCAGGATTAGAACAAAAACGTACAGAAAGAGAGGAAACACATTCAAATATTTCTGCCCAGGGCTATTAAAAGTTTTGAACAGAATTTGTGTCCTTCTAATGGACACCCTTCAAAACCTGTACCTGCAGCAAAGCCCAGAGCAGGAGAGCATCACCCCTGCTCGCTGCCTGTGCCAGGGAGCTGTGTTAGACTGGAGTAAAACTGTGCCTGCAAAGTGTCTGCTCCTCTCAATAAAATATGTGCTTTCATTTCAGCAAGGGATCACAGCACAAAGTGCTAAGTGCTGTAAACACTTTGCAGCGAGACATTTCAGGAGCTGAAAACTGACTGCTTAGGTGGCTGCAGTTGATAAAAAGCAAGTGGAAAAGCAGCTGAGCTCAGCCATGGCGAGATTGTGCTTTCTGTGGAGTTCTGGGCTGGGATCCCTCTGGCTGCCCACTGAGGGAGGGCTGGCTGCAGCTCAGCAGCTGCTGGGAGTTGTGGCCCTGAGTTAAGAGCTCAGTCCTAGGCTTGGGGTCTCTCATCAGCCTGAAGTCTGATGAGTTTCTTCTGTTCATCACGGAATAATGTGAGTTCACCCCGTGCTTACCATGTGTAGCTCATGTGGTTGGCTGAAGCAGGGTGACAGATTGTTCATCTCCACATCTTGCACGTCCAAACCTTCAGTGGATCCCATCATTCCACACCTTTCAATGGAGGTGATTTCTGTTCCTCCCTGGACAGCTGCAGCACTGGCTCCTGTTCTCTCTTCGCTCTTATCCCAATGTTAGGAAAATTAATCCACAAACATCAGAGGTTTATGTCCAAAAAGGAGACAGAGGAGTCCTGGAACTTTATTCAAATAAAGGGAGAGGCCATGGGGCATTTCCCCTGGGATGTCTCAATTTTTTGGAGGATGCATCCTCCTTTTTATCCCAATTTCCTGGCTGCATTTCCCTTCTCTCTTTCCCCATGGCTGAGGTACTTGAGAGGTACAGACTTCCCCAAGCACCTGATTCTGAAGATTTCCCTCTAAGGTATAAACCTCCCTTTTAATTTTTAATTCTTATGGAATTTAGGGGTTTTTCTTCCCCATTGTTTCTTTCATCTTTCAATGTCTAATTTCATTTATCAGCAAACCTAAAGTTTATTTGTAGAAGCAAATACCTTTTCCCATTCATCAATCAGTGGAATCCTTCCCATTGTTTCTTTTATCTCCCAGTGCTAGTTTTATCTACCAGCAGACCCACAGCTTGCTTGTAAAGACAAATCTGCTATTCCTCTCACCAACAGTATTTTTCCTGCTCGTTGCCTCTGGGTCCTTTCCAAACATCACTTTTCTCCAAGAGAGAACAAGAGGGGAATGAACTTCCTTGTCCTGTCCCTTGGAGGTGCCAGGGAGGAGAATCTGCCCTAAAACACCTCCCTGGGTGCCTGCTGTGGGGGCACAGCCAGAGACAGGGAGTGAAGTGGTTAAACAGCAGAAGGTTCTGGCAGGCAGTGGGGAAAATGTGGCTGATTCTCACCCTAAGTTGGAGTGCTAAAACTACCAGCAAATACTTCAATAAATAGCAAGCTCATAAATAACTTGCAACATTACACTTCATAATAAAGCAGTGACAAATGTTACATCTCTCTCCAGCGTGGATTAATGGTAATGGGGGTGGGAAGAAGGAGTGATGTCTGTGAGGTGGTATTAAAAATCACTTACATTTCACAGGTTCCCATAAAAGGGAGGCTTGTGCAAAACAATTAATCATGCATTATAAATGCAGCTTTTATTAAAGAAAAGCAAAAGCATAAATACAGCCAAGCCCTGAGGCACTTGTTCCTTGCAATAGTTAGTAAGTGTTTGGAAATATGAGCCAACACTTGGGACTCAGTTTAGCTCTGTTGTTATTGCTCTAAGAAAAGCTGGGATGCAGACGTGGCTTTGCTGCCTCATTTTTGTCTTTTTTACAGCCTGGCATAGACTGCTCTGGATATCTACAGCTTTTCCTTTGCCTGGCAGTGCTTGAGGTCTAAGAACAGCCCAGCCAGGTCCTTGCAAGGATTTGTCCCGGAGATGACCCCTGCAGAGCAGAGTTATGGAGCCATCTCTGCTGCCCCTACAAGACCAAAACCTTTGCCAAAGCCAATTAAAAACAACTGCCAGCGCCCCACCAAGGCAGCAGAAAGCATAAAGAGGAGGAAAAAGCTGTTTTTCCTAAGTGCTCCCCATGGAGAGGTGTCCCAGTGGTTTCCCCATCGCATCAGGAAAGGGGAGTTTGTTCTTTAGAGCTGTGTTGCAGTTCTGCTCTCCAAATCCTGGGCCTGAAGAATGGGAACTTTGAGGGTCTTTTTTTATTCCCCTTGGATTGATCTGCTCTTTCAAGTTTAAGTCTGAGCATTGAAAGAGGGAAGTGGCAGAACCAGAAGGTGATGCAAGAAGAACATTAAGGGGCAGGGGGATGATGGCACAGCAAGAGAGATGATTTATTTTGTCCTTTGAGCACTTTCTCTTGGAGGCTGCTAAAGCACATTAAAGCTTCTGTGTGAAGCTATGGTGAGATTCACTCCCTGGAAAGGACAGAAGTTTTACCATGGGGAGCCAGGAGTGGGGATGGCTCTGCTTTCATTAGCAGAGCAGTTATCTGAGCTCAAAGGGCTTCTGCTAAATTAGGAGGGGCCCTTGTTGCAATTAAAGTGCTCCTGTTTGTAACCACAGTCACTGTGGCTCGTTTGATTTTTGGGGAGAGCCAGAAGGCCACATCCAGGATCCCAGCTGTCAAATAGCAGCAGGTACCACAGGGATTTCAGTTACCTGCACAGCCACCAACCCTCCCCAGCTCCACCTGTGCAAGTCCTTTCCTTGGGTTTCTCTCATGTTCAGTGCCTGAAGTTCACCACCAGACACAACTAACATGTGGGGTTCAGCAAGACCATTCCAGAGTGTGTTTTCCTGCTTGTGCAATGCTGCTTTTCTCCATGTGGGAGTTGGGAATTACCATCCCAGCTCATCTGTGTGCCTTGCAGCCTCTGAATTGGTTCTCCTGGTCCAGGATTATATGGAGTGGAATAAATACTGGGTAGGTTGCAAAAAACCCCACCCCTTTGTCAGTTTGGTGGCAGCCCAGGAAATAACATCCATTCTAGAAAAGCATAAATCCTGGTTAAAATCCTCCCACCCTGCTCAGATCCATCCTTTTTGCTGGCAGGTCATGGGTCCTCCAGCCAGAGAGAGCCTGGAGAGCAGCCAGGGGTGCTGCCAAGCCTCCCCCTGCTCCCTCCTGTGCCTGTGACTGCTCCAAGGTAGGTGGGACCTTCCAGGGGTGTTTTGACAGAGCAGCTGAGCTGTCCTGAGCTGTCACCCAGGCTCTTAAATATTTAATTTATCCATCACTGGAGGACTGGCCGTGATCAAACGGACAAAGGAGCTGCTGTTCAGTGCTGCTTGTTAATCAGAGCAGCTCTGGTGAGCAGCTCTGACAAGATCTTGAAAGGATTGTTTTAATTTCCATGGAGGTGCTCAGATGTGTCACCCTGGAAAGAGGACACCTGTCAGCTGAGCAGAGCATCCTCCCCTCTCTGGCAGTCCCCAGAGACCAGAGCTCACCTGGCCTGGCAGTGGGGATGCCACAAAAATTGGGCCTTTTGCTGCCTGCTGGAACTGGAGCAAAGCCTGGGAAATTGGGTCACCCTTGAATGATACTGGTGAAGAGGAATGGGCAAGGAATTCCTGCACCCCTAAGGATAAACCTGATGGTTCCCCCTTTAATTTAGAGACAAACCACAATCTAGAATGAGAACACAACTATCACTTAATGCTCAAGGAAAATGAGCTTCCAGCAATGAAACTGGATATTGGTTTTCTTGTTCTCACTGAGTGCAGGGCACCACAGAACCACTCTGTTCTCTGTATCTTCTACATTCCCTTGCATCTGCAGCCAAATCTCAGCTGTCCCATATCTTTCATCCCCTTCCATCTGAAAAATGACTTCTGTTCATCCTGGACAATCTCCAAACCTTGCTACTGCCTGAAGAGTCCCCAGGCTCCAGCATCAAATCCAGCTCTAATTGCTCTCACAGAATCATAGAGTGAATCTTTTCCCTGCTCTTCATCAGCCTGGAATGACAGAGGTCAGAAATGCCTTCCTGCCCATCTGTTTTCTCCAGCTCCTGGGTGAAGTTCTTTTCTTTGTCCCTGCACTGTTTGACATTTGTGGGGCCACAGGCGTCTGAATGGAGCACAAATCACTGGAGTTACAGCATCTGGGACACGCAGGGAAGAACAGGAACAGCACAGAAATCCCTCACTCTGGGGCTCTCTCGGTGGTGAGAGATCTTCCAGCTGTCATTTCTTTTATTTCTGGCCCTAAATGTTGCCCAGTCCTCTCCTGCCTGTCAGCCTGCTTTGCCAATGCTGTAAATACTTCCCATTACCCATCCAAACCCCACTGCACCAGCTGCCTCTTGGAACTCTCCTGCTTATAAATCTCCCCAACTTTAGTTCTTGTATTTGTTTGGGGCAATTAGTTCTGCAGCTCTGCCCAGAGGTCAGAGCAGTTAGCAGTTAACTGGGAGTTAGCAGTGCTTTTCATCCTCTTTCACCCTTCTTTTCTTCTGGCATTCCCTCTCCATGCTATTTTGCCCAATTTTCTCTGCCTTATTTTAGAGCTGCTGAATTCAGACTCCTCTTTCTCCTCCCCATTTCTCATGGCAGTGCTGCCTCCCTCCCCAGCACACCCTGGATGTTCCCTACCCTGTTTGCTGCTGGGTAACCCCAAACCCAGAGCTTGAGGGATCCCAACCACCTCCTTTCCTTGCTGGCTGTGCTGTTTGTGCCCACACCTCCACTCTGCCTCCTCTCCTGCTTCCTTTGAGTTCCTTCTTCATTTCCCTTCTGAAAAGCCTTGTGCCCACCATGAGCAGAGGGTCCCAGCTGCTCTGTTGTCCTTTATCCCTCTGGAGCTGCTCCAGGAATGCTGTTCTAATTAAAATCTTCAAAGCAGGAAGCTGAGGAGAGCTGAGTGAACTCTGGGCACCTATTCCCTGATGCCTCCTTTGTCCTCAGCTTCCACGGGCCGGGCTGTTTGCCGCAGAGTCCGTTCTGATCATGGAGAGAACATTTTACACAAGCACTGCTATTAGCCATAATGAGAATAAATGATACAAGAATGGAATCTTATTATACACTTTTTGATGAGGGCCTTTCATCTGAAAGATTCCGAGGTGCTTTGCAGGCTACTGAGCATAGAAATAATTTTGCTCACTGGGGAAATTCAGCCAGCTCAGGAGCACCGTGTGGGGAACTGTTGGAAAACACACATTGAGCACGTGGGATGGTTCAGTAGGGGGAGCAAACATACTGGATTCAAACAAAATTGCTGCCTAAATTTAGGGGAAGAAGTAGGCTAGAATGCCTTTTATGTGGAGCATTAAACAGCTGCCCCTCGGCTAATACCTGTTGGGAGTGAGACAGATATCAGATTTTATGATCAAGGCTGGTATTTCCTTAAAGGAGCTCAAATGCTTGACTGCCATTTAATTCTTGTTCCTAACTCCCTTTGATTCCTATGAATCAAGTCACCCGGTTTCACATTCCACAGGGAGCAGGGAAGTTCGGCAGCTGTGATTTCCTGATTAACCCTACCTGCAATGGGGATTCAGGGCTGGCTCAGAGAGACGAGCATTACTCCCTAAACAGCCAAGTCACAAATATTTCTCTTCCTCCTCTAACTGTGGATTTTGTTTCCCTTGAGATCTCCAGCCCAAGCACTGACCAACACCTGACCCTGCTTAGTTTATGAGAGGTCGACAAGATGAAAATCCATAACATAACATGGAATGTATTTATCTCTTGTAAAGGAGAAAAACATCCACACAAACCCCTGACCTCCAGAGACACTCAGCTGCCTCCTGCTTATCCCCTTGGTTCTGTTTAGAGAAGCAGATTGAGCAGGGCCAGCCCTGGAGGAGGGGAGCTGTGTGCATTCCCGCTGATCTGGAAGGTGAATAATATTCCCAGCCCAAGCAAAAGCAGGACATGGGCTCTGCTGGGTGGCACCCAGCAGTGGGAGGCACAGGTGACAGCACAATCCATCTCTGGGAGCTCCAGAGCTGCCTGAGCTGGCACTGGCCCTGCCCAAGGCTGGGCTGAGCACATGGGCTGATTCCTTGGGCTCTGGGCTCCTCTTGGAAGCTGGATCTGCCACTGGGATCCCATCCTCTTGAGCTCTTTGGCTTGCAAAAAATGGGTGTGAAAATGAGCCTGCAATGAAGCATGAACCTCTTGTGATTCCTGTGGCATTGAGGGGCTGGGGGTGAGCCCTCAGGAAGGGAATTCCCTGCCTTTGCTGCTCTGATGGTCTGAAGAGGATGTAAAAGGGTCTCTGAAAGCCCTAAAATTCTGGGAAAAATGGGTATTTGGGGCCCAATCTGAGCTCCTGGTGTGCATGGGGCTGTGGGAGCTCCCAGCCTGGAGGAGATCCCAGAGGGAGCAGCATTTGCAGCTGGATTGAGCATGACCTTTTCTGCCACACCAGAGGCTTGAAAGACCCATCATGGATTGAGTCATTCCCCAGGATAAACACCACTAGTCCTGCAGGACTCGGGCAGCAGATGACAAGGGGAAGGACAGGAAGAGGGCACGTAAGGGCAGCTCTGTCACCGAGGTGTTCCAGAGCAGATCCCACAGCTCTGACAAACGCCTGAGGGGCCAGATCCCTGCCCTGGAGCAAGAGGAAGGGACAGGATGTCCACGAGGCCTTCCCTGCAATGGACACTGCTGGAGTGGGCACAGCAAGGCCCTTCCTCATCCTGCCACACAGCAGGGTCTGTCCTGGCCATGAATTATTCAGGAATTTGTCTGCACAGAGAGTGGAGCCCATCTTTGTTGTTGAGGGTGATCCCACATCCTCTGAGGGCAAGAGGAAGGGACAGGATGTCCACGAGGCCTTCCCTGTGATGGACCCTGCTGGAGTGGGCACAGCAAGGCCCTTCCTCATCCTGCCACACAGCAGGGTCTGTCCTGGCCATGAATTATTCAGGAATTTGTCTGCACAGAGAGTGGAGCCCATCTTTGTTGTTGAGGGTGATCCCAAATCCTCTGAGGGGATGTGATCTGCTCCATGGGCTCCTCCTGAGGCAGAGGGGGGTGAGGAGCTGCTCCAGGAGCTGTTTGCAAGCGTCTGATCCAGAAATCCCCTTTTTTCCACAGGGATGTGATGGGCAGAGCTGGCTGCAGGGATAATTAACAGCAGTGGAGAAGTATTTGGGTATTTGGGAAGGATCACTCTCAAAAATTCCTGGCTTCAAGCAGCCACGGACAAGAAGGCAAAGGAGCCATGAGACTCTATCACAAAAATGATGTCCTGACCAAAATCCACCTCAGATTGGTGCTGGGCTGTCTGAGAGAGCAGTTATTTGTCTTAGGAGTCAGGACAGTTATAAATAAGCAAAGGTGACTTTAAGAAACTTCAAGCCATCCAATCTGGGTTTTCTGGAAGCTGTTCCCGGAGTGGGGATCATCAGCAATTTGGAGGATCATAGCACTTCCAAGCCCTTTATGAGTAAATCTCAAAGAAATTGGGCAGGAAATTTGAGAGTTCTTAGGAGTAGATGACTACTGCAGGGCAGAAATCCTGAACAACTAGCCAATATGATTAAGTAGAAGCTGTTTATTGTTTACATTACAAATATATTTATAGATTCTACAAACTACGAAGTACACACTTCTTAATTGGTGTTTTGTCTTGTTCACTCCTTTTCTGTCCGCATTTCTTGGAGTGTATGATTGGTTACAGTTCTTTTTTTTTTTTTTTTTTGTTCTCCTAGGAAATTTAGGCTAAAAAGAAACTTGAATAAATGCATGTAGCAGATTATTTGCTGTAGCTATTCACCTAGCTCAGCTTTAAACTAACTAGTTGAATGACTTGCTTATGCTTAAAATAAATGTTTATTTTAACCTAAGCTCGTTGTAGAAAGCCTCAAACCCCCAGTGCTGCTATCAGCTAAATATATTTTCTCAGAGTATATACAAGGCTGTAATTAAGGCTGGGTCAGACACTCCATTATATGTCTCTCATCTCCTTCTCTTCATATTTATCACCCATTTTCACATCTTTCCATCTTTACTCTGGGCAATCACTCAGGCCTGGCAAGGTATATCCTCCTGAAATGGATTTAATTCACCAATGATGGTTGCAAAGCTTTAGAACATCTCTAAAGGTTGTCTCCAGCTGGATTTAAGATGTCCCTTAAGCTGTCACTCCCTGTCCCTTGTGGGCTGGGCTCATTCCCAGCTCCAGCCCTGCAGGAAATGCTTCCCAGCACACCCTCACCCCCATGTATTGCAGGAAATCTAGGAAATCCAGGAAATCCTGAACAACTAGCCAATATGATTAAGTAGAAGCTGTTTATTGTTTACATTACAAATATATTTATAGATTCTACAAACTACGAAGTACACACTTCTTAATTGGTGTTTTGTCTTGTTCACTCCTTTTCTATCTGCATTTCTTGGAGTGTATGATTGGTTACAGTTCAGGTGTTTCACTGTCCTCTGTGATCTAGTTCTTGTGGTCGTATTTGGATTCTCAGCCTCTTCTTTCTTAATTTAGCACAATTTATGTTTTAGTAGCCTTGAGGAATTCCTGAGGCTTTGATAACCAAGTGAGGAGCAGGCTGGCTGGTGCACACCATGGCCTAACCCCTGCAAAGGCATTGCACCACCCGTGCCTGACAAGGTGCTGTCAGGAAGGAGCCCTGGCTGATGGACATGTCCTGTCACATCCTGGCCCAGCTGTCCCAAGTGTCCCACTGCAGCCACAGGTGGGTTTGTGTTGGCTGGGGTCAGTTTCCATCCCAGTGTTTCCATGAGAACGTCCATGGCAGCTGCTGGCTTGGGTTCCCTGGGATAAACCTGGCTTCCCACGCTCCTGTGTGTCCCAAGACCTCGGATGTTGGCTTGGTTTAAAAAGAGGTGTTTGCCAAGGAAGGCAGGACCTCCCCTGAACTGGAAAATGTAAACCCCCTCCCTCTGAATTGTTGCAATTTTGAAATTAAGGGGTTCTCAGGCAAAGATATGGGAGCAGGAATAACAGTTCTGTACGAGGGAAGAAAAAAAAAAAACAAAAGTAAAACAAAGCAACACTGACAGAGTCAGAGGAGGAGCTGAGCCCTGTGTGTCAGGGTGGTGGCACAGTCCCATCCCATGGGGGCTCAGCCCTCCTGCAGTGCCAGCTGTGGTTCTGCTGGAGCAGGGATCCTGCACAAGGGGGGAGTTTTCCTCTGAAGCTCCAGGGCTGCTGGAGATGGGCCTGCTCTTCCTCTGGGAATGCAGGGCAGGAGAAAGCTGCTCCTCTGGGAATGCAGTGGGCAAAGGCTGCTGTGCTGTTCCAGGCTCAGATTGTATCCAGGTAGGAATGCTTGGCTCCTGCCCTGGGCGGAGCATCTCCCCATGGGATGCTGGAATTTTATCAGCCCTGCAGGGACACTCATGAACAGAATACAATTAATAATTAATGGCCCATTGACAGAAGATATCACCTGGAGGGAGGATTGGCTGTGGAAGAGATAAAGAAAACTGCCCATTGAACAGGAGAGAACTGCCCCAGCTCTGACAGATGGGGATAGAATAAACACCCCCATTTCCACCCTAAGACAGATGTCCTCATCAGGACTGCAGCTTCGGGGGCTGCTGTGGAGTTGTGTGAGGGTGGCCTCACTCCATGGCTGCACCTTCTCCCCTCTCTGGGTGCCAAACAGGAGCCTCATCCTTGGATTCTCGGAACTTGCAAAGTGAGACATCACTGTCTGGGCTCTGAAAGGCTGCAGAGGGACCCAGAAATGCCATTTCCACTCCTGCTGCTCACCTGCCAGCAACCTCCCTCAGGGAGACGTGGGGATTAGCAGCTCTCATGGCCTTTATTTTCATAGCAGAATTTGGAGTTCACACTCGCCGTGGTGACAGCAGAGAGAGTCTGGTGTGCTGGGTGGCAGGAGCAGAGGCTCTGGAGAGGCAGGAGCAGGATAATCCGTGGGCAGGGGGATGTCAGAGTGCTGGGCGTGCTGTGCTCTCTATGCTAATGTGTGTTGGCTGGAGGAGAAGCATTTATTATGTGTCAGGGGGAGGGTGATGGATGGCAGCTCAGGTTTTCCCCTGTATTATTTCAGCTCTCTGGTCTGCTGGTGATTTATTCAGTAGCATTTATGGTGTTACAAGTCTAAAACCAAAAGTGGAATTTATTCAACCCTTTCCTGCTTTTCTTTTCCCTCTCTGTTTTATTATATTTCTGAGGGTTTTTTTTTTTTTTTCCCCCTCTGGTTTAAAGCTCTCCTTGCTTTTGGGGTAGATGGATTACAAAGCACCAGGGAGGTGTTTTTCTGCTGTTCTCTCCCAAACAAGAGCAACTTTTCCAGGGACTTCAAATGCTTGGGTGCTGGGCTCTTCCAGAACTTTCCTTGTGAATCCAGAGGAGCTGCTGTGCTCCAGGCTTTTCTGGAAGGCTGCTCCTGAGTGGCTGAGCTTTTAAAAATCAAACCATTCTGGGGGTTTTTTTTTTTTTTTTTCCTCTGGTTTAAAGCCCTCCTTGCTTTTGGGGTAGATGGATTACAAAGCACCAGGGAGGTGTTTTTCTGCTGTTCTCTCCCAAACAAGAGCAACTTTTCCAGGGACTTCAAATGCTTGGGTGCTGGGCTCTTCCAGAACTTTCCATGTGGATCCAGAGGAGCTGCTGTGCTCCAGGCTTTTCTGGAAGGCTGCTCCTGAGTGGCTGAGCTTTTAAAAATCAAACCATTTGCTCTTTGAAAATTAAACAAGCACTCTGGCCTTTGTCACAGAAACTCTAATCCATGCAACAGTTTGGGGCAATTTTCTTGGCCCTGTTTTAATCTTGGGGGAAAAAAACACTTCTCAGTATGCTAAAACAAAAATTATTGTGTTTAAGCTCAGATCTATGTGCAGGGAATCTGGAAAGGTTTGGGAGGTTTGAGGTACTTTTCCCACTTGCTGTTCAGAGACCTCTGCTCTTTGTAGGACCTGCCTGTGTTTGCAAGCTGTAAATGCATGCAGCTCATCCAGTTTTACCCCAAATGCAGGTCAAACCCTTTATCTTTAGGGCTGCATCCTCTGTGTCCCCCAGGCACAGCAGCCTGAGCTGAATCAAGCCTTGGAGTGAGGCAAGACTCACTCACTGCTCTGGTATCTGTGGAAAATCAGCTTCTCTTCACACTCAGCCCATGGGGAGCATCCTTCCTGTCTGGAGTTTATAAATTGTGCTGCTTTGGCACTCTCCCAGCACTGCTGGGGTTCACGTGTGTTGCAGTAAGGTAGAAAAATCATTGAGAAAGACTTCATAAAATCAAGCCTGCTCTCCTGGAATCAGTGGCTGGTCTTGTCAAAGCCAGCATTTTGCAAGTTCCCATGTGAAAGCAATCCTGGTGTGAGCAATTCATTAACATAACAGGCTATTCCCGAGCAAAAAAAAATCAACTTGCACCTGCATAAACTGGTTTTGCACTGTTAGATAGAAAAATGAAAACTGTCTCTTACAAACAGCTTCCTTGCACGTAGACACTGAGAGTTTGAGTGATAATTAATATAAAATAACAGATTGTTACTAACCAATAAAGTAATTGGGAAGAACTACTGACCAATTGGAGTCCCACACGAGGTCTGTAAAACTGTATAAAAAGGAGTTATGTGAATAAAGAAAGGGTTTTTCCACCATGAAGGAAATGGAGTTCTGTGTGATTTATTCCCATACACGTGGAGCCCCAGAACCAGCAGTGAGGAGCAGGCTCTGCTCTGGCACCAGGGACAGGGTGTGAGGAGGCACTGGGTGCTCACCCTGTGAAAAACACTTTCACTCTCCTGTGAAAATGTAAAAGTTAAATAAAGGACAGTGGGAGACAAGGAGCATAGAGCAAAGGTGTGAAAAACACGTTCACTCTCCTGTGAAAATGTAAAAAGTTTAATAAAGGACAGTAGGAGACAAGGACCACTCAGCCAAGAGCACCCTGTTCTCTTCGGGGATACCCCTTAAATACCTTTTAATTCCATCAGCCTGTTGCATATTCATAGACCCTTCTGCATAGTAAACTTTTCCCCAAGATAGTTTACATGTTCCAGGAACTATTTAGCATATCTTCTTCTTGGGTCAACCTTTTTAGAGCATGTGTAATCCTTGGTTGTGCTTTTAGTCCTTTTTTATCATCACCTTCAGGTTTGGCCCCAGCCCACCCTGCCTTCAGAGGGTGAGTGCTGATAGTTGGCAGATCTGTGCAGGTGTCATAATCCTGTGTTCTTTGGATGTTTTATCCCATCCAAGCAGGCATTTTAACACAAGCACACTTACATCAGCTATTTCACTAATCTTAATTAACAACAGAAATAAAAATTATATCTTTATAATATATACATTATATTTGATATATAATATATACATTATTATATAACAAAGTTCCTTTAACATCACACGTAGAAAATCCATTTTAATATCTGCAAAAAGCCAGTATTAGGATATGTATCTGTAACCCCCTGATCGTTTTGCTTTGGAGCCTTTTGAGGGAACTTTGCCGTGGTGACAGGCTGGGTTTAAGTGGCACATAAAGCTGCCAGCTCTTTATGGGGGCTGTCGGGCACTAAGGACATGGGGAATTATGGCAGCAGAGGCTCCCCACGCTGGTGCTGTGCAGAGGATGTCTCGCAGGGGATGTGCTGTTTATTTATCTAAAGTAGCAGCTTTGCAGAGCTTTTCCAGCAGAACGGCTGCCAGGCCAGGGTGTCACCGTGCCTGCATCCACTGCTGCAGATTAGCTGTGACAGCCTCTAAATCTGGGGCAAAGAGGGGTTGGAGGGGCGAGGGAGCCCTGCAGGATGATGTGCAGAGGAGCCATTTCCTGCTGGAGAGCTGGAATATTTTGTCAGGGAATTTGGGCTGCTTTTGCTGAGAGCTGCAGGATTTTTGTGGGGCTATTGTTGTTTACAAACGCAGCCGCTCGTAGAGGAGCGAAATGTTTAATTGCAATTGGCTTTCCTCAGCCTTGTACCAGCCAGGGAAGGAGGGGAGAGGATGAGAGGCTGTAAAAAAAAAGAAAAACATTCGTTTCCCCATGGCTTTAACAGTTGTGAAGGATTTTTACTGCTGCTGCAGCAGGAGATGGTTCCTCTCCTCACGTCTGGCCTGGGCTGGGATGTGCTGGGGCTCTGCCTTGAGCAGCTGCACTTTTTCCTCTCAGAGAGTACAGAAGGACCAGATTCCTGCCTGCTGCAGGAATTCCTGGGCCTCTGTGCTGCCCTGCCATGCTGGCACATCTGGGCAGGGGCCAAAGCCTTCCTTGTAGAGAGGACTTGTCTTTAACTGGCATTGCCAGAACCCTGCTTGGCAGGAAAAGTCTCCATCCAAACTGGCAGGGCTGATTCTCATTTCCTACCAGGTGGTGTGGCTGCTTTCATGGCTTTTATCCTGGGAAAAGTTTCCCTTCCCTTCCCTTCCCTTCCCTTCCCTTCCCTTCCCTCTCCATAGACTGTTCAGGAAAACTTAATATAGCAGCCTTGAAATAAAGTGCTGAATTTTTCTTAGGAACTGGGGCAACTAAAAGGTTTGACATTTTTGAAACAAAAAGAAAAGAAATTTCATGCATTTGAGAGAAAAAAAGTACCCCAAAACCTTGTCTTTTTTTCCAAAATTATACCTTGTTTTGGCTTTTGCTTGCTGGGATCTGCTTGAAGGCCATTCACATCCCTCAGTGAGACCTGGTGCTCCTTCACCACCAGGCAGAGCTTTGTGAAATTTGTACATCCTGTTGTCCTCAGGTCACTAAAATGCGCAATTCCAGGCTGCAATGAGCTGCTCATGTCCTGTTGCAAATCTCCAGGTACCAGGATCTCTCCTCTCCTTCTTGCTGAGCTCAATCCTGTTCCTCCTGGCTGGTGTGTGCCAGCTGGGACCTCCACGCACATGGGGATAGTGCTGGCAACAAACTGCTCCCAGGTATCCCACAGGAGGGGAATGCCAAGGAAATGTGGGATAGAAATCTAGGGAAGACTCCTTGGAGTCAGAAGGGAAGAAAAAAGGGAAGTTTGGCACAGAGAGTTGGGCTGTGGGACAGTCTGGAAGGCTGGAGGAGGGAAATTCTCTTTTCTATCCCACAAAACAGCTGAGATTTTAATAGAATTTTTAAAATTTGCTCTCCATATGGCTGTAAGTGTGATATTGTTACAGTTTTTGTACAAATGCGAGACAGCCAGCCTGAGGGAGCCTGGGGGAGAGAAGCTGTGGCGTGGAGCAGAGGGAAGGGACAGAAACCCCTCCTTAGCTTCTTTCCTGCCTGTCTGTGAGCAGGCAAATGTCCTCATCCCAGGACTGCTGACTGTGCTGGAGCCTCCTCTTCCCTGCAGAACAAATGGAAGAGGCAAATTAAGCTGTGAGGGATTGATTCTGGGAAATAACAACTCAGAGCCCATCCTTCTTGCTGGGTGCTGCTGGTTGTCTGCTGTGTGCTCCCAGCTGAGGGGTGGGCAGGGAGGGGGTCCTGCCACCCTTTTCCCAAGGGAACTCTTCCATGGAAGGCAGGAGGATTGCACACTCACAGTGGGGAAGGCTCAGCCTGGCAGGGGCAGAGCATACAAAGCCAGCTCCTTGTTAGGAATGGATGTGGGGTTCTGGATAAGTCCCTGCCTTTTGCCCAGAGCTCTGTACCTTTATTGAGGTGGCCAGCACCCCAAAACCCATTCCCATTCACAAGTTCTTTAATAGTGGCTGATTCTGTCTGTTATAGAATGATTCATTCATTTAATACACGCAAAACTAACAGACATAAGCCTTAAAATAAACTATATACTTTAGAGTATAAAGACAAAAAGATAAAATACCAGTAGATATATAGGAATAAAGACAAAAAGAGATAACTATTAGTAGATATATACAGCACAGGGTTAAAGGTACCTATTACAGATAGGGAAGAAATAATATAACTTAGGATTCAGTGGATCTTACCATCCAGTAGTTGGTGGGGCACACATTGAGATCCTTTCCCTCAATCCTCAGGGAAGTAACCATGGATTTGTGTTCAAACTCAAAGACAAAAAGGTTCAAAGCAGGGAAAAGGTTTAAACACTTTCAGGGTGTGTGTGTAGAAGGCTTCTGCCTCTCTGATAATTGTGTCTTCTATAGTTTGTTAAACAGTGTCTGTTGGTCAAGAACATTTATTTTATCTCTTTTATCTCTCCTACATCTGCTCTCCAGACCAAGATGTTGATCCTTAGCTGAGGCTGTCCTTTTGGCTGCAGAGATGACTCCTTTGGCCCTTTCAGCCCTGGGTTATCTCTTCTACGTGCACCAGCCATCTGTGGTGGAGAGGGGAGGACAGTCCTGCCACACTCCTCCAAGTCCTGGGCAGCCAGACACCTTCAGGCAGTGCTGGAGCTGGCTGGGAGGGGTGAAAGACAGCTCCCTGCCCTGTCCCACCCCGTGTATAATTTACAATACATCATGTTACATCTTTATTACTACACCAGCTCCCAGGCTCGGGGCTGGCGGGATTCCCAGGGAGGCTTTTGTGAGGAGAACTTAAACGGGAGGAGTGATTCCTTGGGAGCCTTTGTGTCTGGATGGGGGTTTAGCACACGCCTCCTAAAATCAGGTTGAATAAAATGGAGGGTTGTGAGTTAATAATTTCCTTTTCAAGTGATACCAGAAAAAAAGGCTCGGAATAAGTATGAGAGGAAATGAGAGTCATCCCTGCCATCTCTGTATAATCCCTTCCAGTATAGATTGCAATTGTGTTTGAATTATAGGGCAATTAGTTTGTCAGGCTGGGGAGGGTTATACAAGACCCCAGGAATTTCCTTGGGAGCTCTCTTAGCCCTGAAATCCAGAGAGGTTTTAGTATGGAAAGCTGTGGTGCTGGGCTCTGCTGACGCCATGGATTGATTTCCTACCTGTAGCAGATGTTCCCAGGCAGATGACAAATTGGTGACACATAAATATTGAGGCTCCTGGAGCACAGTTCTGGAGTGAGAGCCGTGCAGGTGACAAAAATAGTCCTGCTCAGGAGCAGGAGCTTCCCTGGCCATGGCACATGGTGTGGCCATGTGCCTGCAGAAACTTCCCCCTGGTTGGAGCCACGAGCCTGCTCTCAGAGCAGGACTGAGACGTTCCTTCTGGAGTATTCCCTAAGTGTGCTAGGCTTCACATGGAGAGTCTAAATTAACAAAATCTGGGAAGTTTTGGTGGGAAGATATATTTATTACCTGGCCTCATTCTGACATGAACGATAACACGAGTGCCAAGGCAGGTTAAAAATAGGCAGCATCCCCAGCAAAGTTCAGCAGACCTGGAGCTTCAGGGAGAAAAATCCAGCACAGAAACAGACACTGAAGACAGGGACTGAATGTATTTTTTCTCAAAAAATTATACTCTGCATCTTCTAACACCTGTGTCTCAAAGAAGGTAATTTAATTAGTTAATAGTAATTGATACATTTCTTTTTAAAGGTTTCTCTGCCTGGTAATACCTGGGATTGAATCCTGCTTGGGCTGGAGTGTGCAGGTTGGAGTGGATCATTCAGGGCTCTCCATAATCCTTGCACTGCTGGATTTCTGGGGTTTCCTTTTGCCTGTGCCCCTGCCCTGTCTCAGCTGGTTGGATTGGAGGCTCCTTGGAGCAGAGCTGTCCCTTGTCCCAGCTCCTCACCCACTGGAAGCTCCCTCCAGCCTGGTTATTTCTAAGGCACTGCTCTAAGGCACAAACCTTATTTCCTTCTGGGGTTCCTGTTCTTTGCCCATTGTTTCATTCACCTCAATCCTGCCCTGAGAACCAAGATTTCAGACAGCTCTGAGTGCTCAGCAGGACCATGGAAAGCTCATTCCCCACAGCCTGAAAAAAGATTTTGTGAGGCTTCCCATGAACCAACATAAAAACCTAATTCTCCCTCTCTCTCCCCTGCTGCCCTTGGGAAGAGACCTCCCCAAAACAAGGCAGAAGTAGTGTGTTCTCTGCTCCTAGGCAGTAATCAACCTGGAAAAGGGAGGGGAAGTTCAACATCCAGCCAGGAATCTCAAGGAAAACCTTCCCTGTGTGCTGGCAGGCTCCCAGATTTGTCTCTGCCCGCTCCAAGACGTGGACATGAGGGATCTCTAATAAGAATCTTGTTGCTGGCACTGCTCCCTGTTTATTTTCTGCTCCAGGACTCACAAGGTGCTGGTCTCTGCACAACATGAAGAGCTTTAGAGATAAGGGTAGGAGTGAGAGGAGAGAGAAATTCTGCTGCAGCCTTGAAACCTCCGTCTGTGATGCTGAAATATCTCTGCGTTTCTCTTCGCCTTCGTCGGTGTTTCTCAGAAGGATGTTTCAACCTTGACTCCTGGGGAGGGAGATGCAGGCTCTGAGAAAATCCAATTTCATGTGAGACACAGAAATATTTGGTAGATAAAGTGCTGTGGTTGTTGCTGGCTTTCCTCTCTGTGCCTGGAATTGGAGCAGCTCCTTCTCTGCTGCGAGCCAGGCTGAGCTCCTGTGTGGATGGATCCTCTGTTCCTTCAGACAGAAGTTCATCTGAGGTACTGCCTTCCCAAATTTTCCTGGCCTGCAGGAGGTGGATCTAGGGAATGTATGCACTATAGATACAGGGCTATAAGCACCTGCAGGGCTGTCAGGGATGCAGGAGCTTGGAACATCTGCATGGATTTGTGGCATCCCCGGTTCCCTGGATGGGTTTTCACAGTGTTGCAATGTGCAGCTCATCCTGTAGAAGATGATCACACACAGGAAATTCTGTTCAGTTTGACTAAACTTTAGTGTTCTGCTAAATCTATCCCTCCGTGCTGCCCTGACACTAAGCAGACTCTGCTTTTCCTACCTGGCTCCCAAACTCTCATCCAGTTTGGAGGCAGGTAAGAAGATGACTCTCTTCTCCACAACCTGTTGCTCTTCTTGTTATTCTGTGCCAGATTGTGAATGAAAAAATCCTTCTGCATTTGAGGCTGTGCTTGTAGCTGGTAATTAACACCCAGCACACTCTGCCAATGCATCTCAGAGCTGCTTTACAGAAACCTAGAGGTGGAACAGAAGCCACCCAGAAAAACAACGTCTGCCAGTCGAGTTAAACCTTAAGTAAAATCCCCAGCCAAATGTCTGCAGGATAAATCTGGGAAGGATGCTGGCTCCTGCACTGAGCTGGGGAGGTGTTTTCCGACTATGGGGCCCCAGAGATAAGAACTAAGTGCTAATGGGACTTATGCAGATCCATCTCTCCCTCTTGTGTGCTGTGTTCCAGCTGGGAGCCGGTGCTTTATGGGGAGTTAGCTCCTCCAGAGTGCAGTGGAAGTGCTGACAGAGCTGGGTTTTAAGCACTGCTAATGGAAATGCCTGCTTGGAGCCTGGGAGCTGGGGTTCCACACAGCGTGCACAAAGGCAGAGTGAGCCCTGTTCCAACAAATTCAGTTTGCAGAAGTGATGTGTACATGAAATACACCTGCCAGCCCCGTGGCCTGGCTCCAGCACTAAGGATTGTTCTCACCCACGTGCCTTTCCCTCCTTTTGTCATCCTCTCTGAACAAGGCTTTAACAGAAGGGCTGACACTCCTGTCCAAGTGCCTGCCTAGCAGACAGACCGAGCCCAGGCAGCTGTCAGAGCTGAGCGTGAGGTGAGTTTGCACTGCCCTGAGCCCCCCACACCCCCTGGCACGTCTGGAGCCGGGCAAGAGCTGTTGAATGGAATTGATATGATGGAGAGCAGCCTTGTCCCCAAGTGGCCAGACTGCCTTGTGCTCCTCTGGTGTGACACCACTTCCACCAAGGATGTCATCTCCAAATGTGTGGGATTTCCTGGCTGCTGTGAGCTCAGTGCCTGTCTGCAGGGGAAGCGAGGAGCTGCTGCATTAACCCCCTCCACAGCCACAGTTCTTACAGTTTGTTGTTTCTCCAGGTTCATGGTAACCTCATGAACTGGTTACCAGTTTGTTTGCCTCCCCTCGTGCTTGTGTGTGACTCTGAGAACCCCTGAGATGGATGGCCCAACAACCTCCAGGGCCATCCATCAGCCCTGCCCAGATCCTGAGGCAGGACCGGGCACAGCCTCACGGGGCCTGGGTGCAAAGTGGGAAGAGAATCAGGTCCACAGTTTTGTAGCTGAGCTGATATTGCACCTGCAATAAGAACCTGCAAAGTGAGATCTTCTGGGGGACAGCTTTTACTTTTGCACCTCTGTAGCTCCTGGGTTTCTTGGGCCACAGCATAAAACAGAGATGTGTGTACGTGCATCCACAGACATTCACAATTATACAGACACTCATAGCAAGAGACAATTTGCTGCTTCAAAGAGTCCAAGGGCCAGAATTGCAGAGGCATTTGGATGCCTGAGGCTGCACTGAAATGGGACAAGACCCAAGTGAGCTGGGCACATAATTGCTTAGAACAATTTTAAATACTTCTGGGCACACACGTGCATCCTCAGGGGTGCAAATTGCCTTAGAAAACCTGGTCCTTGAGTAGTAACAGCAGGAGAGGCATAGGAGAGACCACGATGCTCATTTGCCATGTGGGAGCTGTGGCAGAGGGAGTACCTGTGACTTGCCTGAGGTTATGTGAGAAGGCAGGGGTAGAATATCCCCTTTCTTCCAGTTTGCTACTCTCCAGCACCAGCTGTCCCCTCTCCTGTTAGCTGAACAAGGAAACTCCCTCCTGCAGCTCTCAGCTCTCCCTTTCCTGTGCATTTCACCTGGGTCTGCCTGTAAACACCAAACACAAGCCTCAAACCAACTCAAAGAAGTTTCTCAGGACCCCCCCAGCCCCAGAAGGAGCAGCTACAATTGCAGCCTGCGAGTTTGGCCCCCTCCACCCCTCCTTCCATCTCCCCTCAGTGTTGTCTGCTATTTTCTTTTGATTTGGAGCTTTCCCGAGCACGGAGTGTGCAGCAGGCTGTGATTACCCTGTGTGGAGCCTTTCCCACTGACAGCATGATGAGCAGAGACAGAGCTGGTGCATCCACAATTGAAGCCAAGCAGGAGGCCAGCCCAACACCTCACTTGCCAATTAAGTGAGTCGATATTGTGCACAGGATAATGTTTGTTGTTTGCCTGTGTTGCTAAAACACTTCCAGGCTGTTCAGAGCAGTACAGCAGCATCGTCACCTCCCTGCTGGAGGGATGAGCTCTCCAGCCAAACCCACTCTGAGAGGAGCAGCCACAGAGGGAAAAGGGAACTGGGCACCTCCAGGGCTCTGTGTCCATCAGGGGTTTGTGTGAAGGCTGTTCAGGGTGGGGGAAGCCAAGAGCCTCTTCCACTGATCGTGATGAGTGTGTGGATGCAAAGGACTGAGAAGGAGATGGCATCTGTGGAGATAAAAAGGTGTTCAAGAAGATGGGAGGCAGTGAAAAGACATTGTAAAGGAGCCATGGGAAAAGCTGGTTCCCAGCAATCCCCCTGGCTCTGTACACCCTAGGGAGCTGGGTTTCCTCACTGAGGATGGTGTCTGCAGCCTCCACTGACAGCCCAAGCAGAGGGAGACTCCAAGGGGTGCAGGATTCTCCCACATAGCAGCACCTGCCCCAGGAGCAAACCTGGACACTGCTGCTCACCTGGGAGCCCCAGGGATTTCTGAGGGGCTGGGAGCAAACAGCAGCTCCTGCCAGAGGTGCTCACTGATTTTACACTTCCTGAGGGTGAGATCCCCTTCCTCTGGGGCTAGGGAGGATTTGGAGGCCCCATCCCAGCTCTCAGGTGGGATTCCCTCAGTGGGAATCCCTCCTGCTTGCAGGAGAAGCAAAGGTGTGTTCTTTGTTCTTGGCCAGGCTCATCCTCCTGCTGCAGAACTCTGGGACTGCCCCAGGCAAACTGATGTTGGTTCTCTCCTGACAAGTTTCTGCCTCGGGTTTATTTCTTTTCCCAAAGTACACAGACAATGTTTTCCTGCCTCTCTGCAGTGACAGGAGGATGTAGATCCGTGAGGCACCTCCATTCCCAGCAAAGGCAGCTGCAGAACCATCTTGGCACAGCAGCAGGGAGATTTTGGGGTGCTCCAGCCCTCCCTCCCCATGTGGGGACCGTGGGGTGATGGCAGCACAAGGGAGGAGAAAGGGCCACACACCATTTAACCTCAGATTTGCACCTTTCATCCACTGTTATCAGTGCTAGGAAACATCAGTGTCCACAGAGGCCCAGCCTGGCTCAGGAGGGGCCTCTTATGATGGTGATGCCATTTTGGGTTTTGTTTTTTTCTTTTCTATGTTCTCTGCATTCTTCACACATACCTTTGTAATTCTGTAGCCTATTGTATAAGTGGCTAATTTCCCCAATAATTTTCCACGGCCTTTCCCTAGGCAAAAAGACAAAAACAAGTTCCAGAGCTTGGGGGGTACAAGGCCCCAGTGCTGTCTTGGTTCTTCCAGGAAACCAAAGCCAAGAACAACTCTTCCAGATAAATTTCATGGACAAAGTTCAGCTGGTGAAGAGGAAGGAACTCCAGAAAAAAGCCTTGACCTGAAGAGAAATTGCATCACTACTAGTCCTCTTAATTAATGCTTTTTATAAATTATGCTAATTTCCTCAACCAAATAAAAATGTACTCACCCCTGGGACGTGGGCTTTTGAAGACATCTTTCCCTAACTGCCCCTGAAATCCTTCAAATAAAAATCCACTTTTATATTACCTCCTTACTAAAATGATCTCAAATTTCATTTCCAAGTTGAGAAAACAGCAAAAATGGTCAAGAACAAGAAAAATCCCTTTAAGCTGAATCCCCCACCAGCTCCCAAGCCTGTGTTTGCTGGTTATCTCTCACCATCCTTCCCCATGTGCCATGTTCACTGAAAGCACCTGGTGACCACAGGTGTGGGCCCCCCCTCTCCCTTCTCTCCCTCTTCCCTGGGCTTCACCAGGAAGTATTTATTAAGTGTCAAAGTGATAAATGAAAAGTCATATTTTATTGTGAATTATTCCAGCCCTGCAGTGGAGCCCAGATCTATCACCTCAGAGACTTATTAACTGCTTACCACAGAGAGCTATAAAACCCTCATCATTTTCTCCAGTCTCTGCTCTGTCAGGGTGAGGGAAAGAGAGCCAGATTATCACACAAAATGCTTGGGAAGCTGCCTCCAAAATTCCAGACCAGGCCAGAATGGCTGGAATGATTTCATCAGAGCAGGACAGGTCTCCTGTGAAACTCCTTTGCTGGTTTGGTTCTCCCCAGCGTGTTCTTCTCATTTTCAGGTTGCACCACTCAAGTGCCTTGTGAGAGAGCCCTTGGCAACCTCACTCTGGCAGTCATGGCTCTATTTCTTCACTTTAGTGGCTTCTTCTCAAAAGCACAAAAAGCAAAAGCAACTCCAAGGTGCAGTTAGTGCTCTTTTGAATTTCTCTCATTGTGTTTCTCCAGAGACACCACAAAGATTTCCAAATGGGAAGTGGTATTCTCATCCCCTTGTTGCTGCACTCGAGATTGAATATGTCACCTTTAGCAGCTCCTTGGCCAGGCTGCAGAGCCAATTTCTGGTGCAGTTTCACTGCTTCCAGTGCCTGAATAGGAGCTGAGTTCCTGTTGACACCAATTGAATTTGGAATGTGCTCTTCACTTCTTTGACTTGATGAGAAATGATCCTGACTCCTCGTGTCCTGCAGTCATCTCACAACAAAGACCCTGCTGTTTTTTTTTAACATGGTCTGCAGAAAGGCCAAGGATTTCCTGCACCCAAAGGCTGCCAAGGCCTGTCATTGCACCCTGCTGACACAGAGCTGGCCACTTGGGTGGTGCAGAGCAGCAGGAACATCTCCTGACTAGGTCTGTGCATTGTCTTCTTTCTCACAGGTGTTTTTGTGCTCCTCTGCTTTGGATTTTAATCCTGCTCCATGGCAATACCTTCTTTTCATAGTGCTGATAGTCCAGAAAAGGTTGGCTTTAAAATCTACCAGGACATAAAAGGTTTAGGTTGATCAAGAAGTCTCCTGAATCTTCCCCAGTTGTTTGCTGCTGGAGGGTTCTTGAGAGGTAGAACATACCTCTCTCAGGACAATAAATATAACAAAGATGGGATCATCTTTCATCCCTTCACATAGCTGGGACTTTTCTCTGCAACGTGTTCATTTCTGCTTGAATTTGTGATCTGGGAAGGGAATAAAAGTGCTTGCACTGGGTATTCTTTGGAGTTGGACAGGTTTGCTAGGGAAAGGGAAGGATCCTCCTACAGGAATCATCAACCAGTGGATCCAATCCATCATCCTGTAAGATCTGTTGTTGTCTTCCAAGGTCTGGTAGGTATAATGATGGGCTAAATTCATGTTTGGAGTTTAACTTCTTAGCTGGAGGTACAACATCTGAAGCGAGGTCAGCCTCTAGGTCACCCTCAAGTTCAGCAGGCCCTTGATGTGCTCCAGAGCAGCAGCAGCAGCTGAGGGGAGTGAGGGGGAACCACAGCTCACAGCTTGGTGGACTCTGGGGGCACCTGCCACGTTGCTGCCTCCATTAAATGAAACTCCACTTCCAATTATAACCCATAATTACAGCCTTCAACCAATGTGATTTGTGCAGAGAGGGGTCACAGGGCCGAGCTGGCTCTGGGGGATATCAGTAAACATCCCTGGCTGCCTCCCCCAGCCTGCCAGGGACACACAGGGCTAATGCAGCCCGGCAGGGCACGCAGCTGGATTGATGGGAGCTGTGCTGTGGCCTCTGCCCCCAGAGATATTCTGTGACAAGGCAGTGAAAGCTGCAAACACAAGGCCAAACCATCTATTCAGCCTGACAGCTCTGGACAGGGGTTAAGGAGCTCGTGGACTCCCATCAGCATCGATGAACGGGCTCCAGAGGATCTGCATTAACACTTGGAGTGCCAGGCCCCTGGGTGTGAGTGGCAGCTGTGCCTGGCCCAAGGTCACTGTGTCACAGGGATAGCCATCACCCTGAGAGCATGGGGAACAAGGTTCTGCACCCCTGGAAAGCTGTGCCTGGCCAAATGTCCCCCTGTCACAGGCAGAGCCATCACCAAGAGTTCACAGCCAGGGCAGCAAGGTTCTGTGGCCCTGGAAAGTGGGACAATGGCAGCTGTGCCTGGGCAAATGTCCCCCTGTCACAGACAGAGCCATCACCTTGAGATGACGGCAGAACAAGGTTTTGCACCCCTGGAAAGAGGGACAATGGCAGCTGTGCCCAGCCAAACATGCCTGTGTCACAGGCAGAGCCATCACCCTGAGATCACGGTTCCCAGGGTTCTGCACCCCTGGAAATCTGGGCAGCCAGGAGGGATTCGCTTCCAGGGGAATTTTTTAAGAGCATAGGATGATAAAGGCTTCTGGTTGGTTCTCTAGAAACCCCTGTGGTCACACTGGAGGTGTTGCTGTAAATGGTGCAGGTTTGGCTTGAAATTCTAGTCTTGGCTCTTGTGCTTTTCTAGTGTGTATTTCTTAAATAACCCCCGAGAGTGGGGCAGGTTCCTCTCCAGGGCTGGTGCCAGGTACAGCAGAGACTTTGTGTGAGCCAGAGTGAGCCCTGGGGGTTCTTTGGCCAGACAGAACCCTTAGGTTTGCTCTGCTCTGGCCTCTTGCACTTCTCAAGCTCAGAAAAATGCAATGACTGACCTCTGCACTGAGCCTAACAAGCTGTGGTTCCTGCCATGCTCTCCTGGTTTGGATCTAAATGATGGAGAATTAGCCCTGCTCTTTGGTCAGCTCTTGCAGGGAATAGTTCCTCTCCCTGTTAATATTTGAGTTTCAGATGCCATTTAAATATTTCAGTCTCAGCTTGCAGCCACTGGGCCCTTGGGGTATTAAGACAGCAAAGGTGACAGAGACAGAATGAAAAATCAAAATCAGATTGTCTTTCATTTGATATAATTTCCCTTGGACTTAAACTGTGAGGGAAGGGAGACAGGACTACTCAGACATAAACTGATCTGCTGATTGAGATGACACAGTTGGTTTGGCTTTGCTCCAGCCAGCTTGATTTTGGGTTTGCCCTGGAAATGGGTTGTGCAGCTGCAAGTGCTTTGACACCCCAACTTCTGCACATCTCAGCCAATTCCAGCCCTGTTTGGTGGATGAGTAATGGCCATAAACAGGATAATGTCCAGACAAATCTCACAGAAGTAGCAGCAAGGAAGAGGAAAGGGACCTTCTAAGGCTCAAAGGCTCCAGTTCCAACTTCTTCAGCTGGAGGAAAAGGTCCAGAACCTTGCCAGAGTTGAAAAAGATTCAGTAAGAGCTCCCAGGCAGTGAAGAGTGAAAAACAAAACAGTTTAGAAATTTGATTTAACTGTGCCTGTGTTCAAGAATTTCATCTTTATTTACCTTCACAGCAATACAGGATCCAGCTGGCTGGAAAGAGTGCAGGCATCTCACGAGAGGCTGTCTGACCCCAGCCCCCCTTGGACTTGGGCAAGGTGGCCAACAACCATTTTATGGCTGGACAGCTGAAGCAAAGACAGATTAAATTGTGTTCTGTGAGTCCCACAGGGTGGCTGCTTGATTGTCAGCCAGCTCTCTCTTGCTTTCTTGTCTCTAATTCGATTCTTTGATCAGAGGCTCTGGCTTTTGTTTCTATAGCTCGTCCAACCTCCTTGTTGTTGTTTCCAGCAGCCTGGTTACAGCTCTGCTGTGCTGGCACCATCATTGTTCCTCTCTGCAGGATGGGATGTACGTCTGAGTAATTCTGTGCATGAGTTGTCTTTCTCTCAGAGACGTTTCTGTGATACTGAATAAATTGCAGCACACAGCTTATTAGAGAAACAACAAAAAAACCCCATCAAAAACCTTCACAACCGAGGCAGTTCAAAGAAGCAAGCAGCAGAGTCTGACATAAACAAGCTGTAGGAACACAGTCAGGAACTTTCCTGCTACTTTCTGGGACAGATTAGCCAAAGCCTCTGCTCCCTGGGTTATCACATGCTCAGCTCTGGGTCAACCACATTTACAATCTTGTTTTCACCCTCTGAACTGCACAGCCAAGGCCATCCTGCCCTGTGAGGTGGGATAATCCCAGAGCTGCCTACACAGGAATTCAGACCAGCTCAGGGCTGTGTTCTGGAAGGATTCCCCTCCTTCAGGTGCTTTTCCCTGCTGCCTCTGAACACCACGGGGGTTTCACAACCTGTGGGAGGTATTCCAGGCCAGCAGCCTTCCCACCTCTGGGTACCTGGAGCAGGAAGCACTTCATGCCCTGCTTTTTAAAATTTTGGATAAAACAGTTTCCACTCCCCTGCACCTCTTAGCAATGCAGCTAAAATCCTTCCCAGCTAAAAATCAGATTCACCAAGAATGTCTTTATTGATTTACAGGGTTCAGCTTTATGAACATCTCCAGTATTTCTTTCTGGTCAAAATAAAGCAATATTAAACACCGTGGCAATAAATCCAGGGCACCCTCTTCTCTCCAGGGTGCAAGGTTATCCAAATGTGTTTATCATTTACCAACAGCACTATTTAAACTACAATATTTGACAGGAGTGGTTGTGTCAGGTGTGATGGAGTGTGGGTTATAAAAGGACATTAAGAGAGACTTTGCATTTGTCCTTCAAACATAAAGTCGATTTTTGCATGATTGGTACTTCAGAGCTCATCTCCAGCACAAGATCAACTGGGAGCAGCACTCGGGGAAGGCAAATGGCTGGGACCTGGTGGCTTCCTGTGCTGAGGTCTCCAGGAGGGCTCTGCCCCTCTGCATCAAAGGTGCTTCAGAACAGGAGCTCACCCAGGCTTGCTCTGCAACCTCCAGGTGGGATTTTCCAGAGGAGGTCATGCCCCTCCTGGAGGATTTGGAGTTGGAGGCAAAAGGTTCTAACTTCACTAGGCAGTCTTGCCTTCATTACACCCTGCAGGAGGCAGCAGTTTCTATAAACAAGCCCAAATCTGGCTATTTTGCTTTCTCCTTTTAATCCAAGAATTACCCTGGTGTGCACAGGAGTTTTCTTTCATCTCAGGAGCCCTTTGGGGCACCAGCCCTGAACAGAAACGTTAATGCCTCATCACACAGTGAGTGGCTGTGGGCAGCTGGGTCAGGAAGTGACCCTTGCACCAAATATGATTGATAGGAATTCCCTGTGGAGCTGGGGAAAAGATGGAGAGAGCTGTAGGGAAAGCACGAGCTCAGTGTGAGGTCCAAGGTACCAGCCACGCACAGCCTGTGGGGTGTGGAGTTAAGGACATGTGGAAAATATCCCCTGGCCACAGCACAGGCAATCAGGAAAATAAAGCCTGATACTGGAAGGGCAGTGAGAAATGTGTCTGCAGAAAGGCTTTGCTAAAAATGGACTGTTCCATTTGAGGGAATGAGGAAAAGTGCAGCCCCTGGATAAAGCGGTGTTTCTGTGTTTACACATCCCCATCTGGCTGTCACAACTCTCCCCCTGTTTTGTAGCCCTGGTTCTCCTCCTGGGAGGGTCTGTGTGGCCAGGGCAGTGGATCCTGGCCGTGGAGCTGACAGCTGATGTGAGGATCCTGGAGCCCAGGGCTGGTGCTAATTAGTGCCAGCTTTGGGCTGCAGGCACCTCCTGCCAGTGTGCAGCCTGCTCTGGGGGCTGCACAAACACAGAGCACAGCCCTGGGGGCTGCACAGCCACGCAGGGACAGCAAAGTGCTTTCCTCAAAGGCAACTGGTGGCAGAGGCAGAGCAGGCAAAGTCTTCTCTGTTCCCTCCTGCAGTTCTGCTGCTGAAATGAAGAAGCAGTTCCAGGCTATATGTGGGGCGGAGAGAGAGAAATATTTAAAAAATAGAAATGAGAACAAAAAAAGCCAGAGTGCTCAGGTGTTTCATTATTCCTCAGGTGACTCTGAGCTGAATGGCTGAGTTTAGCAGGTAGGAGGCATTAGTTTTGTAATCCCTTGTTTGCAAATTGTGAGGCTCTTGGCGTGTTCTGGGATCTTAAATGACTCTCATCATCTATTTACCAGTGCTGTGAAGTTCCCCCTTTTATACCAGATTATGGTAATAATGGTATTGTGCAGCAGATGAAATTAGTTTTTCTACACGGTTTTGTTTCATCTCAGTGGCTAAATGTGTGAAATAAAAGGTGAAACGGGCAATATTTTCCTGGGTAAGCCAGTTCCCTCCCACATCCACCCTACAAACACAGATGCTTCCTCATATCCTGGGGACAAACTGACTGCCAAGCAATGCATGACAGGACTGTGAGAAGCAAGAGATTTTTAAAATTTAGATTTGCCATTAGGGTAATTTTTGAGATTTATGACATTTCAGACAATTGGGGACTGTTAGGAGCATCTCCTGTGGGCTGGCACCTGCCACGGGCTGTGGCAGCCCTGGGGGATGCTGGGGTCATGCCCATTTTCTTTTCCCACTGGCACACTGCAGCACAAGGCTCTCCACAGAGATGTGAGGGCTTGGATGTGGCTCAGGATCCTCTTTAACCCAACTCTCCTTGGGAAGTGTTAACAGGAATAAACTGACCTCTCATTTCTTTATGAGCTTGGCCTTTGCTGTGAGAAGGTACCAAAACCCAACAGTGAGGATGTCCCTCAGCAAAAACAGACATTTTCCCCCAAAAATTAACTTCAAAACCCCCTAAGTTTCCATAATCTTGTTTGGGATCAATCAGTGTCCACTGGTTGGTCATACTGAATGAAGTCCCTGGCATACAAACTTTACCTCCTGTGATGCATTTTGGTGGGGGTAAAACATCCAGACTAAGAGTCAGCTCAGAAATTTCCGGAGAAGATTTTGTTGTTTTTGTGTTCTGCACAGATATCAAACTTTATCTCACATTTTACAAGGAGTGGGCCAATCCAAATTTCCCACCTTAATCGGGGATTTCTGCAATCATCAGCATCCTAAAAATGAGGCCAGGGTAGAGCAAAGTCTTTTCTTAGCCTCACCAGAACGTTCTTTAAATTTAATCTCAAAGATTTCTATCAGGAAGTGGAGAGAGATGAGGAAGAATCTTGTTTGGGAGGGGGGAGAAAGTAGGTCAGACAGAAAAGTGTTTTATTGTTCCCAACTCCTGGTGTGCGCTCCAGGAAAGAAACGAGGCTTTGTTGAAGCACTTTGCTCAGCTCTCCTTGCACTTGTGAACATGCCATGGTAAAAAAGCCTCGAGAACTGCCCAGGAGGGAGTTCAGCCCAAGCCACCTCGAGGGCTGAGCACAGAAATGTGAGCCCTGACCCTCAGAAACACCAGGGATGACTGAGGGGAAGGACATTCTGTACAAAACCACCTCAGAAGCCCCTCCAGCTACTTGGATTCCCCCAGAGGAGATTCCCACATCTGTGAGGGGCAGCAGGCTGGTTTTTCCATGCTATCCCATGAACTTCCACCCTGGGTTAAGGAAGATTCCTCACACCAGTCCCTGCCTCATGGGTACTCTTAGAGCCGTTCTGGGGTTTAAAGCCAGGAGAAATTAAGCAGCACTCCCTCTCCCACTGCAACCCAGTGAGATGGAGGGCAGAATCAAAGTGAAAACTGTAGGTTGAGGTAAGAACAGTTAAAAATTCAAAAATAAAGCAAAATGGCAGTAAAAATGGTAAATAAAAAATAAATAAAGAAAAAAACCCATGCAATGCCTCTTCACCCACTGACCACTGGCCACCAGCCAAGGTATCTGATGCAAGCTGGCAAGAGGCACTTGGCACTGTCAAAGCAGCCACGGTTGCCTGTGGTGGCACCTTGGGAATGGGAGGCATCCTGCGACGTTCGGGATTTCAGCAGGCAGCTGGCCACTCCGGGCCACTGGCCCCTGGACACAAATGCCTGCCCTTTTCCCTGGGAAACAAAACTCACCAGGGCAGGTTCCTGATGTCAGTTTGCAGGAGGTACTTGACACTATCAAACCAGCCATGGTTTCTAATGATGGCACCTTGGGAATGGGAGGCATCCTGCAACGTTCGGAATTTCAACAGGCAGCCGGCCACTAGGGAAAGTGTTTTTTCATGGGGGCAGTGGCATTGTGCCAGCCTCAAACCATGGCACTAGGGCTTGAAGGGAGGAGTAACAGGCCCCACATGGAGTTGGATAAACCCTGTTTAACTTGGGATGTGTGACAAAAGCGTCCCTGAGGGCTGCTGGTGAGGAAGGGACCAGCTGCAGAGTGCCCAGCAGCTCCTGTCACACCTACAGTGACCCCCAGCAGGTGGGAACAGTGGGGAGGAGCACAAATCCAAGCCTTGCCTGCAGAATGGACTTATCTCCACTGGTTTCCAGTGCTGGGGGGCCTTACAGCCCAGCCTTGGGTCTGACAGAACAGGGTAGGTGTGCACACAGGGTTTTATCCCTCAGTGTGATTTTTGGCAATAATCATGGGTCATTTTCATGCACTGCCTCGTGTCTCAGCTTCATTCATCACCAGTGTGATGGCCAATTAGTCATCTCTAACTATTAAGCAATGTTAACAGCTACTTTAAATGCAAGCAGAGCCTTAATCTGGTTCTAACTCAGATGGACGGTGATACTTGTAATTAGGCCATCAAACAGAGGAGAAATGTGATATGTTTATAGCTGAGGGAACCTCTGCATTGAACTACTTGAGGGATAATTATGTATTATCTTTATTAACACAGCCCAAGCTAGTAAATAATGGGTCATGCTTTTGCATTTGGGGTGTTAAATACTGTGGATTCGGGTTAAACTGCAGATTTTGTGATGCTGGGAGATGCTGCCTTGCCAGAGCACCCACCACAAGCCAGGTTTCCTGGGAAAGGGGTGTCAGGGCTTTCCTACACCCCTCCCAGCTGTAGCCAATTCCTTTTACAAATCCATCCTCTGATGGAATTTAGGGCTGATCCAGGGCTTGTTCCATGGGTAAAACTGAATAAAATTCTTCCATGAAGAAAATCAAAATTTAAAAAAGGCTGAAGAAGCCGTTGCAATAAACACACATTGATACACATCATGACTACACCTCCCCAGACATGCCTTGGCCTGGGTAGTGTGTGTGACAGAAATCAGATAAACACCTCCCAGCTTTAGATCAGAAAACGTGCACCTAACCTGTCCCTCACTGGAGAAGCTGAGAACCTGCTGGCTCCCTTCTTTGGAGATTAATAAGAAGGAAAGGGGGGAATTGGAGAGAAGTTGTTCTGAAAGCAGCAGCTTTATATTCTAGAATTATAAACAGTAAAAGAGGAAAAAGAGCAGTGTCAAAATTCATTGGGGGGAAAAGAAAAATATGGAAATGAGTTAAAAGTGGATGTGTGTCTTTCTCTGGAGATGCTTCTCTGTTTTCCTGCAGCCTTATTAATCAGCCTGTTGCTGTGTCTGCTGTTCCAAGAGGCAAGGGAGAGCAGGAACCCGGGGCACCAGACTGTGAGAGCGAGGCCACAGGACACCCTGCACATGTATTTACAGCATTAATATTGCTGTTCTTTGATTCCAGCTTTAATCAGCCTCCTTTTCTCCTAACGAGCCGCTCAGCGAGGTGTTTGCCTCTTGCAGGGAAGCGCTGTGTTTGTCTCTCTTTGTGGAACCCCACATTCAGGACCTCACTTAGAGAATCCCTCAACCCCAGCTGGCCTGATGCACCCAGGAAGGATTTTGCTGAGCACAGAGGATGTGCCAGGGGTAGTAAATTCTGTGAGAAACATGCAACAGCCTCAGTGAGGGATCTGAAATCTCAGAGTAGCGTGGGCCATGTGTCCTCCTCTCCATCCCCAGCAGAGCCACCATGCTCTGATGGCACCAAATTCCCTACTGTTCGCTCATCCATCTTCTGTTCCGCTTTTGATGTGAGGCTCCAGGCTTTCAGGGTCACCTCCTCTGCCTGCCTCTCCATATGGAAATGCTTCACTGAGGCGTGGAACAAATCCATAATGACTTGGGTGTGGGGCTGGCTCTGTGGGAAGCACTAATGAAGCGTCAGGCAGAAGGCCCCTGATGTTCATTAAACCCAGGGAATGCCCTGCAGCTCAGCAGCAATTCCAGCTCTAAAATTAAAGTGGAAACACAAGGAGGGGTGTCCAGGCATTTGCAAAGGTACCTGCAGACAGCCTGGCCTGTGTCCAGCAGTGCTGCCAAAACAAAGGAGGATTTGGGATGAAGGAAGCTTTAAATGGTGGACAATCCATAGGTGAAATGTTTGCCTCTTTAAATTCTGCTCCAGATTCCTCCAGAGGAAATGATGGAGAGCTTTTCAGGGCTAGACAGCTTTTTTTTGAAAGATAAAACAGGTAGAACAAATTAAAGTTGATCCAAGGATTTACTTAGGCTGCTGTCTTTGGTCCACATCAGGTTGACTCCAGTTTGGAAGCAGCCCCATGGTTTAACTCTGGGATAATACAGAGTGAGGGCTGTGCAGGGCTCTGTCACCTAACAGCTTTTCTGTGGCATCTTAAATCTTGTCCTACACTGTTCAGTCATTCCTTCAAGTTCTGGAATCAGATCTGTGCTGGATCCATGCTCATTCTGGGCTGAGAGCCATCCAAGCTGCCCTCAGGTGTGAGTCCAGCAGAGCAAAGCACTCTGCACTGTCCCCTCCTCTGTGCTCTGGTACACACTCAGGTCTGCTCTCCTGGGCTCTTAACACAATGACCTTCTCTGGCAAGAAGAAACCTTCCCCCTTCTTATGTTTGACACAGCAGAGCTGCATATTTTGAACTATTTGAGTGCTACCTTTCATCCCACTCTCATCTCATTCACTTTTACCTTTCCAGGAATGAATATCCCATTTTCTCCATCTCCTCTTCTATTGTCATATTATCACAAAAGTTTAATACCTTCTTGGTGTTTTCTCATGAGTAGCTCCTCAGAGCACTGACTCTTTCTTCCTCACAAAGTAGCCAACCCACTCTCTTACAACACTCTTCTTCTCACTGGTCTCAGCTGTGGCCTGTTAAAGTCAGGCCTGTTCCTCATCTTTGGTAATTGCCCCATCTGCAACTCCTTAGGGGTGAGATTACTTTCTGCACTATCTTTATTTTCTTATATTCTATCCCCCCACACTCTTCTACTCATTATTTCTTTTTCTGTACCTTCTTTTATCCCATTCCTCACTTCTCTTGCTGTTTACCAGCCCCTCCCCACCTCCTTCTCTATATATCTTACAGGGTTGCTTGTCTTCAGCTTTGCAGTTTAGTGGATTAATTTTATTAGTTTCTTTTGTGTGTGTCTAATTGACATGCAGTTTCAAACTCTATTTCATTTCAGCAGTGCTGACCTTTATCCCCTTGCAGGCAGAGGGTTTTTTTTCTCCAGCTAATACCTTCACAACCTTGCTGAAAACAAAAACGCAGCGCAGTTTTGCTCAAGGGTGTGGGGAGTTTAGGACAGCAGCAGGAATCACCCAGCAATGGAGAAGAGAGCTGGCTTTTCTTTTGCTACCCCCATCTAACCGTCAATGAGGCAGCTTAAGGGAGTTCATTTTTCTTCTCATTTTATTTCTGACAAAAATCTCTGTCCTCCTCTGGGAATGTCATTGCCACAGAAGGAGCAAAGCCCTGTATGGGAACACCTGAGCCTGGCCCTGGTGGTGTGAGCTGTCTCTGACAACAGCAAGAGAAATTTGTTTCCAAGGAAAGTGCAAAACCTTCCTAAATGAGGCTTTGGGGAGATTCCTTCTTCCCTTGCCTGGAGGGCCTGGGTTTGTTCTGCAGCACAAAACTTTCTCCCTTCCAGAAAACCCCAGGAAGCTGCAGTTCCTCTGCCCATCACCATCACTTCAAGCCTCTCTGGGGCTTCACAGGACTGAAATCCAAGTGGAAATTCCCTGTTTGGCTTTGCTGTCCATCTGGTCAGAAGGAAGTGGGACCAACCAGGAACATGGGACAATGCTCCTCTTTTCTCATAGCCCTTCTTGAAGACCTGAAATGGAACCTTTTGGATGGAAAAACCTCTTGGAGCTCTTTGGCTCTCCCTGACACTTGCTCTGCTCCAGAGAAGGTCCCACTTTCCCAGGTGCTGTCCCTGCTTGGAGACAACACATTTCTCTCTCCTCCTTATTTCCTCACCCAGCAGAGCAGAAATGGCAGTTGACAGCCTTTTTATATAAGATGTTTTCATTATAATTTTAATGGGCTAATTTCTTTCCCTGAATTGCCATAATTCAGATTTAATGAAACATGTCTTATAAAATTAAAAAAAAATACAATAATAAAGTGGAACGCCCCATTAAGCTGAAGAACAAGGAAATAACATATGTAGAGATCTGATCACTCTGACCCTGCCATCCCAGCAGCAGGCAGGCACGTGCTCTACATCCCCAAGGGTGGCTGTACTTCCCACCAAGAGAAAATAGATAACAAAATAATATTAAATAAATGGATTTGTGAGGGGAGCTGGTGGCTCCTCCCATCATGCCTCTGCCTGAGCTCACATCCAGTGCTTTTGGTTATCAGTCATTGCTAGGTAAGGGCATCATCTGAATGGCCTTTTCTTTCTGTCTTCTGGATCCTGCTCTGAGATCACATTCCTGTGCTCCAGGAAAACATCTCCAGCTGTGCCCAGAGGGGCTGTCCTGCTGCCTGCAGTGCTGGACCCTGGGGGCTGCACTCCCTGAGGAGTGAGATGACCCCAAAGGGGGTTTTAGACAGATCTTCCTCTTGTTTCTTTTTGACATCCACTAAGAATCATAAAATCATGGGATTCTTGAGTTTGGAAAAGCCCTCCAAGGTCATCGAGTCCATCCTTTGACCAAATACCACCACATGGATTAAACCACAGCATTGAGTGCATATCCAGTCATTTCCTGAGCACTTAGAGAATCATAGATCTCGTGGTTTTGGCCTCCTTAAGACCTATGTACACAGAGAGAGGTGATCTTTAAGGCCTTTCATGATCTCTTCTCAGTCCCATTACCCAGGAGCTCAGAGTGACACGGGTGAGGAATATTTATGGAATGTCTCCCAGGTGTCTCTGAAAAATCTTGGGACTCCCAGCTGCTCCCTCCCTCCCTCATACAATGTCTTCTTTTGGAGAATTCCTCCCTGAAAATGCTGACCTCCAGCCACGAGCAAAAGCAATCAAGGATGGAGTTTATTGTGATGCTGAGTCAACAGGCGAGATTAATGCTCCCATTTCATCCCACGGCACTTCATCTCTGTTTCACATCAGGCACCATAAAATATCGCTTTGAGCACGCTACCTGTGGAAAAACTGTCAAGGAAAAGAAGCTGTTTGCCAGCATCAGCCCAGGGAGAGTCACTCAGCCCCCTGTGTGCTCTGCAGCTGTCTGGGTGGTCGGGCCAGGGTGGTCTGGAGTTCCATCCCAGAGCAGGGATGGCCCAGCTGACAGAGAGCCAGCTCTGCTCATCTCCTCCTCTGCTTCCAAGGGGATCCCTTTGCTGCTGACAAAACTAAAACATGCAATTGGGAAAATCATAATGGAAGGAAGAAGGGATGTTTTCAAACTTCAACCAAATCAGGCCCTCAGGGAGCAGGAAGGGAGTGGAAAGAAAGCTCCTGCTTTCTGTGCAGTTCCTGCCTCTGGAAGTTGAGTTCAGCTGCTTGGGGAAGGGAGGCAGTTGTGAGAGTCTCCAGAGGGTGCCACAGCCCCAGATGTGGGCTGGAACTCCTTTTCTTCAGCCACTGGAAAGCTTCCATCACTCCAGGAGTGCCTGTTACCCATGGAGAGAGAGGTGCTGTTATGTACAACCACTTCCAACCTGTAGATGCTGGAAAACAACATGGTCTGACCCTACATATTTCTGAGACGTTGGAACAAGAAAAATCCAAAGAGATTAACTGGAGATTTCTTTAAAAATAAATCCAAGGAAGAGAGAAGGAATATTTATGCAAGGTTTAATGAGGTATTTATTGCTGAGTAATTACATCTTAGCAACTTATTTACAGGAGAGGGAGGTTGTGGAAGTTCACTTTACTTGTCTTGATTAATTAGGTCCTGTTCCTTGGGACGAGCTAATTGGACATTCAGTGAGATAATGAAATAAATGTCATGTCATATAAAGAGTTAATTAAAAATAAAGAAATGCTCACCCTTCTGGAGGCCCAGAGCTGGAGTTGATGCAATATTTGGGATGCAGTTCTTTTCTGTGGAGAAACACAGCTTGGCACAAGTGTGACTTGGCATAAATGTTTGTGGGAGCACAGCTATTTGGATGGAAATTTTGCCTGGAAGATTTATGAGGTCAGGGAAAGGGAAAGAAGAATGCGAGGCTGTTACCTGGGCTGCAGGATGCTGCTTTTCAAACACTGCTTTAGGAGATGGCAGCCCTCCCACTGTAAATTAAGACCTTGAATAGCAAAAATGTTTTCACCCCAGGAGCTGCTGGTTCCTCTGTCCTTTGCAGCCAGGAGGGGGGTGTGATTTAAACATCATTGTTTTGTGTCCAGGAACAGATGGGTTGGCCATGCAAGGTTGCAAGGTCGGCAATATGGTGACTGCTGACTCTCCTCTTTTGCATTATGAATGCCATGGAAAACCTGCAGGAAGCTGCTCAGCCAGCCTGTGCAGAGGAATGTAATTCCTGGACAAATGAAGTAGGGCAAAAACTTGTAAGTCCACTGAGAAATGAGTGTATGACTTGTGTCTGATTGGAAGAGAGAGAAATTGCTGATGTATAGAGCTCACCATGGGAATTGTAGGAGAGAAATCCATCACTGGAACAGTTTTTGTCCTTCTGCTTGTTCCTCTTGAGGGCTGAATGGACTCTGGGAGGGGCAGCAGCAGTGCTGGAGCTGGGCACTGCTTCCCTGGGAGACACCCAGTGCTTCTGGTGACAGTGAGGGGCAGAACAGGACTTACCTTGGGTAGAGGAGGGCAAATCTTGCTGGGCACATCTTCAGGCCAAGGAGTTTCTTGGTGACAGCTTCAGCCTCACTGTGGAGGTGGAACTGGGTCATTCTTGGGGCTGGGTTTCCTTGGAGCTGGGTCATTCCTTGGAATTGGGTCATTTCTTGGGGCTAGGTTGTTCCTTGGAGCTGGGTCATTGGAGCTGGTCCCTGTGGCTGGGTCATTCCCTGTGGCTGGGTCATTCCCTGTGGCTGGGTCCTTCTTTGGAGCTGGGTCCTTCCTTGGAGCTGGGTCATTCCTTGGGGCTGGGTCCTGCCTTGGGGCTGGGTCATTGCAAGGCAGTTCTCATGTCCTCAAAGCAGGAGCGCCAGTTCCCTGCTGGAGCAGGGCTCTCCTGAAGGTGTTTGTTTCCTGGTGCTAAGTTCTCAGCTCTGAAGTTATTTTAATGGGCATATTCCTGCATTTCTGGCACCATCTGCTCCTCTCTCTAATTATTGATGCAAGGAGGGATTAAGAGAAAGTCTTTTCCCTCCTTCAGCAGGAAGGGAGTTATTAGTGCTTCAATCACACGCACCGAGTCTGTTCTGCGTGCCCAGCAGCAGCTGGCACTTCCTCTCTGCCTTTCCCTCTGCAAATTGGGGAGGAAATCTCCCAGTTGGTGAGTGGAGATCCAAGGCTGGGAGCTGTGCTAGGAGCTGCTATTTGCTTCTGTTTTCCCAGGAGATTGTTGGATGTCCCAGACCCAGGGCTTTCTGCAGGTTCTGTGGTCAGCAGAGCTGAGCCTGGCTCTGCATCCTTGCTGGGAATATCCTGGGAGCCACACATGGATGGATGGAGCAGAGAGGGGAGGCAGGGAACTCTCCAAGTTCACATCCACCCTTTGTGGAAAGCAGCTCCCATTCCCTGTGTGATTGTTATTCCATCCCACACGGAGAAGGTCAGGCCCAGCCATGAGAGGGAGGCTGGGACTGAGATCTCAGCCAGGCCAAGGAGTGCCTGGAATCCCAACAAGTGCCAGCAAGGGGGAGATGCCATCAATAAAACATCCCCTGTGGCAAATTAAAGGGACCAACAACAGGCGCCACAAAGAGGTCGAATGAGGGAACCATCTCCGAAATCTCACCCTCAGCTTTGGTCCTGATTTTTTTTTCCAGCCAGCCTGATCACTCAAAGTGTAGAAAAGTGGGAAACAAGACTGACTAGAGGTTTTAAAAGCTGCATCAAAATTCACTGCCAGCTCTACTCTGAGCGAGTTTGTTTCATTTGTGCATGTCAAGCCATTCCTTGGCTACATTAAGTCCATATGGATAGAATTCCTGACACTGGGATATAGCATGGAATGGGTATGACATGACACCTGGGGTAACAGGCAGGTCTGGGAGAGACCTGCATCTGTTCTGGGATGGACTGGGACTTCGCAGTGAGGTACATCACATAATGCCTCACATATGGGGGGAATGTCTCCAGCTCTCTAAGTGTTGGGAAGACATCTCATGGGCAGTTCTCTGTGGGATGCTCTGCACTCCATGTGGGTCCACATCAACCTAATTCTCTGAGGCACTGATGGGAAAATCCAAGGACGATTTTGGTCAAGTTGTCCAGGAAAGAGAGCAGAGTCCTTGGCTGTAGCAGCTCATAGACAACTACACTTGGATGTGGGTGACACTGGACAGTGTGGATGGGCTTTCCTGGGTGTTTGTGCTGTTCTGCACTGGTCACCTCTGTGGTGAAGCTGGTGGCAGCTGTGACAGCAGTCAGCTCAGAAAGTCACTGTGTCCAGGCTGGACAAGCTCCCGAAGCCAGCATGGAAGAGAAGTACGAGGAATAATTGCAGACACAGGGCTGGACTTGGGATTCAGTCTGAAGGACTTTGGGATAATAGGAAATGCAGGGCTGGCTGTGGCTTGTTTAACATTCGCAGCCTGGCTGGTATTTCCTGGCACACGTGTTTGCTGAAAGGTCAGTACACAATCTCACAGCTTCTCCACACATTTTCTGTGGGCCTGGAGTGAGCAGCGGTGCTCACTCACCCGTGGCAAGCAGAGAAACTATTCATCAGCAGAAGCAGTTAAAACAAATACTCTGAGATGCTTGGACTAAACACAGACAGCAGAGGTGGGTTCAAAGCTGCTGCTTCTGGTTTGAAGCTGGCTTTTCCTCGAGGGGTCAGCAGGGGATGGAATAAAGATAACAACATCTGAGTGCTGGGAGTGTGTGTCCAGTGGGGCTCAGTCAGGGAAAAGAGGAGCAAAGGGGGGAAGAGAGGACTGGAGGAGAGGAGAGGAGAGGAGAGGAGAGGAGAGGAGAGGAGAGGAGATCCATCTGCTCACACTCCCTGGATGCTCTGGAGAAAAAACTGGGCACTTTGATTCATGTGCCCAGCTGCTGGTGCCCACTTTAGAGGAGAAACATCACTCTTCTGTCTCTGCTAGCAGGGCCAGCAATGCTTTTGAGAGTCCCAAGGTGATTTGAGGAGGGTAAACATGAAGTCCATGTTTGGCCTGATAACTCCCATCCACCTGGGAAGAGAGATGGATTGGATCAAAGGGACAAGATGTCACAGATGGAAATTCCTTCAATTTCTTCATAAACTGGGTCCTGCAGCACAAATAGATGGTGCGACAGAGCACTGTGAGACAAAAAGGGAGAGAGCTGGAGAGCACTCAGTGGTGAGCAGTGGGAGGGCAGCTGGATACCATGTCCCTGTGCTGGATGGCTTGTCCCTGGCAGTGCCAGCTCTGTGTGTGGTGCACATCCAGCCCAACAGCAGGCCTGGCTGCTGACTGGTCTGCCTGTCCGTGCTGCTGGCCTTCCCAACATCCCTGTGAGGCCAGACTTCCTTGTTTTGTGGGTTTTTGGCAGACAGGGGGGAGGATGGGTTAGTCTGGGTTGAGCTCCTGTCAATGAGGTGAGGAACAGGCTCAGCCTGAGCCAGAGATCAGCAGAAATCTCAGAGCTGGCCTTGCCACAGTGGGGTAAATCAGCTGCCTCATGGAAAAATGAGCTAAACTCCAGCACTTGCCATGTTCTGTACAGCTATGGAGTGTCTGGAGCTCACTTTTGACTTTTCAAGTCCCATCAAAATTCACCTGGAGCCTGCTGGAAACATCATCCCAACAGCCCCCTCCAAGCCCCCAACAGCAGGGTCACCCCTGAGCCCCCCAGCAGGATCCTGAGAGTCCTGATCCTCACCAGTGTGACCAGTGTGACCTGGGCTGGCATCTGCAGCACCCTCAGCCCATCTTCACCAGTGTGACCAGTGTGACCTGGGCTGGCATCTGCAGCACCTTCAGCCCATCCTCACCAGTGTGACCAGTGTGACCAGTGCTAACTGGGCTGGTGGCTGCAGTACCTTCAGTCCATCCTCACCAGTGTGACCAGTGTGACTAGTGCTAACTGGGCTGGTGGCTGCAGCACCCTCAGCCCACTCTGTCACCCCCTGGCATAGATGCAGCACCCTCAGCTCATCCTCACCAGTGTGACCAGTGTGACCAGTACTAACCAGGCTGGTGTCTGCAACACCCTCAGCCCACCCTGTCACCCCCTGGCATAGGGACCCTGCTGTAGCACTGCAAAGAAATGTCTCAGAAAACACAGAGACAAAGAAGTTTAATTTTATTAGGGGGAAAATCTGAGTCCAGCTCCACAGGTTTCTGGAATCACCTGTTTTTCCTCAGCTTGGAGCATCCTTGGCTTGTGCTGTGCCAGTGAGGTGACACGGCCCCGGGTGAGGCCGTCAGTGAGCTGAAATGAGCGGTTTGATTTACTGAAATAGCTTCAAATCAATTGTTCTGCTCCTCAGCTAATTCCTGATTGCTGCGTGGCTGGGCACAGGAATGCATGATGAATTCCAGTAATCACACTGCAGCTGGCAGCAGCACCCACAGTGACACTGGACACCAAATATCAGCTCCCATTTACTGTTTCCAGGGCCTGGAACGCCTCCTTCGTGGCCAAAAACACATTTGGTGGCCAAAACCACATCCCCTGCTCCTGGACATGCAGAGCCGGGTCTGTTTCCGCAGCACTTTGGAAGAAAAGACCAATTTCCAAGGGATGTTGTATCCTGGGAAGCAGCCAAGAGGCTTCTTCTAGCTGTGATTGTGCTTGACACTCATAATGAAACAAAATTCAGATCACTGCAATAAATTTCCAAACTGTGAATCTTCCAAAGAAAAAAAACCCCAAAAACATAGCATTTCCCACAAGGCCCTACAATTTCAATCTGCATAAGCTCCAAAATAAGTGAATTTTCTACCTTAAACTAATACTTGGCAGCAACTTCCAATTGGCTCATTTAATTAAGTTGGTGTGCAGATCCCATTTTAATGTATTTAGTGCCGCTAAAATGACAGGCATACTGATCAAGGGGATTGTATTTTATTATTTTTATGTTTTCTTTTTAATTTAGGCTCCAATTCCTTCTCCTCCTTGCAGCGTTTGCTCCTCCAAGCACACATCTTCAGAATGTGACACAGCACAGCACCCAAAAGCAGCCCTGAGGAGAGAAGGGAGCAGGGCATGAAATGAGGGAGTGAAATTAATGCAAATTATTTAGGGCATGAGGATGTGCTGGATCAAGGAGGAGTGACATGGGATGACATCTCCTTAATTTCAGAATCGTGGATTCACAGGATGGGCTGGGGTGGAAGGGAATTTGAAGCTCATCTCATTCTATCCCTTTCCCATGGCGGGGGAATCCCATTTCCAGTAGCCTCTTGTCCCTTTGTGGTCACCAGAAACTGATGCCTTGGAATGGCTACCTGAAATAGAGGCTGGACAAGATTAAGAAAATTAAAGTGTGCACCTTGGACAGTCAAAAGCTTCTGAGAGGGGCTACACCAAAGATGAGTTTTCCACACAATTATAGATTTAGTCCATTTACATATCAGGGGTTAATCCTCCCAATTACAGCTTCAGGTAATGAAGTAATTTCCCCCCCCCCCCCCCTGCTCTACTTTT